>NC_064818.1:25394241-25640520 GCF_023721935.1 Panthera uncia | reverse complement strand
AGAGCCAAAGCATAAGAGACTGTTAAAAACTGAGAACAAACTGAGGGTTGATGGGGGGTGGGAGGGAGGGCAGGGTGGGTGATGGGTATTGAGGAGGGCACCTTTTGGGATGAGCACTGGGTGTTGTATGGAAACCAATTTGACAGTAAATTTCATATATTAAAAAAAAACAAAAAACAAAAAACAAAATGGGTGACTAACCCTTTCTAGACCTAGAAATGCATATTCAGTGTTTAATGCATTCTAATGTACTCCTTTCTTAGAAAATCACTAAAATGACTAAGCAGAAAGGTGTCATCAACTGAAATGCTCACCTAGATGGCAGAAGACAAAGGGTTGGTGTACAACCATCCGTTCTATAGCTTTGTAATTTTTAAAACCTGCATAAACCTTTGTAAATTTCTATATTCTTTATAACAGGGGCCATCCTCAGTTTAGACATGTTTGTGATTCTATGCAATGGTGGTCATGTATTGTGTCTAGTATGAATATCCAAATATATTTGTTGTACCATATTCTTAATAAGTTTATTAAGGTATAATTTATATGCCATAAAATTTTCCCATCTTAAAAATATAATTGATGAACTTCCAGATTTGGGACACTTTAGGGGACATCTGTTGGTTATTTTTTCTCCTGTGCATTTAGTGTACTTTCCTGTTTCTTTGGATATCTTATAATTTTTTTAACTTGGACTTTTTGATAATACGTTTTACCAATTTTAGTTATCAGATCACTTCCCCCTAAGATTTGTTCTTAGATAAATCTTCCCTTCATATTCCCTTCCCTTAATATTTATCACTATTGTTATTTTTCTTGTTGCTTCTATTCACTCTTCTGAATGATTTCTGTAGATTCTGTATTTTTGGTAGTATGCAGTGACTGAGACTCTTCTAGATATTTTTTTTAATATTTGTAGGATTTTTTTTGTTTTATTTTATTTAAGACTGGCTTTGTAGGGCTTACCTTGGATTACCACAATTTGGTCAGTTATTAATTGGTCAGATAATTTTCTTAAAAGCCTTGCCTTTTGTCTTTTGTCAAACACATCTCCGTGTGAAGACACACTTATGAACTTCAGGCAGTTTCTAAGACAGCCTTAGTTTTCACTTCTTGCTTGGGTATGGTCTCAAAGTCAGCCATAGGTGAATGACTGACCTTTTCCTATCCCAGTTCTATATTAGAAATGTACATAATCTTCCACATAGTTGTAGCTTTCTAGATTTCAAAGAATATGTTGTCGCTTTTTAAATATCCTGTTATCATCTAGTTCATTGCACTTTCTTTCAATGTTTTTGATGATGGAGTGCCAGACTCTTGGTTACCACAACTGCAATCACAGCCTTAGAGAATTTTGATGTTGCAGGGTGATTGTTATAGTTGTTAGTAATGATGTGGGGATAAGTTTTTATTTTCCTCTCCTACTGAGATGAACTCTGAATTGTGCCAAATAGCCACACACATTGGAAATGGATTTCAGTGGAAATATTCATTGTTATTTGGGGGTGGGTCTTACAATTGAGCTTCAAAAGACATCAGCTCACCATTGGCTGTGATACTACTAGTTTTTCATAGCTACTGTACCTCAGAGATGGGGTAACAGGGGAATTTGAAAGGGCATGGGAATAGCCATGGGAATAGCCAAGTTGAAATGCCAGAAACAATGCTTTCTTACAAAGATTCGATAGGTTTTCTTGAAAGGATTTAGTTTATTATATTTCATTTGTTAATTTTCAGAGTCCAGAAATAGTTAATTTTAGTCATTGCCAATATTTTCTTAGAGAATGGTCCATTCAGGTCTTCAAGATACCCCTCTGGAAGTCAATCTTCTCTGTTGTACTTTTTAATGTCTCTGCTCAATACTAGTAGGAAATTAGTGATTAGCTGTGGTTTGGAGGGAAGGAAATGAACTTGTAGGCTTTGCTTTTTGCTATACCCAGAATCTGTGTAGCTTATTGCTTGTGTTATAAAGGAAGAAAATAATAATAAATACTACTTAAACATACAAAATAAACACTTCAAATTTCATTGTGGGACTGATAGCTGTTCATGAAACAAAGCCCCGAGGCTGTAAAGTTGAATTATGAGAGATTAGAAATATTTTATTTTTAAAAGTTCCATCTGTTTTCTCAACATATGTATGAAATATTTTTTGTGGTCTTTCTTGACTTATGGTTAATTTTCACATATTAAAAGTAGGTTAAAGTCTCTTGCTGCACAATAAGATAGCAAACACAGACTTTGATAACACAGTGCTCTTTCTAACATTAAACAATGCAAGACAAGGAAAACAAAAGAGATAAGTATACAAGAAAAGGTCATTCGAGTCTGGAAAATGTGAGGAAATAAATCTTCCTAGGAATGCAACAGAACCCACTCTTGTTCATGCTTGAGTTTGGTATCGGAAGTTCTCTGTCAATTATGATTGAAAATTAATATTGTCATATTGTTATGTACATGTTAATGTATCATTATGCTTATGTAGTTAAGTATACTTAAGCCTAAGACTGACAAATTATATGTAGTTCTCATCCTATATTGTGGCTTCAATCACCAACATTCTCTCTCTGTTTCTAATGTATTGAGATGAACATTTCAATACATTTATAGAAATATTTTTAATTCTCAATTTTATTTTCTCATTTTATTTTTTCAGTTAATGATAGGTTAGTGGATGATGTTAGTGGATGATGTTCAGTTAATGATAGGTTAAGGATAGTTAGTGATAGGTAGATGACCAAATTAAGCAGACGCCTTCAAATCCTCAACCATAACATTGATAGCCAAAAGTATAAACCTTTATGCATCTTGGTTACCATTGTTTTGACAGCACTAAGCAAAATTATATAATTACATTACCAAATAGCCCTACTTAAACACTGTTTGATCACAAATATATACTTGATTTGGGGTCAAATTTCCTCACAGTGTTTCTTTCTTTTCCTATGAAGTCACCAAACCCTTTGTCTCTATTGTGCCCCAAAATGTTCAGAATAATTGCAACCGCATACTACAAGAACCATGGGTGCCTTAGTTATCAATGAATCCTAGCACATGTGATATAACACACGTGGAATAATCCTTTTTTATTATGGCATGGATATGATTATTTTGCACTTATTTTCCAAATGCTATTAAGACATTTCCTCCTGTCTAGTGCAATTTAGTTATCATTAGAACCCTATAGATCCTACAGAATTAGTTTTTTTTAAATTTTTTTTTATGTTGATTTATTTTTGAGAGAGAGAGAGAGAGAGAGAAGGGGAGGGACAGAGAGAGAGAGAAGGATACACAGAATCCAAAGCAGGCTCCAGGCTCTGAGCTGTCAGCACAGAGCCCTATGTGGGGCTCGAACCCACAGACCATGAGATAATGACCTGAACCGAAGTTGGACGCTTAGCCTAC
Source organism: Panthera uncia (assembly GCF_023721935.1). Classification (NCBI taxonomy): domain Eukaryota; kingdom Metazoa; phylum Chordata; class Mammalia; order Carnivora; family Felidae; genus Panthera; species Panthera uncia. The sequence goes on along the minus strand of NC_064818.1, from coordinate 25,637,115 downwards.
TGAGCCACCCAGACACCCCGAATTAGTGTTTTTTTAAGTTTATTCATTTACTTTGATAGACAGAGAGAGTGTGTGTGCACATGTGAGTGGGGAGAGGCAGAGAGACGGAGAGAGAGAGAATCCCAAGCAGGCTCTACACTGTCACTGTCAGTGCAGATTCCAGCTTGGGAGGTGGTCTACACAGATGAGGAGCTCAAAGTCACTAACTGTGATACCATGACTTGGGCCGAAATCCACAGTCGGTTACTGAACTTACTGAGCCCCCCAGGTACCCCAAGTTAGCTTAGCTTTTCTTTTTCCCCAGCTCTATTGAGATATAATTGACATATAATATTGTGTAAGTTTAAGGTACATGCTGTGTTGATTTTCTACATTTATATATGGCAAAATGTTTACTTTCATAGCATTAGTTAATATCTTCATCCCATCACATAATCGCTACTTAATTTTTGTGGTAAAAACATTTAAGATCTACTCTCCTGGCAACATTCAAGCATAAAATACAGTATCGCAGTAATGCTGCACATTAGATCCCAAGAACTTGTTAATCTTACAGCTGGAAATTCATACTCTTTCATCATTATCTCTTCATTTCCTCACACTCTACTGTCTGTTTCTCTGAGTTTGGTATTTTTAGATTCATCCAAGTTGTTACAAACAGCAAAATTTCCTGCTTTCTCTTGACTTCTGTGGAGATGTATATATATGTGTGTGTGTGTGTGTGTGTGTGTGTGTGTGTGAATCCCCTCTTACCCATTCCTCTGTTGACAGACACTTAAGTTGTTTCCATGTCTTCATTATTGCAAATAATGCTGCAATTAACACAAGGGTGCAGATCTCTCTGTGAGATACCAATTCCAATTCCTTTGGATATCCAGAAGCAAGATTGCTGGACCACAGGGTACTGCTATTTAAAAGTTTTCTGGTCTCCATAGTGGCTGTACCAATTTACAATCCCACCAAAAGTGCACAAGCGTTCCTTTTTCTCCACGTCTTATTCTCCCAACACTTATTATCTCTTGTCTATTTGAGGATAACCATTCTAACAGATGTGAGGTGTTTTCTCATTCTGATTTTGATTTGCATTTCCCTGATGATTAGTGATGTTGAGCAGATAGCAAGAGCCAGGACCAACTTTGGGCTCATTGGTAGCTGCAGGGGCCCTGGCTATCAGCATCCTCTGTCTCCTATAGCTTCATCATCTTGCCCTTGGCCTGCACACTGCAGTGGAGACTAGTTTCAGGGGGTCGGGAGGGGGGCATGCAGGTGCACAGCTGGAGGACCTAGCCCCAGTCATGAGCACAGAGGTGGTGGCACGCCAGGTGGCCTAGGCTGGTGTCTTGCACTAATGGAAGCTGGAGTTGGCTGCAAGCTTGGTTCCCGGGCTCTGGGGATGCTAGAGAGGGACTCAGGTGGCTGGCATCAGTGAATGCAAATCCTTGTGGGGTGAAAGCTGGTAAAATCTGCAAGAATCCACAGTAGCTGTGCTGGCCTAGGCTTCATCGCTGGAGAAATCTACTGAGTTTGCCTGAAAAGCAGGTCTCTGTGAAGTGAGATCACTCCTGCTGTCTATCTGCTAATAGCCGCTTCTGGTTTTCTTCCTTGTCTCTAGCTGGCTCGATACACATCAGCTTTGCCAGTCTGGGCAGTGCAACCTAAGTAGGACCATCAGCAATGCACTGGGAGGCTAGAGAGGCTGGGTCCCTCTCTTTTCTTATAGAGAGAAAAATCTTTCTAGACGGGAAGTTCCTTCTTGGTACTGAACAATGCCAGCTTGGGAGATAGGATGATGCAAGCAAAATGAAGTTGTCTCCCTTCTCTTCTTATGCAACTATTTTCAGCTTTTTTGTTCCATGGTATCACTAAACCTTCCTGTGTGGACTCTAGAATTTTCCTGGAACAGTTTTTGTCCATAAATACCTGTATAATCATTGATCTTTGTAAGGACATAGGGATGTGGGTTCTCCTACATTACCATTCCCCGCGCCCCCCCCCCCCCCCCCCCCCCCCCCCCGCCCCAGATTCTGGTTTAACTTTTCTGGAAATAAAAAGAAAATAACTTACCTAGGTTCAGACAGTAAGTTATACAGCAATGAAAGATGAGATTGATGTAGAAAAAGGAATATCTAGACCAGAAAAAAAAAAAAGAACTAGGCATAGGCATGTATGTGTTTTTCTATGTAAATATCTATCGAGGTATATAACGGACAAAGAGATCCAAAATAGAAACATGATAGTAGAGTTTTTGTCAGATTTGTTTACTGATGTGTTGCTCCCAGGCCCTAAACAAGGCTTTGAATCTTAGTTGATATTCCACGAATACTAGCTGAATAAAATTAAAAACAAAACGAAACAGGGATAAGACAAGAATTCCTGAAGTTGATCACTTTTATAGTTTTTCCCACACCTAACATGAAATCTTTTCCCGCCCAAATTGCTAACAGAACTATTTTGGAAAGCATACCAGTTATATGGATAAGTACATGCAGTTTGAAATCTGATTATTTTCCAGATCTCAGTGTGTTTTCTTACGTTTGTATTACAGTGAACGTTTGATGTTTTTGGCTGCTCAACATTCAGATGCCATTTACGTTTGAGGTGAACAGGGGCATAACCCAGTCTCCCCCCTTCACGTGCTCCTATAAGGACTTGCGTTTTCGTAGGTGGGCACAGATGGAGGTTGCATTCGCAGAAGCAGTAGGAGTGTCCTGTACCAATGATATGTTGCAGCAGCAGCAGCCAAGTCAAACTCTTCCTTCTAGGGCTGCGGTTCTTAGTTTGGACCCTTAGGAGCCTCCCAGTCCTGGCCAGGCTTCCAATTTACTCCAGCCTCTTCTGTATTCATTGTCTGCCTAAGTTCACCAGTTTTTTGTTTTTGTTTTTGTTTTTTTTTTCTGTTGTTTAAACCAATAATGTTTTCTGATGCATGGAAACAACTTATGGACTACATGTATGGAATCGGGGGGAAATATGACTATTTTCAGTCATATTGTTATTCTGGACAAGAAGTTTCACCATTGGTTAATAAGTCACACTGATTAGTGTTAATTAAAATTCATAAGTTCCAGATAAAGCAAAAAGTAGAGGAACTGCCTAAAGAAAAACAAAAACATAAACAAAAACAGAACATTGGACATTTTATCATTCCTGTGGGTATTGATATATGAGTAGGGTAACCATATTATTTATTTGTTCAAATTAGGACACTTTTGAGAAAGAAAGCAGGCCTCACCAGATATAACATTGTGCAATGAGTTATAAACCAGGATATATGGCCAATTTAAGTACATGTAACAGTTTTCTTCCCAGGTTCTTGCTAATAGATAAAAAATACACTGTATCTTTTTTAAAAATTTTTTAATGTTTATTTATTATCAAGAGACAGAGAGAGACAGAGCATGAGCATGGGAGGGGTAGACACAGAATCCAAAGCAGGCTCCAGGCCCTGAGCTGTCAGCACAGAGCCCAATGTGGGGCTTGAACTCACAGACCATGCGATCATAGCCTGGGCTAAAGTCAGATGCTTAATGATTGAGCCACCCAGGAACCCCTATACACTGTATCTTCTTGAGAGTACTTGGCCTTACTCCTTACTCCTCTTACTCCGGAACTCCACAAGGTAGAGTGACTCATCCCATCAGCAAAATTTGGAAAACAAATGACCTGTTGAGCCAATCCCTTCTATTGAGCTCTATTTTTGTAGATATTTTGCTGAGACACAGGGTAATTCTCATTTGTTATAAGCACAAAAATTAGGTCCAGTTTCTGCCTTCTAACACCAGGAGAGAAAGGGGGCAAAACACTTATGAGATTTCAAGGTTTTGTTTTTAATGTTTATGTATTTTTGAGAGCGTGCAAGCAGGTGAGGGCAGAAAGTGGGGGACAGAGGATCCAAAGCAGGCTCTGTGCTGACAGCAGTGAGCCAGATGTGGGGCTTGAACTCACAACTGCAAGATCATGACTTGAGCCGAAGTCGGATGCTCAATCAACTGAGCCACCCAGGCACTCCTCAGAAATTTCAACTTTTCAGGGAAACTCCAAGGAAGGCCTGAGTTCTAGAAATCTTTAAAGTGGTGAGAGACCCAAGAAATGATCTCCCACTTGGTTTACCAGCAATAGTGGTGATAATTTGAACCCTGTGCCAATTTTTTAAGTGGGTCAAATGTGAATGTCAATTCAGAGAGGTCTCCATAATTGCTTCAAAGAATGCTATTGACAAAACTAAGATTTTTGTCGGCGAAACTTAGAAATTCATATTGGTGGTATACTTTTAACTATCTATATCTTATGGATTTTCCCAGTTATCGCTACTAATTTTACTAGTCACTACCATTTTGTCAGTTATTCCACTAATGTTGTATTTTTGGCCCTAGATCTAGTTCTGAAACTTAAATGATATTTTGTTATCATGACTTCTTAGTCTTCTTAATCCATTGTAGTTTCTTGGTGTTGCTTTGTCTATAATGACCTTGATACTTTTGAAGATAACTAGTCAATTATTTCATAGAATGTCCCTCAATTTTAGTGTAATTTTGTATCATGATTAGGTTGAGGTTATACATTTTTTAAACAACAAAAAAGTTACATGTCATTTTGTTTTGCTTTGCTTTGTCTTTCAGTGCACTCTTTCAAGAGATACATGCTAGGTCCTATGATGAAGGATGTTAACTTTGATTTCTTAACATCCCTCATCATACAACATAGCATTATCAGGATTCTCTAAAGTTACTTTTTTTTGTATTTAGTAAATATTTTACTGGGAATACTTTAAACATCATTCAGATAGATATCTGTTTTCATTTGATCTTAACTCTCTAATCACAGGTTTCATTCATGACATTTTCCTGGAAAATTATTGCAGTGGTGAGTGTCTAATAGTGATTTTCTATTTCCATTAATTCTTCTACATTTAAGAATTACAAGTCTGCTGTAAAGAATCATTGTTCCTATCTATTATGCATGTTTTTATTCTTATATCTAGGTAAGATATAATATACATTATATATATTCAATATCAATATGGACTAATGGATATTTATTTTATTTTGTGGGTTATAATCCATTGTTGTCATTATTTATTTTGTTGCTATGTTATCCAAGATTGGTCAGAAAAATAAATTCAATGTTTGTACTTCCTTTGTTTTAGTCATCTTTTGGGTGGGTGAAGCTTTTCCTTTAGTGGATACTTTGAGGTGAAAGTGGGGATGCGGAATTCCCTAGGTATTTTGAAAACTGATTCCCCCCCCCCCCAGTAGCCTTTGTATTTAAAGGACATTTTGGTTATATATAAAATGCTTTATGGAAAACAACAAGAATTGGTGTGGATGTGGCAAAAAGTAACCTTCATGTACTCTTGGTGGGAATCAAACTGGTGCGGACACTGTGGAAAACAGTAGAGAAATTCGTCAAATAGTTAAAAATAGAACTACCCTATGATCCAGTAATTGTACTACTGGGTATTTACTCAAAAATACAAAAATAATTATCCAAAGGGATACATGCACTCCTATGTTTATTGCAGCATTATTTATAGTAGGCAAACTATGGAAGCAGACCAAGTGTGCATGGACTGATGAATGGATAAAGAAGATGTGGTGTATATATACAACGGAATATTACTCAGTCATAAAAAATGACATCTTGCCATTTGCAAAAACATGGATGGAGATTGACAATGTGATAAGTGATAAATAATAAATAGACAACATACAGATAGACAAGTAATAAGTGAAGTAAGTCAGAGAAAGACAAATACCATATGATTTCACTCATATATGAAATTTAAGAAACCAACAAAAGAAGAAAGGAAAAAAAAGAGAGAGACAGAAACCAAGAAACAAACTCTTAGTTATATAGCACAAACTGATAGTTACCAGAGGGGAAGATGGTGGAGGGATGGGTTAAAATGTGGCATTTTTTTTTTCTATTTTACTTTCAAGCAATTTGGTGGGTTTTTTTCCTTGAAATTATGTTGAGCTTTCTCTGTAGTGTTATATTTTTCTTTCCTGTTGTTCTCTATTTTTGGAGAAAATAATTACAGGCAAAAATTTAGGCAATCATCATTGTCTTCAACTATCTGAAAGTCCTTATATGATAAAAACACATATTTGAATGCTCAAAAATCAAATTTTACTAAGGAAAAGGACTTAATAACCTAAGAAATTTAGATTAGTTTAAAGGGGGATTAAACCATACCTGCGGAGCAAGAAAGTCAGTGTTATTCTTATTCAATTTTTCATTAGTGTTAGAATGCTTCAAACACTTTCCAAACACAACAATAAAAACACAAAAACTTTAAAGTACAATTGAAAGGTCTTTCTGTTCAGGGATACTTAACAAAGATAGCTGGAGGAAAACATCAAGTCTAATATCTTTATTAAGAAGCAACCACAATAGATCAGCTCTATTAGATTGCCCCCAAACTGAACATTCAACATTTAATTTCTTTATAATGAAATCCCTCACTAATAAATTAACTACAAATTGTAGATTGCATGAGCTTAAACTGAGTGAGACAGCTATCTCAATGCTGAAAAAGAAAAAGGCCACGAAACAGCAATGGTCATTTTGAAATGCCATTAGCCATTTGCCTACTCAAAAGATCTCAGTTCCAGTGGGGGAAATGGCATTCTGTTAAGGTGGCCGTTACATTATTCAAATAGAGAGCATTCAACCCCATCCCAAGACCGTGGCATTTGATGTAGTTTGAAAAGTAAACACCAGGGAAAGAGAAAAGGGAAAAGTGGAAATGAGATACACTCAGTAGAAACAGAGATTGATGGATAATTTACTCTGAAAAACGCCAGACATTTGGTTATTATTTGTAACTTGTGACTATATACACTCTGTTGCTCTCTTTGTAGGAGTATGGGAATTTCAAATGTCTGGGTTTAAATCATTTAAATCAATTAACATTTATTGAGGTTCTTCATTATGCTAGTATAGAAGTGAGATGTGAAGATGAATAAGAATAACTTATTACCCATTTTCTTTCAGAAAGAATTTGAGTGGTATGGCCATGTTCCCAACTGCAAGAGTGTGTTTCGTATGGATACAGACTTGAAAACAAGCAGAGCAGAACAAACACACAGGGAAGGAAACAAGTATGTGATGGAAACCCAAGGGAATGATAGAGTCACATCAGCTGGCGAGATGGCCTTTACACAGGCTGTGTACCTAAGATGGACACTTAAGAATCAGTAAATTTTTAACGAGGAGAAATCTGTGTGAAGTCATAACAGAGGCAAGGGATAGCATCAGCACATAGGAGGGAACTTGTTAAATAGTAGTGACTAGTTTGAAATGGCTAAAGTATAAAAGGCCTTCATTAGATTGGAAAAACATTTTGATATATGGTTGTGGAGGCTTGGCTGTCAGGCTAAAGTATTAGGATTATGATTTAGACAATTTGTATAGCACTAAGCTTTCTAGTATTTTCCCTGGAGCTTTTTTCCCCCATCCCCCCCCTTTAATTAGTATCATTCTTTTAATGTTTAAGCCAATGCATATTGAGTGCCTCAAATTCGTTAAACATTGTTCTAGGTGATGGGCATAAAGTAATGAGCAAGATAGATAATACTCTGGTTTTCCCGGAGCTTGCCTTGGAGTTGGAGGAGCTGCATTAATAGTAAATAATAATAAATAAATAATTTCAGAAAGTGGTAGGGGAAGTAAAAGAAATAAAATACAATAATTGAAAAATGACTGCTTAGATGGTCTGACTGCATTCATGACACGTATGACCATTAATCTTATATTTTACAGTACCCTTTAATTACTGTTTTCTAATTCCTCTGGAAGGGAGATCTTCGTTGTTCCTCAGTGAATGCCTATGTCCAATCTTTGCTTCATGTTCCCCATGCATAGATTTTTTTTTCAAACTGACATGCCCCAAATTCCAGCCCCAAACTCCATAATTTTGGGAAAAGGTACCTTCTAGGATTTATGATTTAAAAGTATTTATAAAAACGTAAATGTGCCCAATGTAATGGGTGCTTATGGAAATCATAAACCAATGTTAAAAACTTTGTAAAAATTACTTTAACTCTAGAACAAGATTCTAGGGAAAGGGAAATAGAAGGGATATGTTTGATGGGTCTGGTAGAGGAGAAAGGGTTAGGGTGAGAAAAGCAGGCTGAGAAGGTGGGAACAGGTAACAAAATGCCCAAGGAGGAGGAAAGCAGCAGTCTCAAGTGAGAATTATGGCTTTGAATGAGAGCATGAGAAAACTAGAAAGAGAGCAAGTCACTAACTCAAATAAGTGGCCTCTGGCCAATTGTCTCTGGAAAAATCACAGAAGGCATTCATGGATCAAACTATGACATCTAGGGTCGCCTGGGTGGCTCAGTCGGTTAAGCGTCCGACTTCAGCTCAGGTCAGGATCTCATACTCCGTGAGTTCGAGCCCCGCGTCAGGCTCTGGGCTGATGGCTCAGAGCCTGGAGCCTGCTTCCGATTCTGTGTCTCCCTCTCTCTCTGACCCTCCCCCGTTCATGCTCTGTCTCAAAAATAAATAAACATTAAAAAAAATTAAAAAAAAAAACTATGACATCTAAAGTCTCCTTTCCTTCATGTGTCGCAATTGTCATTCCTTTCTCGTAGGGTTTATTGAATTTTTGGAAATCCCTCCATAGAAATACTTGGGATTGAAGATTTTAACTCCTAAGGTTAAAGAACAAATCAGGTCAATGGTGAATTTAAGAAAGTTATTATAATTTTATTTTACATAAAAATAAAAGAATAAGAATATCATCGCAAGAGAATTAAGTTTAACACACTAAGAAGTGGCATTCTCCAGATTTTTGTTTAGTAATAGCTTATACAATATGGTTCTTTTATTTCATTCTTAACATCAGGGTTTTGGAATCTCTCTTATAATTGCAACAAGATATTTGTAAATCAATACTCCTTGAAGACAAAGTATACACTAAGAGGACATATTTTTTCAGACTGGTCCATAAGTGAACATTTCAAAGCCTGACTGGCTTTATGACAATAAATGCTTACTTCTGCCATGCAAGTCCAGACAGCATCATCAAAACAGATGTATACACGTCTTACCAAACAGAATTAGGAAAAAAGTGCTCACAATCTGAGTTTATTTTTTTCCTTATTTTCTCTCTTTCAGTATCTGCCCTAATTTTCATGGAAAAGACCATATCATCCCTCATTTTTTTTCCATATTCAACCATCAGTTCTAGCTTTCTCTTTTTCTTAATTTTCCTTAATAGGAAGGCTCACCATTCAGTAATGGAAATTCCATTAGGTATGAAATGTACTATAATTAAGGTGCACAGTGACAAAGAAGCAGTAAGTCATACTGATTATGAGTATGGATTTTGGACTTATAAAGATTTGGCTCCATAGTAAACATTTATCACTTACTGGATGATCTTGGATTAATATCTATGATCCTGTCTCCCAATCAGGAAATTAGGAATGATTACACCCACCTTGTGGAATATTTGAAGATAAAATAAGATAATGCTTAAAAATACTCAGCATGGTGCCTGGCAAAGCTTAAAAAAATAAGTTATAAAGTGAAAACTGTGACCTAGGTAGGATGGAAATTGAAGGAAAGATTTCAATATAGCCATGATTTTCTCAAAGGTTGCAAAATGCACCCGAATTCAAGAGAATAGTTCTGATTTTACTTCTGGGATATACAAGATAGTTAAAATCCTTTGAGTAGAACTTATTGCCCATCACAATGCTTCATGTCTGTTTGTTTATTATCAGGAAATGAATAGAAGTCTTACAGTCATTTTGTGAAAGGCTAGCACTTTATTATTGTTGGGGAGTGTTGTGTAGCTATTTGTGTTTATGCTATGGTAGACAGCAATTCTTGACCAGAAAACCAAAAAATGGAAATCAAAGAGTTTGCAATTCCTTAATGTCATATGATGTTGAGCATCTTTTCATACACTATTTGCCATCTGTATATTTTCTTTGGCAAGGTGTATGTTTAGATCTTTTGCCCTTTTTTTAAATTGGGCTGTTTTGTTACTATTGAGTTTTAAATGTTCTTTGTATATTTTGGATACAAATCTTTATTAGATATGTGTTGCAAATATTTTCTTTCGGTCTATTGCCTGTGTTTTCATTTTCATTACAATTTCTTTTGCAAGGCAATTTTAATCTTTAATGGAGTCTAATTTATCAGTATTCTATTCCATGGTGTTTATGGTATTATATCTAAAAACTCTTCACTAAACTCATGATTTTCTCCTGTTATCTTTTTGAAGTTTTATACTTTTGCATTTTACATTTATGTCTATCACCTATTTAAGTTACTTTTTGTGAAAAATGTCTAAATTCTTTTCCCCCCATTGGAATTTCAGTTGTTCTAATACCATTTGTTGAGAAGACTACCCTTTCTTTATTGAATGACTTTTGCTCTGAGAAAACTCATCAACTAGAGTCTCACAAAAGAATTTCCTTAAATTCTGAAAAAAAAGGGCAAGCTTTTCTTTAGAAGAACAGAATGTTCATAGAACAACTGAAAATGGCTACTTTCCACCTCCCTGTGATTCCGTGATGGACACATAAAGATGTATATATATATATATATATATATAGCCAATCTTTACCCTGATAATCTGCTTGGGTTCCTGGAGGTAAAACCCATTAAAGTGTGTGTGCGTGTGTGTGTGTGTGTGTGTGTGTGTGTGTCTGTCAGGGAGGAGGGGATGTAACTTCCTGAAGAATGTAGCTCAGGCTTGCCTACACTGAACACTTCATCAATCACAGTTTAAGTGTTTCTACTGGTCTTGTCCTCAGGGATAAATTCCTGCTTCTTGGTTCCTACTCCTTGATAAGCTATGATTCTCCATCTCTCTCTCTCTCTCTCTCTCTCTTTAGGGTAGCAGCTTACTCTGTGACCTCAGTTCTCTGATGGGTCTAAGAAGAGCTATAATTTTACAAATTATTTAACTTTTCCTGTTGTAAAGACAGGAATGATGACATCCAAGCTCTTTACATGCCAGATGGGAAACTAGAATTCTATCTCACTTTTGACCATAGACTTGACAAGAATTTCCAGGTATGCTTATGTAAATGAGTATACTGGCTTCTGGGTTTTTGTATATACAAAATGATGTTGAATAAGGTCAATATTTTAAAGATTGTTTTCTATGATATGTTAATAGATATCCAAATAAAGCACCATTTGGTGATAAAGCAAAATTGGCACATAATCACTTCAGTCCCTCCAAAAGCAGCTGATGAATAATGTGTCTCTTCCCTACATGACTTCATCTGAGACGTAAACTGGAGGAGGAGAAAATGGATGCAAAACCTAACTTGTAGAATGTTTGGGGCACAGAATATGATTCTGGGTACAATGGACAAATAGTCTTGACCGGGCAATAGCCCCAATTTGGGCAAACTCTTCAATTGCTTGGGTCAAGCCATACTGGTCTGGGGCAGCAATTTTCTCAGTGAGAGAATACTGGAGGAAGAATGGCAACTAAGTTTTCCTTGTGAGCAGTTTATCTTCAAGAGAAAGAAAGGAAGAGCAGAGTGATGCATACCACATTCTTGCCCCCTTACTCACCAAATCTCGCTTTACAACCCTTTGGGGCAAGGTTAGTAATGGCACAGATAGAAGGCAGGAGTGCATTTAAGAAGATTCTGTTCATACAGAAACTCGCAGAGTGGGGGAAAGCCATTCTACTCTGAAAACGGAGTTCAATAACTTTCAACATTACTGAGCCTTTCTTAGGCCAATGCCCACAGAGATTTTCCAAGATGGGCAGGATCAAACTTTGACTTGCCAGCTCAGTTTTTCCTATTTCTATGTAGATCTCAAACTCATTGTCCATATCCAAATGCAGACTTGGTTTTCTTACTCTGAATAGAGTATGGGTTTTCCTTTCTTAATTTCTGCCAACATTTTTGATGGGCGATTTCACTTAAATTGCAGATTAGCAGCTCCTCGTAAATCTATAGATGGCAACATGGGGCCTTATTTCTAAATGGCAGTGATTGCAAGCACCTGAGTAACAGCTGTTCTCACTAGACAATGCAAGGACTCTTTATTTTGCCAATTTTCACCAATTACCCAATGTGATCATAATGTTCTTATGTAGGATCTGCCTACATATGTATCCGTCTTCTGTAGGCTTTCGGATTTGTGATCACTGCTCTAAACAGAACCAAGCTCGGTTACATTTTAGCTCTCTCATGTAATTTATAGGTAACATTGAGAGCTGGTTTGGGATTATAAACCCAGAAGACCCTGAGCCACCTCTGTTCCTATCTACAAACCTTCCTTCTCCCTATCCCATATGCCAGATCCATTTGTTTTGCATCCTGCCTCTTTCTCTGATTTTTCACTCTGAGATTGGCCTTGAAAACCCAGCTATGCCCACATACCATCATCCCTGGCACCTGGATCTTGTGTGTATAACTTGTGTCTAAATCTCTGAGTAAGCCAAGTTGGAACCAAGAGGTCCAGATTAAGGGTGTTATGCCTCTATTTTCTTAGGTAGACCTATGGGTATCTCTCCTCCCCCCTTGCTTAGACTGGATATGATCCCAAGCCACACTTATTTATGGTAGAATGTATATTGCAGATCCTAGAACAGAGGCAGAATATCAGAGTGTGAGTTTAAAAAAAAAAAAAAAAGCTGATTATACTGCCAAACTAGAGAAACCAGAGCAGATGGGAAATCAGAAATGAAGCGTAAATGAGAATATGAAAATTTTGGCGCTTACTTATTATCAGGAACTTTTAATAAGCATAAAATAATTCTGGCAGAAGAAAACTTACATGTTTAAATCAGGGCCTTTACTTTTCATTATAGTTTATACCCATAAAAACAGACAAGAGCAGACTTACCGATGAACAACACAAGATTATTTCAAAATAAAAATTTTGATCTTTTCTACAGTGAAGCAATTTATTTATTTATTTATTTGTTTATTTATATTTTACAAAGATAGTGAGCTGTTAATTTCTACAGTTGCAATAGCACTTACTTTTATATTAACACTTAAATGAAACCAGCCTTTGGTTACTGAATTTCCCCTTGAACATTAAATGACACTTGAATGAGTTTTCTCCAAAGGCCTTTTTCTATAAAGCAGGGTGTGAGGTCACAGAGACTGTGGTTGAAAGTTGTTGATTCAGTAATCCTTAAAGTTTCTTTAGGCTCTGCTCCTTCTTAAACATTTCTCAACACACAGAAGAAAATTCCTCTTTAACATGTTGTAACATACAACTACTTTCTTACCAAGCAAAGAGAGATGAGGATTGGGGGGAGGTAAAGAGGGCATTCACCAGTCTTAGAAGCCAGAAGAATCCCTACCAAAGCATTTTCCTTAGTCAGGTTGCTGGCTTGGGCCAGGGGTGAGAGGTGCATGTGAAAGCTGGGGCGAGGGCAGGGGTGGGGCCAGAGCACAACACCATCACCCCACTGAGAACACTGTCCGGGGAAACCAGGAAGTCCCCAACAGAGGCTCCTGTCGTTTTCTGGACTCAGAGGCTGGAAGAAATTAAGGGGGACTAGGTGTGGAAAGGTAGTGAGAATTGAGTCAGAATAAAGCGTTCCAGCTATGACCTATCTCCCCTTTAAGGAGGAAGCAGAGGTGTCTTAGCAGGATCTCAGCCAAGGCCCACCATCTCTCCCCATCCTCACATGAGGAGGCCTGTATATGGAGTACAGGGCTGGGAATGTGTCTACACATAAGGGTTGGGATGCTTGAGTCCACCTCTCTTCAGATATGCAGGGTACTGGCTGTGTACAAAGTCTGCTGTGGAGTAGGCAGCGTTCTGCTGTGACACTTGTCAGGTTAACTTATTCCACACAAACCATTTTCTTTTTCATTTCTGTGCCTCTGCTCACGCCATTGCATCCCTTCAGAAAAGTCTTTGTCTTCTATTTCAGATAAGCTCTTGTCTGCTCTTCTGGTCTGTAGTTTATCTCATCAATATTTACATTTTCTGTGGAGCATTTGCTTAAAACTGACCTGAGGCCCAACGAAGAGGGTTCCTTGCCCTAGGTCTATGTTTTAAAGAGCCCTGCTCTGGATGGGACCATTCTGTAACCAGAGCCCATGTCCTCCTCACTTCTACAGCATCTCCAGAAATCCAGATTCCCGTGCCCTAAGGTCTTGACCCAGTGGTGTGTACAAGCAAAGGCATAGAGACTTTGGGTGATGAAGATGGTCTGAAATGTCTGTAGGTCTTTGCTGTGCTAGAGAAAGCCTGGGGTAGTAAAAGAAAAGGGGGTTCTGGAATTGTGACTCAGGGACTTTTATTACTGTCCCGCCAAGTTCCCATAGGAAACTCACTGGAGATGAACTAATTTAAATTTACACTTGACTTTCAATATTGTTAAAAGGGTCCATGTTTTTGACAGTAGGGATTTCAAAGATGCTTGTGTAAAACTTTGTTAGCTTGATTTAAACTTTTAAATGTTTAGACAATGGTGGGAAGACCTCAATTTGTACTCTTGTCTGAGCCTTGAAAGTATTATCGAAGATTAGAAAATAAGTTTGCTAACATTTCTACCATAGACATTTTCCCACAATCTTTAAAAAAAAAATTATCCACAGTCTTTAAATTTAGCTTTTCTCTACCGTAGTTTCATCGTACTTCAAATAGTGGTGGATTAGTTATTCATCTCCATGGGTTTTCTTTTCACTGGGCAAACATGAGAGGAAGTGTTCTTTTCTGTTGATTGATTGATTGATTGATTTTGGCAAAGACAGAATGTGAGCAGGGGAGGGACAGAGAGAGACAGGAAGAGAGAGAATCACAAGCAGGCTCTGCCCTGTCAGCGTGGAGCCCGATGCGGGGCTCAAACACATGAATCATGAGATCATGACCTGAGCCAAAACCAAGAGATAGTTGCTTAACCGATGGAGCCACTCAGCACCCCAGAAAAGTGTTCTGTTCATCACTACTCCATTCTCTACCATGTTGATGGCACCACACACAACTTATGACCAATACTGAAATTTCAGTTCAGAGAATTTCTTTGATCTTTAGCATTTTGAATCTCATTGTCCACAAATGCCCTTGTTTTCCAATGCTTTTGGCTTTACACATTACCTTGCTCTTCATACTTGACTGTTGAGAGACTGAAAAATAATTGCTGAATGTCTACTTGTTACCGAAGTAAAAATATAATAGTGTGTTCCTTCCAGAAATCACTCTCAAACTCTCCACTCCACACCTGGGACAAATCCCTGTCAGGGAAAAGCCTTCAAGATGTGTTGTGCTTAAATCCTCAGCCACAGTGTAGTTCTGCATAGAGGGAGATGATACAAGATGTACAGGGTAAGGCTCATAATGATTATAATAATAATAGAGCAACTAACAAAATGTATCACTATGTGTTATACAATATACTGTATATTTTGTGTTAACGGTATGACTTACTATTTTCAGTTACCCTGCAGAGTAGAAATCATTTTTCTATTGAAGTTGAGGATATAAACATATAGAAATTAAACTAATTTGTCTAAATTAACAGTTTCTGAATAACATATCTAGGATTCATATCCAGGTATGTATTATTTAAACTCTATCTTTTATATTAGATTTTCTTAAACTCATCTTTTTGAGGTCACCATCTACTAAAATATTTACTACATAATTTTGATCAATAAATGGCTGTAAAATTCATGAATGAACAAATTCATGAGAGAGATGGATAGATGGATAAATGAATGGATGGATGGATAAATGGACAAATGGATGGGTGGATGGATGAGTAGATAATAGACATGTATTTAGGAATAACAAAGGTCAATTATAGGGGATTAAGTTTTAGACCAGATGATGAAGGCCCTTACTGCAAATGTGGGGTAAAAATCTATCAAACAACAAACAGAAGCATTTAAAATTTCACTAATTAATGTGATACTCCTCCTCCTAAAAATAATTCAAGGTAGAAATAATCATAGCAGAGGCTTTAAAACTTTAGTGAACATAACACTAATCAAGGGTATTCTAGGCCCCACCACCAGGGATTGTGCTGGGGTGGGATGGAGGGGCATATATTTTAACAATCTAGATGACACTAAATGATTTTGATGTCAGAGTTCATGAATAACACTTTGGGACTCTGTCACTGGAAGAAAGTAGCCAAGAAAAAAAAGAAAAAATTTGATTCTTAAAAAAAATTTTTTTAGTGTTTATTTCTTTTTGAGAGAGAGAAAGAGAGAGAGAGCAAGTGAGGGGATGCAGAGAGAGAGGGAGACACATAATCAGAAACAGGCTCCAGGCTCCGAGGTGTCAGCACAGAGCCTGATGTGGGGTTCAAACTCACAAACTGCAAGATCATGACCTGAGCTGAAGTCGGACGCTCAACTGACTGAGCCACCCAGGCGCCCCAAGAATTTAATTCTTAATACAGTTTTTACCAGAATGATGCATTTACAGTGCTTTGGTCCCTGTCCAGTGTCCATATACGCTGTTATTGTACAGCACATGATGGTATCTCACTTCCAGGAGTCTCTTGAGTGTCATCAGCCACTGATGTGGGATTGTCACTCCTCACAGATCAGTGTCACTGCAGGCTAGTGGCACTCTGGCCATGCCCCATGAGCACCTTTTACCGGGCAGCAGCGAGATGGGTGCCATAGATGGCCTCTGCTTACTGGTCTCGAACTTTCCTCTCTGACTCGATCTTCCGTCCCCTTTCTCTGCCTTACACTTCCTTGACTTTAGTACCTGTCATCTAATCTGGGAGTAGAAAAACCCTCTCTACGAGTTTTTATTTGAGTCTCTCTGTTGGATTAACCAGTGGCTTTTACAATTAATAAACAAATATTCATAGTCTTTTATGGTTCAATAATGGAGTACTAGTTTTACAGTCTAGGAAAAGAAAAAAAAATAGAGCACAAGTGAGTCAGTTCGAGTAGCAAAGGCAACCCCTTAAATACAACATCAGGGTAGATACTCTGAGTCCATAAAAATAATTTGATAATTAGTATCATACCTGGGATTTGTATAAAATATTTTTTTGTGTGAATAGAAATGGCAGAATACTTTTTAGATGAAGACAGTAAAAACTAATGATATATTTGCTACTGGTGACATGGCAAAAAGTTTTTTTCAAAATATTAAGACTTAGAGACCAAAATAAGGTAGACTGAAAGGTGATTTGATTGTTTCAGGTGAAAACAACTATCGAAAGTTCTGCTTTGTAACTTTTCAATTTTTTTGGAAATGTCTATCTTCCATAGTGTTCCTGAATGATCATGCGTAGATCCCAGGGCTTTGTGAACTTCTGTTTAAACGTGCTCTATTAAAAATGTTTGTTTTGGTTGCCTTCCAAACTCTAAATGATGATGACGAGGTTTTCAAAGGAAATATGCCCCGAGTAAAAAGAAAAGGAGAAGCAACAAATTGAAAAGCAGATGGAAAGGTGTTAAGTGACTTAGCAAAACTAAAGAAATCTGAAACCAAAGCTGATAGTGGAGAAAACTCCAATTATAAGATGGCTTTACCTGCAGAAACCGCGAAAGTTTCAATACTAACAAATACCAAATAGCTCTGAGAGTGCCAATGGAATTGCAAGCACTTAGCCTAACAGATCTCTTCCCATCAATCTACATAGCAAAGAACTAGCCTATCCTTACTCCAGCAGAGTACTGGCAGCTTCCTCTCTGAAGTTACTGAACCCAAGAAATTGAATTCAGGGACACCCACTACTACTAGGACATGGAAGCAATACTGAAACAGGGGGATTAATTGAAAGACTATATTCCAATCCTCAAGGCTCACAGCCCTGTCCTGATTTTGCTCTCAGAATGTTGACAAGACTCTCTCTCTCTCTTAAGCCTGAGCTTGGAGAATTCTCTCTGAGGAATTTATTAGGCCAAGGGAAAAAGAACCTATAGATTTTGAAAATCAGTCATCGTTCAACAATTTCATGAAAGATTTGTCAAATTAAAGTGCCACCTGCTACTGAGAAATTCTTTCCATATACTAAGAGTTTCCAACCAGCTTTTCAGTGCTTCATTTTTAATTTATTAGACAACCAAAGATTGCCAGATACTTGAGAAAAAAAAAAAAATTGGCATGCCATACAGACGAAAACAATAACAGAAAAGGGAATTGGAAATAAACAGAGCCAGGAGTGCTTGGGTGGCTCAGTCGGTTGAGGGTCTGACTCTTAATTTCCGCTCAGGTCATGATCCCAGGGTCATGAGATCGAGCCCTATGTTGGGCTGCAAGCTGAACATGGAGCCTGCTTAAAGTACTCATTCTCTTGGGGTGCCTGGGTGGCTCAGTCGGTTAAGCGTCCGACTTCAGGACAGGTCGTGATCTCCCGGTCCGTGAGTTCAAGCCCCACGTCAGGCTCTGTGCTGACAGCTCAGAACCTGGAACCTGCTTCTGATTCTGTGTCTCCCTCTCTCTCTGACCCTCCCCCCATTCATGCTCTGTTTCTCTCTGTCTCAAAAATAAATAAACGTTAAAAAAAAATTTTTTTAAAGTACTCATTCTCTTCCTCCCCCCCCCCCCCCTGCTTGAGCTCTCTCTTGTTGAAACTAAAAAAATAAAAAAAAAAAAAAAAAAAAAAAAAAAAGAACGAAAAGAAATAAACAGAGCCCATTCTGAATAAGAAAAATAAACTTTAACAATTAAAAAAAAATAAGAAATATCTAGTGACATATGACATAACCTTAACACAAGTTAGGTATATATTTTAAAATGAAAATCTGGGTAATGGCAAATAGTTATTGTATTTAAAACATGAAACACAAAATTAGTAGATGGTGCCAACACTTGAATAAAAATCCACTCAGTAGTACGAGCATGTTACATAAGCAGTAGCAGGAGGGTGGGGGCCACAGGGGACTGTTAGGTTTTAATTTTTTTTAATAAACTTTGTCAAACTATTTAATTTTTAAAACTGCTTTTAGGTTTTATTTGATTTAATGTTACATTATATGAATATTTTATTGATCTCCAGAACATTAAAAATGTTCACAATGGGTGTCTATTTTCTGATAAATGAAAGGAGTGTGTTGCATCCACTTATTGTAACTCCTATTCTTACTGCAGTATTTGGATATTTAGATTCTCACCAGGATGCCGCGGATGACAAAGTTGTATATGGGAGGCATGTAGTCCCGAGAATTACTGAGCTTTAAAGCCACTGAGCTATTTCAAATGCCACATAATAGCTGTGTGTGCACAATCTCAAAATCCATAATCTTGGAGTTTGCCCCCTGTAAAAGGAACAGGACTTTGCCATACACATTGAATACATGTTATTCTTTATTTTATGTGAAAGACTCCCAGAAACAAGGTAAAAGAAAATCCATTCTTAAAACAACAGCAACAACAATAACAACAACCACAAACCCCTAGGATTTCACATAAATCACACACATAGAAGAAAAACAAGCAAGATTTAGTTTACCAGCATTGTTTTTGTAACAGGCTCTTAGGATCCTTCGGTACCCTATTAAAACATGTATTATATGCAGATTTCCAGGAAAATACAAACAAACCAGAACAAATTTGTTCTCCCCCTTAGGACAGAGCAAGCTCTGAAGAGCCTATTCTGTCTGTTTGTGTTTCCATGTATTCCAGATTTGAGGTTGAGGATGAAAAACCTGATTTAAAAGTGGTTTTCTGTGCTTCATGAAGCTTGCTGATAAATTCCCACAATCAATTTCTTCCTTTGCTTAATAAAAATGCATCCACGACCTTTAAGAATTCAGGATCTTTTCGGGGCATCTGGGTGACTCGGTTGGTTGAGCGTCCGACTTCAACTCAGGTCATGATCTCACGGTTCGTGGGTTCAAGCCCCGCGTTGGGCTCTGTGCTGACAGCTCAGAGCCTGGACCCTGTTTCAGATTCTGTGTCTCCCTCTCTCTCTGTCCCTACCCTGCTTGTGCTCTGTTTCTCTCTCTCTCTCTCTCTCTCTCTCTCTCTCTCTCAAAAATAAATAAACATTAAAAAAAATTAAAAGAAAGAATTCAGGATCTTTTCTCTTTAAAGCTTTATTACCAAATCTCATCAGAAGTAAATAGGATTGACAGTTTAGATTGTGTTGAAGGAAAAAAAAAAGTCATAAAAAATAATCCTCAGTGTTTAATAAAGTAAGAACCTTATGAATGATTTTTAAATGAATGCTGGCAATCCTTATAGGACTTTATCGTCTACAATAGGTAATCATACATCATCTCACTTGATCCTATCAAAATTGTGTGGCAGGGAAGGCAGTCATTTTACTGAGAAAAATAACTCGGGTTCATGAAGGTTCCAAAAAATGCTCAATTAACAGGAAGCAGGATCAGTCTGAATTTACAACTTCTCATTCCCCAGTCCACTACTGGTTACCCTGAATATACCTTTATCTCTTCCCAAGGACAAGAATTAACACACTGTAGATGTTTACCTGAGTATGGGCAAGGGAGTGTGACCTTTAAATTGAGGGTTCTAAGCAGATGCCCACTAGTCTTCAAAAGCTTACTTTAAATATTTCACTACTCTGGTCATATGTGATCTCTGCATACGTGGAAAGGTACACAAGGGAAACCCTTCTGAGTTCCTTGTCCTTCAACTAGGAGTTGAGACATAATAATAAAGATAATAACAATAACAGTGATAATGAGGAGGAGAATTTGGTAGCTAACAATGATCACTTACAAGATGAGAGGCACTAAATGCTGTACAAAACATACTTAATCTCCATTACAATCATATGTGATTGGTACTAAAATTATACTCATTGTACAGGTGAGGAAAATGAAGGCCAGAGGTTAAGTCAGTTACCAAAGACAGACAGCTAAACAATGGAGAAGTTAGTGCAATCTGGCTGTAAAAATATCTGTAACTAAAGCTTCTGGTTATGCCTTGTAACATTGTCTCTTTTGCAAACTCAGGTGCACATGTAAATCAAATTTGTTTCATGATTTAGAAACAACCATCCCTCCTGAAGCTTATTACATCTTATAAACATCTTTCCACTAATCTCACGTAGCCAGAGAAGTCCTGAACACAAAACACCACATTAGGCGATATTTTTCATACCTCTTTAGATATCTATGTATGCCATGTATCCAAATGAATACTGAATTATTCAGTGAGCAGGACCAAAGTAGCCACAAGTCAGGAAGCAATTCTGAGCTCTGAGCTACCAACAAGGTTCCACATTTGAAGGTCATAAAGCCACATGCCTCAATGGCAAATGCCATCAGGCAAGAGAAAACTAGGTGGACAAAGCATGTCACCTCGGTCTTACTTTGTAACCCAGCTTTGCAAACCACTAACACACAGAGTCTTAGCATCCACTTTATTTTTATTTTAATTTTTAAATGTTTATTTATTTTTTAGAGAGACAGAGTATAAGCAGGGGAGGGGCAGGGGAGGGTATAAGCAGGGGAGGGGCTGTTAGCACAGAGCCCAACGTGGGGCTCAAAACCCATGAACAGTGAGATCATGATGTCAAATGCTTAACCGACTAAGCCACCCAGGTGCCTCAAGCTTTCACTGCAAAAGCAAAAACACTCTCCCCATCCTCCATACACCCAGATGCCATACTGCAAAGAAGCCAGGAAGGCATTAGGAAATTGATTTTCTGCAAGACGAAGACTTTTTCCTATTTTTTGACTGAATATTACATTAAAAAAAACTATTTCAATTGCCAATTTTGAACATGATAATACTGAAAATTGAAACCCCACTCTCTTTAGTCATCTTGTGAAGATTTGAGGCAAGGATTTGATTAGTCCAAAACAAAACAAAAGCCTTATGTTTTCATTGAGTTGGAATAAGTTTGTTTAAATACTTATAAACTTCTTGGGGCCAGTCGATGGGAGCTGACATTGAACTATGCCTCTGCCGTCTTCCAAAAGTAGCAACCTCCCTGTCTGTGCCTATGCTTTTGTTCACAGGGACTGGTCCACGTGTGTGTCTCTCCCCTACTTGCCTCACCCCCTCTGTCCATCTGAAGTTTAGGTCAATTTATAACTCTAGCCTCACACCCACACTTCCTCTCTCTCCCCTCTCTCTCTTTTCTTTCCAAGTTAGTTAAATCTGTGGTTGCCCCAGAAATTGCAGTCACAGAAGAAAATCCTGCAGAGACTGTTTTTATTGGAAAAAAGGAATAACTGAAGACTGAGAAGCAAGTCGGGGAGTAAGGTGAATGACAGAAGAGGAAAAATAAAATTTCTGCAATGCAGTCTCAGGAGAACAGGAGACAAAAACGCCAAGGCCTAAAATATTGAAGAGAAGGCAAGGGAAGCATGGCAGAAGGTTCTCCTAGATTTTGTTGTGAAGGTTTAATAGAATTAAAGTGGAGATTTCCTGTTTAGCTAACGGCAAGCTGAGGCTGTGAATAAAAGGCTGCCCAATATATTTCTCATTAAGAACTCCAAATTATTCTGCAGTTTGGAGTTCTCACAGCCGGGGGGGGGGGGGGGGGCGTCTCTTCTAAGTATCCAGCTCCAATTATCTCCTTCTTTTAGAAATATATGCATAGGGGCACTCTCAGGAGATCTGGTTCTTTTTACCCCACATGCAGTTTAACTGAATAAATCCTATTTACCTGTGTCTTTTTCGACCAGTTATAAATGTGTGTACGTAATTCTCTGCTATCTGTTGTTTACGTCTGCGGCTGCTTCAGATGCTTTGCTCACCTGCTTTTGGTCCTGAAGACAGATTTGTAACTAAGTTGTATACATTACGCTCTCCTGGTTGGCTCTGTTAATGAAAAAAATTGCATTGGACGTGATGAGAAGACAGGAGCAAATTTTATTCTGATAGCGTTGCCAGTGATAGGAGAGGACACACAGACCGAGTCTGAATACCTAGCTCCCCAGACCTAAAAGGCTGCAGAATTTTTAAAAGCTGAGGCTGGGGTGGGGGTGGGAGGAGTGGGATCCTAGGACATCTGTATTTTCTAATTGGCTTTACCCAAAGGAAAAGTAAATTTTCTTTTATCTTCATGATGAAAGGTAGTTTTATAACTTGGGAAGAGGCACAGAAAGAAAGAAATGGGGGTGCCATCTTCCTTGATGATTACATTTCAAGAACTGGCTCCCAGGTTCTTGAGATACACAGTCCTGGGTTGTAAAACTTGCAAGAACCTGGAATATTTACATATATTTTAAAGGGGCAGATAAAGCAATTTATAATTACAAGTTTTCTACAGTAAATGCTCTAAGCAAAGGGAGTTCAGGGGTCTGGAGTCAGAAAGAAATCTGCGTGAAGTTTAGCAAAGCTGAGGG
This sequence comes from Panthera uncia, assembly GCF_023721935.1. Taxonomy (NCBI): domain Eukaryota; kingdom Metazoa; phylum Chordata; class Mammalia; order Carnivora; family Felidae; genus Panthera; species Panthera uncia. Next base: position 25,613,914 of record NC_064818.1, on the reverse strand, counting down.
GAGAGTTAAGGTAGTCTTGGTCAAGTCAGTCATAGCCATCATTGTGGACACTTAGAAGCTTCAGTAGCTCCAAGCGGACCAGAAAGAAGTCATCAGTGCTGCCTGGATTGCTGCTTTCAGCAACACGGTACTGACTTGGCTACCACTGTCATCAATGTGCCATCAAGGCCAACTCTGTTCAGTTGTCAAATGATTATTTACTTAATACCTACCTTGTTGAATACTCTGTACTAAGCCCTAGAAGTTGAAGGTGGTCCTCATGCTCATACCACATATCTGTCCTTGAACATTCACTATCATGTCCACCATAAACAAATATCCTGCCTAGAGGCAATAGAAACATTTTTCTCCCCTCTGCCTTTGCCATCAAGGCAAAACCCAAACAAAAGAGAGAAATGAATAACAAACACAGAAACAAACCAACAAGTGATAAGGAAGGATAATTAATCTCTACCCCCTAGGCAAGTTTTATACTCATACTATGGTACTCTGGGCCATATAAAAAATAAAGTAATAGTAAAGAGCTTTGGAAAGAGAGAGAAGAAAGAGAACCTTTCATTTTTTTTGCCCCCAAATAACTGGAGTTGTTCTATGGTACTAAGTCTCAACATTAGAAATGCTTGTTTCTGTTGTAGACTATTCTCTTGGTCGAAGAAGGAGCACATCTTTCCCACCTTCTTTACACCCATTCAGTGGCTGTGAAGCTCTCAACTCTCCCATGTCTACCCATATATTTAAAGTGAAACCAGATAGAAGATAATGCTGCAGAAGTTCAGAGGCTAAGAGAAAAGAAGGATCCTTTGGGGAGAGTGGTGATGCCCAGAGATGAGGGACCAAGAGAAAAAAGGAAAACAAAGAGGCACCAAAGAAACAGTTCTCTTGAATCTTTCCATTGTGGATTTGTCTAATGAACCTCCTGGGAAAAATAACAAACCGATTTGCCCCATTTCCCGGGTCTCAGGTAAGTGTCTCCAGTAATGTGCTACACTTTTTTTACATTTATGAATATTAAAGGCAGAGCAATGTCTAACTGGAAAGAATTAAAAGAGGAGGGAGGGAGGAAGAAGAGAGGAAGGATGGGAAACTATTCATAGGACTCCTTTATTTATTTATTTATTTATTTATTTATTTATCAAATAACAGATCATGGGATTTCCAGGTCACAGTCTTTTCATTTTCCTTCATAGGAAATTTCATTCTCCACAGTATTCTAAGTTTGGCATCAAACCTATTCAATTATTCATTATGACCCTCTGAAGTAGGTAATATTATTATACCTACTTTTTGGATGCAGAATTTCAAACTCTGGGAAAGAGGAACACTTGCCCAAGTCACACGACAAGTATGTAGGCAGTGGAGCCAGGAATCAAGAGCAGACAGTCTGGCTCAGCCCCTGTGTTTTCACATGAGATTCCACTGTCTCAATGGGCACCAGTTTTCTATATTGAAATGCCATATGGCGTATTGCGAGAAAAAGAGTCAATCCTAACATTATTTAGGGCCACAATTCTAAAGTATCTTAGTGAATAAGGCCCTGTCTTACCTTTACTGCTTCTCTCATAGTTGACATCTCTGACAGAAACCCCCTCACCTCGGGCATCAGTCATGGCATGTGATATGGAATCCCAAAGCTTTATGTACATCACCTGACATGATTAGAGCCCAAGCTGTGAGTAGTTGCAGGACAGGGACATAAATTATCTGTGGTTGTTTTTGTATGTTTTCACGTAATCCAATTTGCTGGAGCTATGCTGAGTGTACAGAGTGAAATGTGATAGCTATGAGTCTAGAAAAAGGGTCAAAGAAGTAAATAAGCAAAACAAAACAAAACAACATTGAAATGTGTTAGTAAAAAGTGTTTGTCATATAGTTACCATATAGGAAATAGGAAGCTAAAAAATGGATAAAAATGGATAAAACCAAAACTATTGAGTCAGAAGCACTGATCATAGGAACTGAAATACTGACTACAGTGTAGCAAAGTGTACTTATTATTATTGGTTTGTCAGACAGAAAGACACCCAGCATGGAGTTCAACATATTCTGCATCTTGCACTGATTGACTAAGGGGTAGCATGAGAAGTTACTCTAAATTACTTCTCTGACACACTCCCTCCAATTCAATTAATGTATTAAGAGGTCACCACTAGAAAGGTAAAGCATCATAGATATTAGTAAGTTATCCTTTTACCATTGGGAGGGTTTACATAATCTTCATCTACAGTCAAATAACTAGGGAAGAAAAGGTTATCCACTGGAAAGGGTGATCAGTCAGTTTTTCCATAAGGATGTTCCTTGAGCTAAGTCATGAATATGAGCACATATTCATTAGGAATATAGAAATGAGGGAGGAATATGTGGAAAACCAATAAGGGCCTAAGGAATTAAAAATATTTAGGTATGGCTGGATTCAAAAGGTATAAATAATGCTTCTAGGTGATGAGGTTGAAGTGAAAAACAACAATAGTGAAGAGGTAATGAAATGCCAGAACTCCTAAGACTTTGGAGATCATATCTACACATCCGTACTGTGCTATAAAAGCAGCTTAAAGCCACCAAAGGATTTTACTTTGGGAAGTGACACTAAGAGATTTTTATAATAATTTTTAGCTTTTAGAGCAGTGGAGAATGCTTGGAAGAGGTGAAAGACTGGAGACAAAAAGACCAGTTAGGAGATTGCAATAAACTTAGAAAAGACAAGAATTTTAAAAATGTAAGATTATGGTATTCTATAAGTCTGGGTTTGATTATTGTAGCAGAACCATTAAGAAGGATGAATGGAAGGATGAATAGATAGATGGAGAAATAGGTAGTTGAGGTAGAGATAAATATACTTACATAATTTATTAGAAGGATTTGTCCTTGCACAATTGTGGGAGTGGGTTGAAGAGTGTGTAAGACTGTTGTCTTCACATGAGATCCTAGAGCTCTGAAGGTGTAGGGCAAGCAGGAAGATGGATTAGCGTGGGGAGAATAAGGGTAAACCAGAAATGTGAACATGGGCTGGAACCTGCAAGGACAGATTGGAACCTATTTAAGTGCCTTACTGCTATCAGCTTCTTTTGTAGCTGTCCTAAGGAGAAAATAATGCTCTTCCTTGCGAACTGTAACAAACCCTTGGGTAAGGAGTTGGAGAAATACCTGAGAAGGTGGAGTGATTGATGCTCCAAGCCAATGAGGCAAGCTAGTAGGTAAGTGACAATATGCATGAGTTATAACACTTTCTGCTCCCCCTGTACCAACATTGTAAACATTAAAAAGACATATATATATATATATATATATATATATATATATTTGATTGTGTTTAATTTTTTGTCTTCTAAACTCTAAAATGTCTCTTGTGACCCATGATGGTTGGAATATACAGAGAAGGAAGCTCTGGGAAATGTAGTTTACCCTAGTCAAGCTGATACCCTACACAGGCACTAGCAAAGACTGAGAACGAGATGGTTTGATGGAGGTAGAATAAGAGCTGGTTTCTGATTGGATATGCCTTGTGGGATAGAGCAATATTAAAATTGAAGGATTCATTAAATTTGGTAGCTGTAATCCAGTACCATGAGATTTCAGGGGTAGATTCTGCAAAAAAAAAAAAGATACTAAAAAATAAGTGGGAATTATCAACAGACAGAAAGTTTTTTTCCCCAAGAATTTGGAAAGCAAAGGGTACAAAAAAGGATATAGCTTCGGAGGAAACCTGTTGGAGATAGTCGTATAGCAATCATATTAGTACGGAAGACTTCAGCATTTTGTCATGTTTATGATCTTATTGCAGAAGCCAGTGAAGATAGGGTAAAATACAGACAAGAAGAAGATAGTCTGAAGAAACAGTGATCTATAGGTGCCAGGAGAATGTCATATATGAGTACAAACACAGGTGGACAGATAGGTGCCACTCTAAGAAGGGACACCTGTTCTCTGAAAAGGAGGAGCCAAGAGGTAAGGGTAGAGACTATCATAATTCACTCATCACAACATTCTTGAAGTGTTGAATTTTATACAGGTCTACTGACATCGAAAACGTAAATGCCTTGTTGTTAACTTTTTCTCACACTGGATTCATGATACTATCAATTATATTTGTGTCCACACAAGTATACAACCTCTTGAAGTTTTATGTGAAACTGAATTTTATATATTTACTGTATGAAGCTTTAAAGTATGAAGTGACATAATTTAGCATGTGTGTATGTATTCAGTAAAGATTCTTTGTGAATTGTGTTAGATTCTATATTATCACTAAAGTAATGCAAGTTGAATTGCAAATCTATATACTTGAACTTATTGACAGATTTTCAGTATAAATTTAGGATTGGTAATACCTAGAGTTCTAGAATGTTCCATCTTAATTCTCTGGCGTAAACTGCATTTATTTCTCTAGCAAAATCTGTTAATTACGTGGCCAGAGTTGGAAAAAAAAAACACTTTTGGAGATTTTCTAAAAAAAAAAATAGTAACTTATAAAGTTATACCTAATGGATGACAGTTAACTTTGATAGGTACTCTTTGTTGAAGCAAGGCAGCATTACCTTAAAAATTAAGATCACATCTTTCTTTGCTCAAGAGTAAATGAAATGACATGTGATGAATAATGTATGCATTATAAGACCAAAATATTCTCCATTTTATCCTATTGATAATACATAAAACCTATTGATCATCATGGTGATGTATTTGAAGAAACAGTAAATTTGAAAAAAAAATAGGAGCTTAAAATTTGGGGTTATAACATACCTGCAAAATTGTCATTATCAGAAAAATAATTGTGACTCTTTTCATGGTTTTTGTTGAGATAAGATAGCTACAAATGAAATCTTATTCAGTTTTTACTTTAAGACTATCACTTCTGCGATTTAAAAAAAAAATGTTTATTTATTTTGAGAGAGATAGTGCGTAAGAGTGGGTGAGGAGGAGAGAGAGAAGGAGAGAGAGAATCCCAATCAGGCTCTATAACTCAGCATGGAGTCCAATGGAGGGCTCAATCCCATGACCATGAGGTGAAACTAAGAGCCCAACACTTAACCGACTGAGCCACCCAGGCACCCTAGCAGTTTTGTGATTTAAAAACAAAGCAAAATGAAGCCAAAACATGAAACGACTAAAAAGTCTCTTTATCTTTTCCCCAATGTACAATTAACTGAAGCTAAAATACATGTTTATTCTAATTTGGCAAAGGGGAAAATGCTTGTCAGTCACACATTAGATGACACAATTGTTTAGAGAAGTGACCATAAATTCTGTCATGCAAGTAAAAATGAGTTATACTTAGTCATGTAGAATGATGACATATTTTCATCAATTCTTTTATACACTCAAAAATTGAAAACATTCATTTTACATAAGTTTCCTGTTGCCTTTTACTTTCAAATTTTTCAGTTAATGCTCAGAACATTATTCTTCTTTCTATTGTGCTTTCCTTTGACTTTTTTTTTCTTTGACATGTGATTTCTGAGCTATCTTTAATAAAGGAGACATATTGTTAACATTCTTTAATTTAAGCTCTATCTAAACCTCTAAGAATTTTTTTCTCTCTAGATAGATATCCCACTGCTAATACGTACTTTATAATGTAACTTATCTTATGGATCAGAGTGTCTTAAAAAATGGTTGGTTCATAAGTAATACACATATAAAAATGATATATGCAAAAGAAAGTAGTTGATAAACTGATAAAGCAAAACTGACTATTTTGGTGCCCTCAGGAAGCTAATAATTGGAACTATAAGCCATTTCTTTCCAAAAAGATTGTTGATTTATAGGACTCAGGAAAAAATATTTTTAACTGAGCCTAGAGTCTCATTTTAGAAACTGAATTTCTATGTTAATTCATCATGGAAATCACATTTCTATTTCAAATTAGCTGGAGATTTTGCCAGTTACTTGGTGAGTCTAGTGGGAGTCCTTAAGAAAGTCATCAGTATTGATGAATGCAGGACTGAAGCTGAAGAGAAGTCAGGGAAATCACTGAGATGTATTACTGTAGATATCCACACAACATGTGGTTTATAGCCTTAAGTTTGCTTTGACAAAAAAAAGTATACTATTTTACTAATTTGAATACTCAATAACCCTGTTGTTTTAGGACACTGTTGTGTTGAGAATTATGTATACTGTATTCATCATGTAGTTTTCATTTCAAATGTTTCTAAGGAAAAATGCCAACTTAGGAGAACTGAATTAAAATGCAGACTACCCATTGCAGGTGGCCCTTTCCATCCCAAATCTCTAGGTGAAAACCTAAAAGTAGAAGAATAATTACAAATACTCTTTGAAAGATACCAGACTATGAGATCTGGTTGTTGAAGGGACCACAGCACAAAATATTGCCAGAGAAGGCAGTGAGAAAAGGTAGGTACCCCTCTTGGTGGAAGCCAAGCACAGAGGGGTTGGATGCTGGAAACCTAAACATGCTGGTATGATCATGCCTCCATATCCCACTTCCCACACCCTTGGACCCAGGCGGCAAGGGAGGTCTTAGCACCAAGTGTGGGGTCAGAGGTAGGTTAGGGCCCTGTGAACTTGAAGAGGAATAGAAAAATACCAAATCCATTGCTAATTTTTGTCCCTTGTGTTTTCGTATGTTTTAAACTCAGGTTACCAATTAATACTACTACTACTAATAGTAATAAAGAAAACCACTGAGGTGCCCGGGTGGCTCATCTGGTTGAGTGTCCAACTTCAGCTCAGCTTATGATCTCATGGTTTGTGAGTTTGAACCCAGTAGTAGGCTCTGTGCTGTCAGCATGGAGAGATCAGATCCTCTGTTTCCCCCTCTCTGCCCATCTCCCATTCACACTCTCTTTTTCTCTCTGAAAAATAAATAAACATTAAAAAAAAAAGGAAAACTACTGGCATTGTAGTTGGATTGCATTGAATCTAAAGATAAATTTAGGGAGAATTGATGTATTTAAAATATTAAATCTAATTACATGGCATATCCCTACACTTACGTGGGCTCTTTCAATTTTTTCCAATAATGTTTTGTAGTTTTCATGTCATCCACTTAGACTTATTCCTGAGTTCTTGATAATTTTGATAAAAGTGTAATGGTTCTTCAAATTAAATTTTCTTTTTTATTGTTGCTGGTATATAAAAATAGATTTGAGAAAAAATATCATTTTATGTAATGATAATTTTCCTGTGAAATTGCTAAATTTATTTATGAATTTTAAGAGTTTATCTATGGATTTATTTGGATATGTGCACAAAAATAAATATTTCCAATACTTATTCACTTATTTTGTTTATCTTTTCTTATTGAACTTCCCACATTAGTGGAATGTCGAGTAGAAGTAATGATGTTTGGAAATTTGTTTACGTGTTTATGAGAGATGGGTTTTAATTTTCCTTTCTTTTGATGTCTCTGTCATATTTATTCTGACTTACTAACATATGTTAAGGGGCATTCCCTTTCTACTCTGAAAATTTTGTGTATAACTAAATATATTTGTCTTGAGATACTTGTAATATCCTATGCAATAAGTTCTATCAGTATGCCCACTATAAAAATGAGGAAACTGAGACACAATGTTTGAAAAAAAAATGGCACTGGTCTACAAAGAATCTTAGGCATTGATCCAAAATAGAGAAAAATCCAAAATCCAAATCCTGACAATAAGAACCTCTTTCATCCAGTGATGATGAAAAATTTCAAACCAGTCTACCAGGGCTCTTGTATATGTCTTCATACAATCCACGATTTGGCAATTTCTCTGGTATACCAGAAACATCCTTAACATATTTTCAAAATATATTTTCAGAATGGATTTTATTCAGCTATTTCCACAACAAAGATTTGAGGGCTACTTTTGTGTAAATCATCGGAGGCATCAGAAATAAAATGCAGAGGGGCACCTGGGTGGCTCAGTCGGTTAAGCATCCAACTTCAGCTCAGGTCGTGATCTCAGGGTTTGTGAGTTAGAGACCCACATCAGGCTCTGTGCTGTCAGTGTAAAGCCTGCTTGGCATCCTCTCTCTTCTCTCTCTGCCGGTGTCCCTCTCTATCTCCCTCAAAAATAAATAAATGAACTTAGAAAAAAATTTATAGAAAAATGAAATAAAACCTAGAATATACCCAAAATGGATTCCTCCACAGAGGCCAGCAATAACAATGTAGATTTGCATAAAGCAGCACGGATGCAACTCAAATGCATAATTTTGAATAAAATAATCAGAAGTTGATGAGATTTGTAACAAGATACAATGTATGTAAATTAAAAAAAAAAAACTTGTATAAGTAGCCACACTAAATATATATTAAAGAATGGAAACAATTCAAAATAAATTGTTTGAAAGAACTGTAAGGACATTCATGAACAGTCAAGAAAATGGGGAGGAGGAATAAAAGGGGAAAAGAATAGAATAAAATAATCCAAGATAAAATAGGGGCTTTATAGGAGCTGACATTGATTTTTATGCTTTTAATTTATGGTAAGAACAACTCACCTCTCTACTTTCAAAGCCAAGCAGTTTGCAATAGAAGAGAGTCGCCCTGCTGGATCAGGAAATGCATGATCAAGGACTATATCAAAACAAAATAAAAACCAACCGAAAAGTATAAGTCAGTGAAACAGAATAGAGCATGCAGCAGTAACGAAAATGTGTTACACAAACTTTTCATAAAACAGAAGAAAAATTTAAATACGTGAGGTAAACCTGCATTATTAAAAAAGTGGATATCAACAACCCGTCTCCTAAGCAGGAAAATAAACAAAATTCTGTCACCAACGTTTTCTAAATGTATAATAAGCATGATTTTATTAAAATTATATGAATAAATGAACTAGCCACAGAGAACATATACATTCACACAGCATGGAAGACCGTTTTGTTTCACAATCCATTGAAATTGCAAAAAGAAAAAATAAACAACTGAGACTATGCACTATGAAACATCTATGACATATCATTAAAGAAATTTGAAGACAAATGACCCGAATAAAATTCAGTAATATGATGTTCAAAGTTTTTCTGTCTCTAATTATATCAATACTAATTAGAAATAGACAAAGAACATGAAATAAGAGGCCGATAAAAGTAAAAAAGGATAATATCCATATAATTACATCCCCAGTCTAATTTATTCAAAGAAATACGAATGTAAAAAGTGAACTTTCATTTTTCTCCTATTACATTAGCAAATCTAACAAAATGTGTGGTAATACGAATTTTGTCAGAAATGTTTGAAAGTAGATACTCTCACAGCCCATAACTGAAAGTATTAATTAATGCCAATTAATTGTTGGAATAAAATTTATATCAATAGACATTAAATACACATATATCTTTAACTCAATATTTTAATTTTTAAAAATTTATCATGTAGATACCATCTGTAGATAGATTAAAAGGCATTTGAAAAATTGTAATATTGGTCACATTGGCCAACTGTGTTCTATAGAACACGAGTTACATAATTATTTTATGCTTCTAGATAGAATAGTATGCGTCTCTTTAAACAATATACTGTTTTCACATTTATCACACATATGCTAACATATACAAATGGAAAATCCAGTTACAGAAATAATATAGTAATGTATACAGAGAGAGAAAGAATAAAAAAAATACCATGGATTTCTGTAGGGAATAGGATGAAAAGGTTGGGCCAACTTTTAGCTGTATCAATGTATTATAAACACTTTACTTTTCATAACTTGCCATTTGTGATTCAAAGTGGCAAAAATATGAAGCCTTGCATCTACTCAAGGATGAGAAGAGAGGGAAAGAGAAAGAAGGAAAAATCCAAACAAAATGGCTGAACATGGATCCCTTTCTTTTGCGCAAGTGCGTTGTTGGCTTGATGTTGGTGTAAGCAGTTAGAAGTTGTTCCCTGAGCACATTGGATGGTGTGGTGTTCCAACAGAGAGTTGTCTGCTGTTTTGTGAGCAGAAGTTGTTAATGCCTGCAAATTGATGCTATTCTCCAGTCTCGGGTTATAACGGGAAAGCAGATGTTCATGTGCAACTAACCCAAACACATTGAGAAAGGCTGCAGACATTTTCCCATTTCAATTACCATAATTTAATGTCTAGAATACATGCCCAAAAGCTTTTCATGGCAGAAGATCAGCACATCCCCTGTAATGCAAACCAAGTCCCTAAACTCTTCTGTATGCATTGCTCATTTTCAGAGACAAAATCATTACACTGAATATGAGTTCAAAATGTTCCGAAGTGCTTTTGTTGGTATATTTTCAAAGATTACTAAGGTTTGTTACACAGTAATTTTCATTATAGATTCCTTATAAGAGTTGTTTACCTTCAAACATTTTCAGACTTTGATTTTTGCAATTGCTAATATTGAGCTGAATTTTCTAGGCCATTTCTCAAGTGATTACAATCATGTATTGTTACCTTGTGCTTGCCTTTGCAGGAAGTTGTCATTAAATGTGAGAGGTACCTTCTTTTGAAGCATGTAAAATGATTAACTACTTTTTAAATATGAACATCTTTGTATGAGACACAAAATTATTTGATTTTTCTAAAATAAAAAATAAACAAAAGTATCATTTTATTAAAAAGGAAATGCAAATATTGATTACAGTATGAGCACAAGATATGAAAATATGGAAATATTCATAGTGGATTATATGCAAAAAAATAGAAATTTAAAAATGAGTATAATACATACATGTGTACATCACAAGATATTGCCAGCAAAAACATGAATGCTTTAGTCATTTCTTATTGGTGGATATCATGAAAGTTTGCATTTCTCCTTCTTTTACCTCATCTGTATTTTATAACCGTTCTATTAGTTTGCATTAAGAAATCATATAAGTGCCTCAAGTGATACAGAAAACATGCTTTGAAATAAAATGTAAAGAAACATTAAACGTAGGCAAAACTTTGAGGTTCCTTCTCTAATACCTAAAACTATAAAATTGGTTATATTCGAAAAAAATATGTATTTTTTCATAAATATATTCTTATATATTTATGTAAGATGTCCATTGCAAGGAAAGAATAACAACAAATAATCTGAACCACCATAAGAAAGAAATTAGGTGAATTATGGATTTTTAAAATTTCCTTCACACATTTTGTTTTGTTTTGTTTTATTTCTTGGTCATTGAAAAACCTGAGATTTTTAATGAGACATGAATTCATAGGGAAAAGAATTGATTACAAGTTTGAAAAGTAAGTCTTCTCTCCCTGACCTTGAGTTTCGTAATTTTTGTCCTTAACAGTGTTATGTCTCTATACTGAATTCTTCCAGTGAGATTCTACCACGAACATTCATAGAGTGTGAGTGTGAGTGTCTGTGCATGTATGAGTGTGTGGATGAGCTGAATAAGTATTTATATAAAGAAAGAGCATAAATGGTGGCATTATATACGGTGTTCTTTACTTACAAAAAAAATTCAGCTTTCAATTATTCTATAACTTAAAAGGAGATATACTATTTATTTATTTATGTATTTTACCCTTTTGAGTTTATGTCTTTATTTTGAGGGAGAGAAAGAAAGAGTACAAGGCAGGGAGGAACAGAGAGAGGGAGAGAGAGAGACTCCCAAGCAAGCTCCGTACTGCCAGCGTAGAGCCCGAGGTGGGGCTTGAACTCCTGAACTGTGAGATCGCGACTTGAGCCAAAATCAAGAGTTGAATGCTTAACCAATTGAGCCACCCAGGCACCCAAAAGAGAGATACTGTTTTTAAATGATCGTGTATTGTCTGTTGTGTGGGCCCAGAATAATTGCTTTAATATATTCCATATTGTTAGAGGTTTGGTCATTCATTGCCAGTGTTTTATGCTTTAAAATTTGATCAAATAAAAAGTCTCTGTTCATATATTTGGGTATATTTATTTGATGTATTTTTGAAAAGGAGATTTCTGGGGCAAAATGTTTCAAATTAATTAATACGTTAAATTGCTATTTCTTTGTTCTTAAGAGACATCATCTTTTCATTTGTTTAAAAGTCATTTTCTTTTGTTTTTCTACATGTGTGTATGCATACGTGGCAGGAGTGAATAGTTTATGTTCTGTGTTCATTTTTCTATTCGAGTGTTCGATTTATTTATTCTCATGAGCTGTGAGAAATATTTATGGACTAAGGATATTATTCCTTTGTCAACCATGTTCTTTGCAAATATTTATTCCCAGTTTTATTACTCATTTGTCTCTTGACTTCGTTTATATAATTGTGCCCAGATCCCCTTCAAAGGAGAATTTATTGATCCAGGCACTGCTGGGAGTGCTGTGTGTTGACAGTCTTCAGCTGTCAGCCCCCTCATAGACAGCCTTTGCTTCATTTGCTCTGTGTAAGACAAGCCCTTCCGCAATGGCCACATGCAGTGATGGATGCGGGTTGAGGTGTGAAAAGCCCAGGATTTGGTCCCAATGTGATACAGCTCTGGTGAGCCATTTTAGTGGCCGAGGTGCTCATGGAGTCATGGACGCTGTCAGTGGGCACATTTTAACTTCCCCTCCTGCCCTCCCTTGCTCTTGCTTCTATTCTCTTCCTTCAACAGATATTGAACACAAGGACACTTCTCAATCAACATTCTGCTCTCTAAATACCGAATCAGTGTTCGTTGCCCAAAGACCCCAACCTGTACACACACCGCGACATTTACAGATACAATTGAGATCCGCTTTCATATTCTTTTTTAATCCCATATATGTTCCATCCAGAGGTAAGTTCATTCCTGAAGGAGATCTGTGTCCGTGTATAACACATTTAATATTTACATATAAATATAAATATTACTAAATATATATGTATGATGTAAATGATGCATTATAAAGAATGTAAATTAGAAGCCTATAATGTATATTAAATATATATCTATAAATAATATAGAATATAATTTTGCACATTTAAAATTTTCTAAGTGTCATCAAACATCACCACATAATTTTTTTCATTCAACATTTTGTTTTTTCAGATTCGACTCTTGGTCGTTAAGGTCTAGCTTATTCATTTTACCTGCTGTAAGGCATTCCATCATATAAATACACCCACTTTCCTGCTTATGGTCATTTAACTTATTTTCTGTGTTTTACTATCAGGAATATTTTTCCTCATGTCTATGCGCATGAGTTTTTCTAGAGCATATATAACTAGGTGTGAAAATGTTTGCTCATAAAAGATAGAAATATTTGATGTTACTGGAGAATTCCAAATTTCTCAAAAAAGAAATTTCACAAATGTCTTAATTTTAAAAGATGTCCTCCAAATAATTTTCCGCCCCCCCATGAGATGAGCGATTATATGGGAAATCATCTTCCATTAAGCTTGATGCCAAAGGCCCAGCAGGTGGAAGATGAATTTGTGACAATAACCTTGTTGACAGTAGTAGATTCCTCCTAGTCCCAGAGGTAGGACATTTGTAAGCCACCTTTGTAAGACCTCAACTGTTTTATAATCAATCTTCTAATATTCACTGCTTATCATCGAAATTTCTTTTTCTGTTAACCTCTTAACTCTCATCCTGTAATAAATTTGAGGTTCAGGCCTATATTTTTTATAAACATTGTCAGCTTTTGTGTCAGAAAAAAGGCTTCAGGCTATTTTGTGTTAGAAAAATCTTCAGGCTCTGGATCATGGAGTTCAAGGTTATTTCTGCACTTACTATTTTCAATTAAAAAAAGGGAGCAAACAAACATGTTTAAAATGTGCTTTTCCCAAATTTTAATTGTGAGAGGATGTGAAAACTGGGTGTCACATCTCCTTCCTGTCCTCAGGCTATAAGGAAGCCTTACTTGTTCTTCATACTTTACCATCAATGAGAGCCTTTATCCGGGAGTCAAATGTGCAGGAAACAAGCACTCATGTTGTGTCTGCCGACTCTTCCTACACTGTTTCTTCTTTTTCAGCCATGAGCAGCTCTTACTGAACTAAACCTCTTGCAATACAGCAGCTCTTTCTCCTACTATAACTAATAACCACAAAAAATCTAATATCTCTGCCTTATGGCTGCTCCAAATGAATGGCTTCAGATTGTTCCTTAATGCAGGTTCTGATCCCTTCTATCAGCAAGCACATATATTTCTGCACAACTGGATGTCACTAAGCTTTCTCTGACAATAGTATGAAATGAGTTTGATTCTTGACCCCACTACTCAGTGCTTGTGTGCACTGAGGTACAAATTTTCAACTTTCAATTGCTTTGGCTGTGAAACGACAATGTTTTAACCTGTCAGACTATTTGTGATAAGTGACTGGAAAAACTTATGTGAAAATTCCTAACAGAGTATCTGAAACACAGTAGACACTTAATAAAAGTTAGCATTATTTCTTCTGTTGTTGCTCTTGCATTTTTGAAATAACTTCTCCTGTACCTTTCTTATTTATTTTTTTATTAAAACATGCTGCCTTCTTCTGTACCTTTAATTGAATAGTAAACTCTGATTTTAAAATATTGAGAATGGATTTAAAATCGAAAAATGTATGGGGCACCTGGGTGGCTCAGTCGGTTAAGCGTCCAACTTCGGCTCAGGTCATGATCTCGCGGTTCATGAGTTCAAGCCCCGTGTCAGGCTCTGTGCTGATGGCTCAGAGCCTGGAGCCTGTTTCAGATTCTGTGTCTCCCTCTCTCTCTGCCCCTCCCCCGTTCATGCTCTGTCTCTCTCTGTCTCAAAAATAAATAAACGTTAAAAAAAATTTTTTTTTTAAAAATCGAAAAATGTATGAGAATGTTTCAAGTACCCAAATGTTTCATTATTAACTATAATACTATTATTTCTGAATCAAAAATTATTTCATTTTTGAGTTTTACTTATATGTATTGCAGACTTGATATCTATATTAATATTCTTGGCTTTGTCATATGTCTTACCCTATTCTGTTTCTATTCCATGTTGATTATATTTCCCAATACACTTACCTCCTCACATTTCAGTGCACCTCATATTGGGTCCAATATTTCTCTTACTAAACTCCATTAAAGGCTCCTAGTTTCCAACCTTTTTAAGATTCACCAGATAACTTTATTATGCTTTCCATGACTTCTTTTGAAACAGCTTCTTTTAACACATTTTTATCATTCATATTTCAATAAGATTTGCGCTTACTGCTGGCCATTTCAAAGTGGAACAACGCATTTATGAATATGTGACTTACTTCCATTTTTGGTAAAGCTTTTACGACTAATTCAACTTTGTTTTCAGACAGCTCCCTCCTTCATAAAACACAAAACACAAAATCCAGATAAACAACAATATATTTCCCTGTGCTGTTGGAAATAAATATTCTTGAGAATGCAGGATAAAAATATGTACAAATTTTTAAAGAAGTACATTGGGAAAAAGTGAAAAAAAAAAAAACAAAACCTTGATCCATAGTTTTTCATCTGAATGAACTTTGAAAATGAGGAAGGGAGCTCACTATATATCACATTTGTAGATGAATGCTTCAAGACAAAGAATGTTTATGTAACACTGAATATGCCACGGAACATTTCACCATTGCAGAGCATATGTTCCTTGGGAAGAAGAGAACATAAACCCACTGTATAGATGAAAATAGCAAAATTTGGAATCACATGAGAGAAATGCTCAACTTCTAAACTTCAACAGATCCATAATGAACCTGCAAACTGAGAATTAACACCTGTTCTGGATCATTATCACGAGTGAAAGTGCCAAGTGGAGACTTGTTTATATGTGGGAAATGCTATTATTCTTCAAGGTCAGCTGCTAATGTGTATCATTTACATAAATGTTTCTATTAGCTGCCTCATATTAATTTGGGGGAAAAGGTAGTGTATGATGTATTTGCCAATTTTTTCCACTAGGGTAAATTGGGACAGTTATTTATCCAGAGTCACTGACCAAAAAATGTCCACAGCTGTAACTAGGAAAATACTACCCCAGAGCAAGCTGATGACACAGGACTAATAATGTCTATCCTTCAGCCTTGTTCAGGAGTATATTGGGTGTCCACAATGACAGCAATGAGGGCAACAAGGGTGTTGAAAGAATTGTCTTAGTACTTTTCAGAAGGTCCCAGAGCACCTAAATGAAACTTATCGATCATTCTTCTTTGTGGACCAGGAATATACTGCCAAGTGTACTCTTAAACTATAACTCAGACTGAAGGTCCATAAACAAGGTACACCTAAACAGCAATGTCCCCCATACATCCCAATGACAAGTTTAAGACAAATGAAGTAATAAAAGAGACAGGAAGCAAAAAGTGGATCAAAAAGGAAGGAAGGAGGAAAGTCAAGTGGTAGGTATATTGGAGACGGGGATACATATCTGTCTCTTCATATAATAAGTACCCAGAGAACCACTGTTCAGACAGGTACATATCGATTATTTCAGAAACCAGTTAGGTATAAAAAACCTGAGGAGTAGTTTCCAGTCAAGTACAGCTTAATTTTATCAGTTAAAAAACATTATCCATTTTTATAGTTCTTTCGGAGAAAGATTCCTTTGTTGCAATCAAGTCTTAACTTTGTGAGGATTATGTTCTCTTCAAAGTAGCTATATTGGAGATCTTAAAAGTTATGTACTTCAACATAGAGCCACACGTGAGCGAAGCATCTTTATTAGGGAAAGTTTAAAGATTCTTTTATACAGAAAACACTTATTGCAGGTGTAGATTGCTGTCTTTTACTGATGCGAAGAAAGTAAAGAATTATGATAAATATTTATTGTATCAGATGTATTCTTTCTTTCTTTTTAAATGTTTATTTATTTTTGAGAGAGAGAGAGAGAGCATGAGCAGGAGAGGGGCAGAGAAAGAAAGACACAGAATCCGAGGCAGGCCCCAGGCTCTGAGCTGCCAGTACAGAGCCCAAAGCAGGGATTGAAGCCACAAGCCATGAGATCATGACCTGAGCCGAAGTCAGAAGCTTAAGCCACTGAGCGACCCAGGTGCCCCTCGAGTGTATTCTTTCACACCCTTTTGAATATGTATCTTGCATAAGGCAACATAACAGACACTTGGAGAAATGTGGCCATACAAAATATGATCACTGATCTCAAAGAGGTAAAATCTTGTGGAGGAAATGGTATCTCTACCTGAGCAATGGCAGCTCAAAGTTGAAAGGTTTTTTTCTGAATATTTTTTTAATTTACTGGGCCCGGTCAACATGGTGGAGAAGTAGGGGGACCCGAAGTTCCCTCGTCCTTCAAACACAGCAGGGTTGAGGCCAGAGGACTTGTAATTCCAAGGGTCCCGGCTGCAGAGTGACAGAGACCTCTCCAGACGCCCACGGGGACAACGTGCCTGGTCATAGGTGCGTGATTGTGAACTGGGAGAGAGAAAATGGGTGGGTAGGAATGGAGGGGGGAGATCTTCTGTGGAGAGACAAAATGAAGAGGGAGAGAGGCTGTGGAAGTGTGGGATTGTATTTGGACAGGAGAAAAATCACGGACCGGGAAGAGAAAAACAGGAAAAGGAACCGATTTCTAACTGTGGGGCTTTCTCCGGACGCGACCCGCTGCCCTGTTCACACACCTGGGGAGGAGAGGAGCCAGCCCCGGGCTCAGTAACTGGCTCAGAGGTGCGGTACGCAGTGGGAGATAGCAATCCCTGCCTTGAGCGCTGTGGGAAGGAGGCAAAGACCGTTCCAAGGACAAAAGACTGCTTGCACAGGCCACCCAGCCGGAGGCCCGAGGTCGGCTGGCTGGGCGGAGTGGCACTTTCCCAGAACTGGGAAGCAGTGAGTGAGATCTTTTAAGACGTCGGGGTTTGAATCCCAGCCAAGAGCCTGAGAGACAAGGGAGACTGTGGAGCGAAACAAACCAGCCTGCTCATGCCCGCGCAGCACTGTGAAAACAGCCTGAGCACAGTGGTTTGGGACACCCTGCCCAGGGAGGAGAGACTGGGGTGTCACTATTTTCTCTCCATCACCAACAAGGTGGGGCTTCAGGAAAGGGACAGCAGGCCCAGAGTGGAGGTGGGGCTCGCCTACACCAAACCACGCCCCTCTGCGCCCGGTAACTGCACGAATAACAGAGCAAGATTGACACTGACTGAGTCAGACGGCCCCTCCCCCAGACCAGTGCAGCCACTGGTTCCAAGCACCCAGTGGTTTTGCATTTTCTGATTTAATTCTTGGTCAATTTTTATTATGTGTGTGTGTGGATGTGTGTGTGTGTGTGTGTGTGTGTGTGTGTGTGTATTTTTCTTCTTCTTTCTTCATTTTCTTCCTCTTATTTCTTACCTTCTCTAGTCTAGTTATTCTGGTTGTTGGTTTGTTTAAGCAGACGCATTTAATCTATTCTTTTACACCCCTTCTGTATCTCCTTCTTCATTTTCCTCTCTCTCTCTCTGGATTAAGCTGTATAGTTTGTCTGCCCGGTCAATTTTCTTTTCTTTTCTTTTTCATCGCCCCTGTCATTTCTCTCTTCATGTGGGATAAAGCTTCTTCCACGACCCCCCCCCATTTTAATTTTTTTTCCAGGGTTGCTCCGAACCACCACTACAAGTAGGGAGATAAAGCAACCACAGTCACAACAACAGACAGAATGTAACACATTCCAAAAACACCTCCTGAAGGGTCAAGCCCTATTCAATGCAATCCCAATCAAAATTGCATTGGCATTATTCTCAAAGCAAGAATAAACAATCTTAAAATTCGTATGGAACCACAAAAGACCCCAAATAGTCAAAGTAATGCTGAAAAAGAAAATCAAATTGAGAGGCATCACAATCCCAGACTTTAGCCTCTACTACAAAGCTGTAGTCATCATGACAGTATGGTATTGGCTAAAAAACCAGACACATAGACCAATGGAATAGAATAGGGACCCCAGAATTGGACCCACAAATGTATGGCCAACTAATCTTTGACAAAGGAGAAAAGAGTATCTGATGGAAAAAGACAGTCTCTTTAGCAAAAGGTGCTGGGAGAACTGGACAGCAACATTACAGAAGAATGAAACAGGACCACTTTCTTAAACCATACACAAAAATAAACTCAAAATGGATGAAAGACCTAAATGTGAGACAGGAAATTATCAAAATCCTAGAGGAGAAAACAGGCAACAACCTCTTTGACCTCAGCTGCAGCAACTTCTTGCTTGACACATCTCTGAAGGCAAGGGAAATAAAAGCAAAAATGAACTATCGGGATCTCATTAAGATAAAAAGCTTCTGCACTGCAAAGGAAATAATCAACAAAGCTAAAAGGCAGCCGACAGAATAGGAGAAGATATTTGCAAAAGACATATCAGAGAAAAGGTTAGCATCCGAAATCTATAAAGAACTTACCAAACTCAGCACCTGAAAAACAAATAATCCAGTGAAGAAATGGGCAAAAAACTTGAATAGGCGCTTTTCCAAAGGCATCCAGATGGCCAAGAGACACATGAAAAAATGCCCAACATCACTCATCATCATGGAAATACAAATCTAAACCACAACTAGATACCACCTCACACCAATCAGAATAACTAACATTAACAACTCAGACAACAACAGATGTTGGTAAGGATGTAAAGAAATGGGAACCCTCTTGAACTGTTGGTGGGAATACAAACTTGTGCAGCCACTCCGGGAAACACTATGGAGGTTCCTCAAAAAATTAAAAATAGAACTACCCTATGACCCAGCAATTGCATGAGGTATTTATCTGAGACATACAGGTGTGCTGTTTCAAAGGGGCATAAGCACCCCAATGTTTACAGAAGCGCTATCAACAATAACCAATATGGAAAGAGCCCAAATGTCCATTGACAGATGAATGGATAAAGAAGATGTGGTATATATAAACAATGGAATATTACTTGACAATCAGAAAGAATGAGATCTTGACATTTGCAACAACGTGGATGGAACTAGGGGGTATTATGCTAAATGAAATTAGTCAGAGAAAGACAAATATCATATGACTTTACTTTTAGCTTTGTTGATTGTTTCCTTTGCAGTGCAGAAGCTTTTTATGTTGATGAGGTCCTGATAGTTCATTTTTGCTTTTGTTTCCTTTACCTCCGGAGATGTGTCAAGCAAGAAGTGGCTTCAGCTGAGGTCAAAGAGGTTTTTGCCTGCTTTCTCCTTGAGGGTTTTGACGGCTTCCTGTCTTACATTGAGGTCTTTCATCCATTTTGAGTTTATTTTTGTGTATGGTGTAAGAAAGTGGTCCAGGTTCATTCTTCTGCGTGTTGTTGTCCAGTTTTCCCAACACCATTTGCTGAAGAGACTGTCTTTATTCCATTGGATATTCTTTCCTGCTTTGTCAAAGATTAGTTGGCCATAAGTTGATGGGTCCATTTCTGGGTTATCTATTCTGTTCCATTGATCTGAGTGTCTATTTTTGTGCCAATACCATACTGTCTTGATGATGACAACTTTGCAATGCATCTTAAAGCCTGGAATTGTGATGCCTCCCACTTTGGTTTTCTTTTCCAGGATTCCTTTGGCTATTCAGGGTCTTTTTTGGTTCCATATAAATTTTGGGATTATTTGTTCTAGCTCTGAGAAGGATGCTGATGTTATTTTGATAAAGATTGCTTGAATATATAGATTGCTTCAGGTAGTATCGGCATTTTAACAATATTTGTTCTTCCAATGCATGAGCATGGAATATTTTCCATATTTTTTGTCTTCTCAATTTCTTTCATAATCTTTCTATAGTTTTCAGTGTATAGATTTTTCACCTCTTTGGTTAGGTTTATTCCTAAGTATTTTACGGTTTTTAGTGCAATTGTAAATCAGATCAATTCCTTGATTTCTCTTTCTGTTGCTTCATTGTTGGTGTATAGGAATGCAACCGATTTCTGTGTATTGATTTTATATCCTGTGACTTTGCTGAATTCATGGATCAGTTCTAGCAGTTTTTTGGTGGAATCTTTTGGGTTTTCCATATAGAGTATCATGTCATCTGCAAAGAGTGAAAGTTTGACTTCTTTCTGGCTGATTTGGATGCTATTTTTTCCCCTTTGTGTTGTCTGATTGCTGAGGCTAGGACTTCCAATACTATGTTGAATAACAGTGGAGAGAATAGACATCCCTGTCGTGTTCCTGACGTTAGGAGGAAAACTGTCAGTTTTCCCCATTGAGGATGATATTAGCAGTGGGTCTTTCATATTTGACTTTTATGATCTTGAGATATGATCCTTCTATCCCTACTTTCTTTAGGGTTTTTATCAAGAAAGAATGCTGTATTTTGTCAAATGCCCAAACAAAAAGAAAATTTTAGCTGCTGAGAATAATGGAAAGGCAAACTTTCAAAAGATTGTTCCCTGAGAACCACCAAGCAAACACGAGCAAACCAAGTAAAATGAGCAAAAGGAGGGTGGGGTGGCGCTTAACGTGCAGGAAGCAATGGAAGACCAAAGAAGAGGTTAGTTGTTTTGAGGGCTCTCCCAGACCCCAATTCTCTCTATGGCAATGTCCAAACTCCTTTTCTTGCTGGTACCTGCTCTCTTCTCATATTCTGCTTCCCCTCTTTTTTTTTTTAATTTTTATTATTTATTTTAAGAGAAAAATAGAGAGCAAGCAGTGGAGAGGCAGAAAAAGAGAGAAGGAGAGAGAATCCCAAACAGGCTCCACGCTGTCAGAGCAGAGCCCAGTGTGGGGCTCAAACTCATGAACCTGTGAGATCATGACCTCAACTGAAACCAAGAGTCAGGTTGGTGACTGAGCCACCCAGGTGCCCCTCTACTCTTTCTTCAAAACAGCCCCTCAGAAATAAGGAACTTGAAAGAAGTGAACCAGCTCTCCAAACCATACTGTTTAAATATGGAAAAATATTTAAAGCATCACTAAAAAATGTCTTTGCTCCTTAACAGTCCTTTAATTTAGGGCTCATAAATAGCCATAAAGTTCAAACAGAATCTATTATAATTAAAACAATCAGTCATGTATTTTGACTTTCTTTAGCAAAATTAACCAACACTGAAGCAGTAGTGAGGAAATAGAGGTTGGATGGGGAAAATAAACACAGGGAGAGAAAGAGTGAGAGAGAGGCCCCCTTCTACCGAGTCACTAATAGTCTATCATTCTAGGGCATCCTGTTTGCATTCTTCAAAACTCTTATGTTTAATTCAATTCTGCTTTCTTGAATTTATTTACTCATTTTCTGAAAGGTTTTTGTATTAAACAGTAGGCTCAATGAGGGTCAATGTTTTTTTCTTTACCAATTATCATCAGAATACTGCATAGTGCCAGAAACATAGGACTTATCAATTACTTGCTAAAAGAATGATTTCTAATGAGGACCTGTAATGGTTGTAATGGTTGACCTTGAGATTCAGACTGCTGGTGACCCCACAGCCTAGAGAGAGAAAGTTTTCCCAGTGAATAAACTGAGCTTAAGGAGCCAGAGAAATGTGTTACCAAATTATACCACAAATGAAAAGAACAGCCATGACTCTAGGATTTTATACTCCCATTACACTGGCTAAAAAATTCTAAATTAATTCCAGGTTGATTACCAGGGATTAGTGAGAAGTCAAATAGCAGGATAGATAAAGGCAGTTTCAGTAGGTGAGAAGACGGTAGAAAAATATGAGGAGAATAATGCTATAATACTTGGGTATTAGGCTGGACCATGTGAAATTGCCATTTTTGTTTTCATGAAAACTGGTTGATATCAGTGCTTTCAAAAAGTTCAACTCACTATCTTCTTCACTCCTTTTTATGACAGCACCCTTCTTCTAGTTGCTGTGGTCCAAGAGAAGAGTGTGATAATGAGATCCACACTGTGACTTTAACCATGAGCTGAAACAAACTAGAAAGAGTCTATAGAGTTGTGCATGACAACTGTGAGCCTCAAAAATTTGGATATTGATGCCTCTAAAAATGCTTGCAAAGTACTGATAGTGAGGAGGCTTTAAATGAGGGTTTGAAGTTAAGAAAGTTAAGAAAAAAGAAACTCTATCTCAAAAGTGTTCATTTAAAACATACATATAGAGGGGCACCTGCTTGGCTCAGTCCGTTAATCATCCAACTCTAGATTTCGGCTCAGGTCATGATCTCACAGTTCTTGGGTTCAGTCCTCACGTTGGGCTCTGCAGCTGGCATCATGGAGTCTGCTTGGAATTCTTTCTCTCTCCTTCTCTATCTGACCCACCCAGCTCATGCTAAATAAATTAACAATTAAAAACATAAAACATACATATATAATATAACATATTATATAAACAATATTATATAATATCATTGTATATTATTATATATATGCAATATATATAACAGTACAACTGCATGAAATTATACCATTCAGGCTTTTCAGTATAGGTTAATTTTTTTTGTAACGTATTTTGTTTACTATTTATATACAATAAGAAAAAAATATATAAATCTAATCTTCTTTTTAAGACAAGACAACCCATTAAAAAAATTAAAAGTAAAAAAAGAAAGGGGGCACCTGGGTGGCTCAGTCAGTTAAGCAGCCAACTTCAACTGAGGTCATGATCTTGCAGTTTGTGGGTTCAAGCCCCACATCGGGCTCTGTGCTGACAGCTCAGAGCCTGAAGCCTGCTTCAGATTCTGTGCCTCCCTCTCTCTCTGCCTCTTGCCTGCTCACATTCTGTCTCTCTCTCTCTCAAAAATAAATAAACATTAAAAAATTAAGACACGACAGCTCATATAAATACAGAAATTTGGAATAATTGCGCATATCGCTTTATTTTTTAATTTGTTGGGTTGACAGTATTTGAAGGGTGTCTGAAAAAATTCTGTAATAAATTTAAATGACTTTTATAGATTGTCATCTATCTCTATCTCCCTGATAAATGTAGCTAATTACAGGGAAAAGAAATGAAAAAAAAAACAAAACAAAAACAAAAACAAAAAAACAAACAAACAAACAAAAAAACCCTTAAACCCTGAAGGCACTGAAGGCATATTTCACTTCAGTGAGATTGCTTATATCTGTTCAGTTGTGGGTATTAATAATTTCTGTCACTTATTATGATGGGTTCTTTTTGACACACAGCTACAAAATCTCAACAACACATTCTCATTAAGTTACAACACATTCTTCTTCATTTCTTGGACTGGTTTGAAATAAAACTTAAAAAATGATATATCAGAAATTAGGCATTATCACTATCATATTAGATAGCTAAGTGGACTTTTCTTAATATGAGGGGAAAATTTTTAGATTTATGGAAATATCACAAAGATAGTAAAAAGTTCACAAATACATCTCATTCAATTTTTCCCTTTATTTGCACTTTACGTTGTTGTGGTACAAACTAAGTTTTGTCAAAATTTATAAACCAGCTTTGGTAATGACTATTAACTAAACTTCAGACTTTATTTAGATTTTGCAGATCTTGTCATTAAAGTCCTCCCTCTCTTATGGGCTCCAATCCAGGACACCACATTGTATTATCAACCGTGTCTCACCAGTCTCCTCTGGTCTGTGATGGTTTCTCAGGTTTTCCTTGTTTTTCAAGGAAACATTGAAAAACATTCTTGAGGAGTGCTATCCACACACCCTGTAGATTCTCCACTCTAGATTTGTCTAATATTTATCTCACTATTGAATAGGGGTTCTGGTTTTTTAGAAAGAGTATCAAAGAAATGAAGTGTCCTTCTCATCTCATTACATCAGGGTGTACATGATATCCACACGACATCACTGGTTAAGTAAGTGTTTGCCAGTTTTCTCCTTATAAAGTCACCATTTTTCCGTTCCTAAACTTGATTCCTTGGGAACACATCTTATGTTCAATCCACCTCCAAGGGGCAGGAGGATCAAAACAACCTGTCACTATGACACACTTCTTTCTAGCAAGCCTACCTTGTATATGGCCTGGAAAAAAATATTCAGATGCATCTTAATTTCAATATCCTGTGTGTGTGTTGGGGGGTGTGTGTGTGTGTATGGATATATATATATATATATATCCATACACACACACACATATATGTATACATCTATGTATACACGTATACATGTATATATACGTATACGTGTATATATACGTTTACATATATGTGTGTATATATATACGTATATGTATATATACACATATACATATATATATGCACACACCCCCCACACACACATATGTGTGTGTGTGTGGGGTGTGTGTGTGTATGGGTGTATGCAGACATACACATACATATATATACACACATTCACATACCTATGTGGGTACACTGAAATTTGTGGAAATTATCTCATGGAACAATTGACATAATCCAGGAACAATTGACATAATCCAGAGTCCTTTTTTTTTTTAATGCTTATTTATTTTTGAGAGAGAGAGAGAGAGAGAGAGAGAGAGAGAGAGGGAGAGACAGAGTGTGAGCTGGGGAGGGGCAGAGAGAGGGAGACTCAGAATCCGCAGCAGGTTCCAGGCTCTAAGCTGTCAGCACAGAGCCCCACGCGGGGTTTGAACTCACGAACTGCCAAAGCCGGACGCTTAACCGACTGAGCCACCCAGGCGCCCCTGTTAGAAGCCTTTTTATTAATCCTTAAGGCTGCCACAGAGAAACAACTATAAATCCTTTGTGGGGTATCTACTTCTCTTAAAAAATAATTTTGAGTTTACTACAGAGTCCAAGAATATTGCACTGAAGTAAATATACATAAACTAAGTTAGAAATATCATACTTCTCAGATTTCAACTGTGCAATAAAGTAGAAAAAAAAAAGCTGTTTTTACCTGCTATGAGAAACATTGAGGCCAAAGATGGCATGAAAAAATCTTTTCTGGAAACCCCTTCCCCTGTGTGAGCCCAGTGATGTCATTCCCTCCATACCCATCACCCTGTACACCCATACGCATGTTACAAGCATCTCCACTTTCTTCTGGTGTTTTACTTCGCTAAGTAGTCTCTGAACGGGAGTAGACTCCTATCCTAGAGGATAGGAACAATGTTTTGTGCATCTCTCCATGCACAGGGCCTGACACATAGCAAATATTTAATTGTATTTATGCACTGAGTAAAGGAATAAACATTGTATAAAATTACCATCAGAAAACATTCAAGACGCTACACCAAAGTAGTGTTTCTGTTTATATTCAATGTCCTTTTATAAATGAATCATACAATTTTATCTTCCTAAAACACAGCTAATAAGCCACAGTGGCACATCTGATTCTAATAGCATCAGCCCTGGATTCTTTTTTGAAGTCACCGGCAAGGAGGACCATCTACACTCATTCATGCCCCACTGACTTCCTCTAAAGTCGAAGCCTACATTGCAGTCCTCAGCCTGCATCTATTTTAGTTATGCTCCATTATCTGAAAATTAATGCACAGCAACCACATTGGGCTCAATGAATCTACCTTTAGTTCGCTGTGTTCCTCTGCAGGAATCTCATTACCCCTCTGTCTCTGTGAAGTCAGGAACCGCAGGAAGCTTCTGCTGCAGATCAAAGTTCATTCAAGCCTGTTAGCTTGTCTATGTTTGTTCCCACCTTGAAGAGATGTTGTTGTTGTTGTTTTTCCTTCATCTGTCTTCTACCCACGGAGAATGCTGGGACTAAACACTGAATCTTTTCTATGGGAGTTTATATTTTTGCAAGTTGTCCTATGGTAGAATGCTAATAACAACAAATATCTTTTTTTGTGAAATAAAATTGAAAGCTTAATATCTGATATACAGTAGTTCCTTCAGATCCAGAGTGTTAGAAGGCACGCAGATCTTAAATTTTGTATATTTCACCTCCCAACTAATGTTTGACTACCTCATAACATTCCAGATAAAATGGTTTCCTACTACTTAGGTTCTCAGAAATAAAGTCCAGAACATGGACTTAAAGAATATAAGGTGTTGTTCTTATTTTACAAGAAGATAATTCAATAACATTGTAATGTGTACTAAAATATTATATAATTACATAAAGATAAAATATAAAAAATAAATTGTTATAACACATCATGTAAAAAAGGATGATGATACGGAAAAAATCAAATGCCAATAATATGATGGGCCACGATGCAAATGTTCCGGTTTCATCAAGTTCTTATAACACTAACAATATATAATTAGTTGGGACTATATATATATATATATATATATATATCTTTTTATCAAAACTGATATCATGAACTGACCAGATAGACTGTAAACCAAAATGATGAAGTCACCAAAAGATAGTAGGTTTCAAGAGCAGGGATGCCGATGACTTACAATGAAGCCAGAACCAGGGTCGAATTGCCGTCAGGATCCTAGGGATCTAGGTAGCCAAAGTTCACACAGTGAATAAAGGTGGACACCTCCCAGTTTCCTGGCTACATTATTTACATTTCAATGATCTGCAAAGCTTGTGTCAGATGTCTACTCTGTTCCAATCAACACCGTCCAAGAAGTGGGGCCACTTAGCAAAAAGAAACCATGCTTTAAGGTAAACCATTATGTGTGCAAGGAGAAATTAAGGGCATAATTTTGAGTGGGGCATATCCTCTATGAAGTTATTATTATGATACTGAAATTGTAATGGCTCTTGAGGCCTCTGACTGGCTGGAACACTGGCCCCTTACAGAGTTCCTCTGTCCAAGATAATTTCGGAAGCAATTCCAAATAATTCTGGGAGTACCTTATCCCCATCCACGAACAAAGTTATGGTTACTGTTACCTGTTGGAGTCAACCAAAGGAGGACTTTGTGGCCACTAGCTTCCGTAGATTCTATAGAGGTGCCAACCACAGCAAAAGACTTTTCTTTACCGGTTCTGTTAAGCCTCCATCACTCACATCACCTTAGTCCTCATCAAGTTGGAGTGGTCCCACCATTATTAATATGAGAACTAGCCAAGCAGGGATTTAACAGCTTTTGGCCCGGGTGATGCTCTGAGATAAAATCGTCTCCACTGGCCTCTCTTTCCAATGCATAGATCTCTGGTTATTCATCCTGGTTAATAATAGTCTTGTGAAATGCAAGGGAACATTTTCCCTCCCTACCTGATTTTTCTCTTAGGAAGAGGGTACAGCAATGGATTTAAAGACAGATGTTGTCATGTTTATATATTCAGTCTTTTATTTATCTCTCTTCATTGTGCTATTATCTTCTAGAACCATTATTATTTCACAACATAGGAAATGGAATGTTTCATAATTTCATATGCTGGATGGATCCACCCTATTTTGTATGATTTTTATCTGTTGATATCTTTCTCCGCCTTCCTTGATTATTATAAATATTGAATGAAATGGTGAATATGAAAGTGCTTCAAACCCATCAAGTTACATAATCATAAATATTTATTATAAGAAGTTCCTGGGAAGATTGCATCTTCCTTTTTTCATATCTAATCACTCAAATTCTCTTCCTAATATTAAATTAAAATATGTCTTTTCCCTACTTTGTTGAGAAGCTATTGATAAAACTTCCCTTGGAAAATTGTGTGGGAATCCTCAGATAGGGCAAGTTCTAAGGAGCAGGATCCTCAACATTCCTAGAAATTCAAGAAAATATTTACATTTGGATCCTACTTTTTTATCTCAAATCATTCTATCAGTGTTCATGCTTCTGAATCAATTGCTAACACAGTGGGCCAGAATAAATGTCTTATTATCCGTTTCTTTGAACGGTATGGAAAAATCACTAACTTAGTCATTCAAGACCATCAGACATGCAGAGCCCAATAAAAAACCTGGAAAGGGAAAACACAAAATCTGATAATTCATAAATATATTCAATTTCATTACTAGTACGTGCGATCTTTACTATAATGTTAGGCAAAGCATAACACTCAATGCTGGCTGGCGTGTGAGAGGTTATCATCCACCACCTGTTGGAAAGTAAGTGTATTCAATTTTTTCATAAAGCACTTTACAAATGTGTGCCAAAGGCTTCTAAAATGTTCTCTTTTTTTGAACCGGTAATTACAGTTGAATAACTGTCTTTTAGGGAAAGCTACCCAAAACTCAGGCAAAGATTTATGATAGTGCATTATTTATATAGTAAAAATTTAAGAATGAAATAAAATCTTCAACAATAGAGGAATAATTAAAACAATCATGTTTAATCCATACAATGAGATAGTGTTCAAACATTAAAATTATGTTTACCGAACATTTCTTTTTTTTTTTTCTTTTTTTTTTCTTTTTTTTTTTTATTTTTTAATATATGAAATTTACTGTCAAATTGGTTTCGATACAACACCCAGTGCTCATCCCAAAAGGTGCCCTCCTCAATACCCATCACCCACCCTGCCCTCCCTCCCACCCCCCATCAACCCTCAATTTGTTCTCAGTTTTTAACAGTCTCTTATGCTTTGGCTCTCTCCCACTCTAACCTCTTTTTTTTTTTTTTTTTTTCCTTCCCCTCCCCCATGGGTTCCTGTTATGTTTCTCAGGATCCACATAAGAGTGAAACCATATGGTATCTGTCTTTCTCTGTATGGCTTATTTCACTTAGCATCACACTCTCCAGTTCCATCCATGTTGCTACAAAAGGCCATATTTCATTTTTTCTCATTGCCACGTAGTATTCCATTGTGTATATAAACCACAATTTCTTTATCCATTCATCAGTTGATGGACATTTAGGCTCTTTCCATAATTTGGCTATTGTTGAGAGTGCCGCTATAAACATTGGGGTACAGGTGCCCCTATGCATCAGTACTCCTGTATCCCTTGGATAAATTCCTAGCAGTGCTATTGCTGGGTCATAGGGTAGGTCTATTTTTAATTTTCTGAGGAACCTCCACACTGCTTTCCAGAGTGGCTGCACCAATTTGCATTCCCACCAACAGTGCAAGAGGGTTCCCGTTTCTCCACATCCTCTCCAGCATCTATAGTCTCCTGATTTCTTCATTTTGGCCACTCTGACTGGCGTGAGGTGATATCTGAGTGTGGTTTTGATTTGTGTTTCCCTGATAAGGAGCGACGTTGAACATCTTTTCATGTGCCTGTTGGCCATCCGGATGTCTTCTTTAGAGAAGTGTCTATTCATGTTTTCTGCCCATTTCTTCACTGGGTTATTTGTTTTTCGGGTGTGGAGTTTGATGAGCTCTTTATAGATTTTGGATACTAGCCCTTTGTCCGATGTGTCATTTGCAAATATCTTTTCCCATTCCGTTGGTTGCCTTTTAGTTTTGTTGGTTGTTTCCTTTGCTGTGCAGAAGCTTTTTATCTTCATAAGGTCCCAGTAATTCACTTTTGCTTTTAATTCCCTTGCTTTTGGGGATGTGCCGAGTAAGAGATTGCTACGGCTGAGGTCAGAGAGGTCTTTTCCTGCTTTCTCCTCTAAGGTTTTGATGGTTTCCTGTCTCACATTCAGGTCCTTTATCCATTTTGAGTTTATTTTTGTGAATGGTGTGAGAAAGTGGTCTAGTTTCAACCTTCTGCATGTTGCTGTCCAGTTCTCCCAGCACCATTTGTTAAAGAGACTGTCTTTTTTCCATTGGATGTTCTTTCCTGCTTTGTCAAAGATGAGTTGGCCATACGTTTGTGGGTCTAGTTCTGGGGTTTCTATTCTATTCCATTGGTCTATGTGTCTGTTTTTATGCCAATACCATGCTGACTTGATGATGACAGCTTTGTAGTAGAGGCTAAAGTCTGGGATTGTGATGCCTCCTGCTTTGGTCTTCTCTTCAAAATGACTTTGGCTATTCGGGGCCTTTTGTGGTTCCATATGAATTTTAGGATTGCTTGTTCTAGTTTCGAGAAGAATGCTGATGCAATTTTGATTGGGATTGCATTGAATGTGTAGATAGCTTTTGGTAGTATTGACATTTTGACAATATTTATTCTTCCAATCCATGAGCAGGGAATGTCTTTCCATTTCTTTATATCTTCTTCAATTACCTGCATAAGCTTTCTATAGTTTTCAGCATACAGATCTTTTACATCTTTGGTTAGATTTATTCCTAGGTATTTTATGCTTCTTGGTGCAATTGTGAATGGGATCAGTTTCTTCATTTGTCTTTCTGTTGCTTCATTGTTAGTGTATAAGAATGCAACTGATTTCTGCACATTGATTTTGTATCCTGCAACTTTGCTGAATTCATGTATCAGTTCTAGCAGACTTTTGGTGGAGTCTATCGGATTTTCCATGCATAATATGTCATCTGCAAAAAGCGAAAGCTTGACTTCGTCTTTGCCAATTTTGATGCCTTTGATTTCCTTTTGTTGTCTGATTGCTGATGCTAGAACTTCCAGCACTATATTAAACAGCAGCGGTGACAGTGGGCATCCCTGTCGTGTTCCTGATCTCAGGGAAAAAGCTCTCAGTTTTTCCCCGTTGAGGATGATGTTAGCTGTGGGCTTTTCATAAATGGCCTTTATGATCTTTAAGTATGTTCCTTCTATCCCGACTTTCTCAAGGGTTTTTATTAAGAAAGGGTGCTGGATTTTGTCAAAGGCCTTTTCTGCATCGATTGACAGGATCATATGGTTCTTCTCTTTTTTTTTGTTAATGTGATGTATCACGTTGATCGATTTGCGAATGTTGAACCAGCCCTGCATCCCAGGAATGAATCCCACTTGATCATGGTGAATAATTCTTTTTATATGCTGTTGAATTCGATTTGCTAGTATCTTCTTAAGAATTTTTGCATCCATATTCATCAGGGATATTGGCCTGTAGTTCTCTTTTTTTACTGGGTCTCTGTCTGGTTTAGGAATCAATGTAATACTGGCTTCATAGAATGAGTCTGGAAGTTTTCCTTCCCTTTCTATTTCTTGGAATAGCTTGAGAAGGATAGGTATTATCTCTGCTTTAAATGTCTGGTAGAACTCCCCTGGGAAGCCATCTGGTCCTGGACTCTTATTTGTTGGGAGATTTTTGATAACCGATTCAATTTCTTCGCTGGTTATGGGTCTGTTCAAGCTTTCTATTTCCTCCTGATTGAGTTTTGGAAGAGTGTGGGTGTTTAGGAATTTGTCCATTTCTTCCAGGTTGTCCAATTTGCTGGCATATAATTTTTCATAGTATTCCCTGATAATTGTTTGTATCTCTGAGGGATTGGTTGTAATCATTCCATTTTCATTCATGATTTTATCTATTTGGGTCATCTCCCTTTTCTTTTTGAGAAGCCTGGCTAGAGGTTTGTCAATTTTGTTTATTTTTTCAAAAAACCAACTCTTGGTTTCGTTGATCTGCTCTACAGTTTTTTTAGATTCTATATTGTTTATTTCTGCTCTGATCTTTATTATTTCTCTTCTTCTGCTGGGTTTAGGCTGCCTTTGCTGTTCTGCTTCTATTTCCTTTAGGTGTGCTGTTAGGTTTTGTATTTGGGATTTTTCTTGTTTCTTGAGATAGGCCTGGATTGCAATGTATTTTCCTCTCAGGACTGCCTTCGCTGCATCCCAAAGCGTTTGGATTGTTGTATTTTCATTTTCGTTTGTTTCCATGTATATTTTAATTTCTTCTCTAATTGCCTGGTTGACCCACTCATTCGTTAGTAGGGTGTTCTTTAACCTCCATGCTTTTGGAGGTTTTCCAGACTTTTTCCTGTGGTTGATTTCAAGCTTCATAGCATTGTGGTCTGAAAGTATGCATGGTATAATTTCAATTCTTGTAAACTTATGAAGGGCTGTTTTGTGACCCAGTATATGATCTATCTTGGAGAATGTTCCATGTGCACTCGAGAAGAAAGTATATTCTGTTGCTTTGGGATGCAGAGTTCTAAATATATCTGTCAAGTCCATCTGATCCAATGTATCATTCAGGGCCCTTGTTTCTTTATTGACTGTGTGTCTAGATGATCTATCCATTTCTGTAAGTGGGGTGTTAAAGTCCCCTGCAATGACCACATTCTTATCCATAAGGTTGCTTATGTTTATGAGTAATTGTTTTATATATCTGGGGGCTCGGGTATTTGGCGCATAGACATTTATAATAGTTAGCTCTTCCTGGTGGATAGACCCTGTGATTATTATATAATGCCCTTCTTCATCTCTTGTTACAGCCTTTAATTTAAAGTCTAGTTTGTCTGATATAAGTATGGCTACTCCAGCTTTCTTTTGGCTTCCAGGAGCATGATAAATAGTTCTCCATCCCCTCACTCTCAATCTAAAGGTGTCCTCAGATCTAAAATGAGTCTCTTGTAGACAGCAAATAGATGGGTCTTGTTTTTGTATCCATTCTGATACCCTATGTCTTTTAGTTGGCGCATTTAATCCATTTACATTCAGTGTTATTATAGAAAGATATGGGTTTAGAGTCATTGTGATGTCTGTATGTTTTATGCTTGTAGTGATGTCTCTGGTACTTTGTCTCACAGGATCCCCCTTAGGATCTCTTGTAGGGCTGGTTTCGTGGTGACAAATTCCTTCAGTTTTTGTTTGTTTGGGAAGACCTTTATCTCTCCTTCTATTCTAAATGACAGACTTGCTGGATAAAGGATTCTCGGCTGCATATTTTTTCTGTTTAGCACACTGTAGATATCGTGCCAAGCCTTTCTGGCCTGCCAAGTTTCAAAGGAGAGATCAGTCACGAGTCTTATAGGTCTCCCTTTATAAGTGAGGGCACGTTTATCCCTTGCTGCTTTCAGAATTTTCTCTTTATCCTTGTATTTTGCCAGTTTCACTATGATATGTCGTGCAGAAGATCGATTCAAGTTACGTCTGAAGGGAGTTCTCTGTGCCTCTTGGATTTCAATGCCTTTTTCCTTCCCCAGTTCAGGGAAGTTCTCAGCTATAATTTGTTCAAGTACCCCTTCAGCACCTTTCCCTCTCTCTTCCTCCTCTGGGATACCAATTATGCGTATATTATTTTTTTTTAGTGTATCACTTAGTTCTCTAATTTTCCCCTCATACTCCTGGATTTTTTTATCTCTCTTTCTTTCAGCTTCCTCTTTCTCCATAACTTTATCTTCTAGTTCACCTATTCTCTCCTCTGCCTCTTCAAGCCGAGCCATCGTGGATTCCATTTTGTTTTGCATTTCGTTTAAAGCGTTTTTCAACTCCTCGTGACTGTTCCTTAGTCCCTCGATCTTTGTGGCAAGAGATTCTCTGCTGTCCTGTATACTGTTTTCAAGCCCAGCGATTAATTTTATGACTATTATTCTAAATTCACTTTCTGTTATATTATTTAAATCCTTTTTGATCAGTTCATTAGCTGTTGTTATTTCCTGGAGATTCTTCTGAGGGGAATTCTTCCGTTTGGTCATTTTGGAGAGTCCCTTGCGTGGTGAGGACCTGCAGTGCACTTCCCCTGTGCTGTGGTGTATAACTGGAGTTGGTGGGTGGGGCCGCAGTCCGACCCGATGTCTGCCCCCAGCCCACCGCTGGGGCCACAGTCAGACTGGTGTGTGCCTTCTCTTCCCCTCTCCTAGGGGCGGGATTCACTGTGGGGTGGCGTGTCCCGTCTGGGCTACTTGCACACTGCCAGGCTTGTGTTGCTGGGGATCTGGGGTATTAGCTGGGGTGGGTAGGCAAGGTGCACGGGGGGTGGAGGGGCAGGCTTAGCTCGCTTCTCCTTAGGTGATGCACTCCAGGAGGAGCCCTGTGGCAGCGGGAGGGAGTCAGATCCGCTGCTGGAGGTTTGGCTCCGCAGAATCACAGAGTTGGGTGTTTGCGCGGAGCGAGCAAGTTCCCTGGCAGGAACTGGTTCCCTTTGGGATTTTGGCTGGGGGATGGGCGGGGGAGATGGCGCTGGCGCCTTTGTTCCCCGCCAAGCTGAGCTCTGCCGTCTGGGGGCTCAGCAGCTCTCCCTCCCTTTGTCCTCCAGCCTTCCCGCTTTCCGAGCAGAGCTGTTAACTTATGACCTCCCAGACGCTAAGTCGCGCTTGCTGTCGGAACACAGTCCGTCCGGCCCCTCCGCTTTTGCCAGCCAGACTCGGGGGCTCTGCTTGGCCGGCGAGCCGCCCCTCCGCCCCGGCTCCCTCCCGCCAGTCCGTGGAGCGCGCACCGCCTCGCCGCCCTTCCTACCCTCTTCCGTGGGCCTCTAGTCTGCGCTTGACTCCGGAGACTCCCTTCTGCTAATCCTCTGGCGGTTTTCTGGGTTCTTTAGGCAGGTGTAGGTGGAATCTAAGTGATCGGCAGGACGCGTTGTGAGCCCCGCGTCCTCCTACACCGCCATCTTCCCAAACCTCGTTTACCGAACATTTCAATGAGATGTGAGAAATTATCTGGAATAATTGGCCTCCCTACACCTAGTGGAAGCAATCTCCTGACCCCCTGGAGAAGTGATTTACACCTTTCCAGTAAAAGCAGCTCCCCTCCCCCACCCCAGTGGTGGCAACCTCTTTGCACACACTGGGGAGAATTAACCATGCTTTACCTGAGCGAATGGTGATGGCCACCAGTTACCATGCAAGACAATGCAGATTTTCCATAGGGCCCACCTACAGTAGTTCTTTTTGCTTCTGGACCATAACTAGATTGAGGTCATATCAGACCACTAAAGGTATGGTACAAAACGTACTCCACGAGGAGGTGTGTTACAATACAAAAGAACTATTTGTGTTTTCTAATTCATTCAGACAAAAATCCAGGGAACATGTATGGAATTGCATATTAAGGGTATAGAATAGTGGTGGAAGGAACATAAAGTTCGAGGGGCACCTGGGTGGCTGGCTCGGTTGGTTAAGCATTCGACTTCGGCTTAGGTCATGATCTCACAGCTCATGAGTTAGAGCCCTTCGTCGGGCTCTGTGCTGACAGCTCCGAGCCTGGAGCTCGCTTCAGATTAGGTGTCTCCTTCTCTCTCTGTCCCTCCCCTGCTCACACTCTGTCTCTCTGTCTCTCTGTCTCTCTCTCTCTCAAAAATAAACATAAAAAACATGTAAAGTTCTATATGGCTAAATTTAGTGATACATGCTCACTAACTAGAGCTTCTGCATTTAATGTTGAAGTTCGAGAAGTTAGAAAGAGGTCCAATAGTTTATTTGATTTGTTAGCTGAAACATGGCCTGAGAGGTGATCCACAGTAAGCAAATTAGAAATGCTAGATCTGCTCTGGCTTAATGTAGAGAAAGGAATTCAAAGGCTTAGGGAAATAAGAATATTAGGACATATCATTTAAGGGCACTCACCTATGCTGAAAGACTCTAGAACATACCTTTTACCACTAATGTAAAAAAATAAAGTTGTGAGGAGAGCCTCAGCATTCTTAAAAGGCCCTGTGATCACTCTTCTCTGTAGGTCAGACCTTACAATAGGAATTGCAGTTATTTAATAAAAAACCCAAATGCAACAGGATTTATCGAATCTCAGGGTGCAGGCACCAAAGACAGCACTCAAATGTTAAACCAAGGTGTGCATGGTTACTGTATTGGAGAGTAGATTCAAAGCTGCAGTCACAATGGTCTGAAACACCCAGACCCATAAAGTTGGCTAGCTGATCATGGTGTTCTTAGATGTGAAATAAGATCTATATAAGCATACAAGTTTTAGATCAAATAAATGAAAGCCT
Organism: Panthera uncia; assembly: GCF_023721935.1. Classification (NCBI taxonomy): domain Eukaryota; kingdom Metazoa; phylum Chordata; class Mammalia; order Carnivora; family Felidae; genus Panthera; species Panthera uncia. The sequence continues at coordinate 25,577,739 of NC_064818.1, read as the reverse complement.
TACCTGAAAAATAAAACAGAGAGCCATGATACTCATTGAGTCCCAGACTTGAGCCAGCTTATAGACCAAGAACTCCTTAAAAAAGGACCATGGTACACTACCAAAAATTTATAGTCTTCCTCCCAGTCTTCTCCAAAGGGACATATGGCTTTGTAGCAGGGTAACTGTGCATTAGAGAAAAGAAAACAATTAGACCTTTGGGAGACTTTTGGACACTAGCTCTGAACTGATACTAATTTCAGGAGACCCAGAAGGTCACTATGGTCCACTACTCAGAGAAGAGGCATGTGAATGTCAGGTGATCAATGGAGTTTTAGCTAGTTCATCTCACAGTGGGCCCAGTGGGTTCCTGAATCCCACTGGAGATGGTTATTTCTCCAGTTCTGCAATGCATAATTGAAATGGACACACTCAGTAGCTGGCAGAATCTGCACATTGTTTCCCTGTAATTGGAAAGGCCAAGGGGAAGATATTAGAACTGCCTCTACATGAGAAAATAGTAGATCAAACAATGCTGTAATTTTGATTGCAGTATTGAGGAATTTCAGAGATTAGTAACACCATAAAGAACCTGAAAAATACAAGGTTGGTGATTTTCAACACATAGCCACTCAACCTCCCAGTGAGGCCCGTGAGGACAGGCAAGATGGACCCTGGAAATGACAGTGGATCATAGTAAACTTTACAAGGTAGTGACTCCAATTGCAGCTGTTGTGCCAGATGTGGTTTCACTGTTTGAGCAAATTACCACATCTCTCAGTATTTGGTATGTTTTTATTAATTTGGCATATGTCTTTTTCTCCATTCCTGTTAATAAATCTACCAAAAGTGGATAGACCTCTCTGAATGGGCAAAAATCATAAAGATATTTGAGTACTATGAGAATGTGCACCATAGCGTGACCTCAGCTGAGGAGGATCTTAATCGTCAAGTGGATCGTGTGGCGCATTCTGTGGATGCCAGTTGGCTCTTTCCGTAGCTACTAGTGTCATCATCCAAAGGCTCTTGAACAAAGTGGAAGAGATGAAGGTTATGCCTGGGCTCGTCAACATGGACTTCCAATTATCAAGTCTGACCCGGCTATGCCCCTGCTGAGTGCTAATCTGTCACCAGGAGAGACCAACCTGAGTCCCTGATATGGCACCATTCCCTGCATGGTCAGCCAGCTCTCTGGTGAAGGATTGATTAAACTGGACCACTGCCATCATAGAAGGGACAGCATTTTGTTTTACTGGAATAGACACTTACTCTCTGTTTGGATCTGCCTTCCCTGAAAGCAATGTTTCTGCCAAAATGACCATTTGTGGATTTCCAGAACACCTTATCTGCATTGTGATGTTCCACAAAGCATTACTTCTGATCAAGGAGCTCACTCCACACCGGGAGAATGGTGGCAAGAGGCCCAGGCTCATGTAATTCACTGATCTCATTATATTCCCCACCATCTTGGCTTGACAGAATGGTGGAATGGTGTAAGACTGAGTTAAAGTTAAAGTTACTAATGGGTCCACCTACACTTGTCCCTCAAGAACAACATTTAATCACAAGAATTCCCATCCTTTCATTAGCTGAGGACAGACCTAACATGAATATTTAAGAGATCAGGCAACATAGAAAGGTATACCTTCTAAGAACTGCTAAATTTATCAATTCCCTTCATAAATCAGGCTATTTACACCAGACATTCTACTTTCTGTGCTGTACTACTCAGAATAGCATTTAGCAATAAATTAGCCTTTGGTAGAAATCTCCTGTGGGCTTTACTTGTTTGAGCTTTTAATTAAATTGCTGAAAGCAAACAATAATTCGCATGATATTTTATGAGACTGTTCACTCCACAAAACAATGAATCTAACTCATGCTTTTAACTGAAAATCACCTCTCTCAACAAAAATGTTTTTGGCCCTTCTCCCTCACAAAAAATAGTACATTCTTTAAGAAAATTCCATTATCACAATGAAGATAGAAAAGATGAATATTTTCTTGGAAAATATTGTAAAATAAAGTTTTGCTTTTACCTGAAACCAGGTCTCCATGTTCAATATCGCCAATGCCTTGGATTTTTTTCTTTCTCATTATTTGGCCTTTCCATTTGAATAATAAACAACACAATAATTCAGGGAAAAGTCTCTGAAAAAGTGACTTCAGAATTAAAATATGAATACCCATGTAAAACTATGCATGGTTTGGATTGAGCCAACTTAAAAAAATGACTAAAAGTATTACATAATACCAGACATGATCAAAGCATCAAATCTTAATTCGACAAGTGAAATTCCTTCAGGATGTAAATCATGTATTGTGTTCAAACATATTAGCCCTTTGTTATTTTGCACTTTCTCTCAAATATTCATGTCAGGTTTGTTCTTAGGTAATGAGAAGATAGAAGTTCGTGTGACTAAATGTTATTTTTGAGGAACAAGTGTAGGTGGGTCCATTAATAGTAATAAGGCACAGAAAAAGCAGCCTACCTTTACCCCTGGTTAGTCCCCAAGGTGGTACTGAAAAATGTTACACAGTTCTTCCTATTTAAGCTATTTCTCACTGATAATATGTCAAGGATTGTTGGAAGTTCGTTATAAAAAAAGAAAACACTTGAAAGCATTATTAATTTCCAATAAATCTGCAGAATAGAATAGTGACATTGTGTGTAGTTACTCACTTATTCAACATTATCTACATCAGGCCTACATCAGGCAATAGTATGTATCAACACGATCTATAACAAAGTGACAGAGAAGTACCAAAAATATAGGCTTGAGAAAACTCAAAAAATCCTGAAACCAAAGTAAATTATGCAATATATTTAAGACAAAAATTTAATGAGACATAGGTGTATTAATGATATAGGTACCATTCAAAATAAATAACCATTGTTTTTTCTTTTTTTAATACAATTTTATTTTTTATTTTATTTAATTAGTTAATATATTTATTTTTGAGAGAGAGAGAGAGAGCACACGAGTGAGTGAGGTGCAGGGCGTGGGGAAGGGTTCAGAGCCCATAGCAGGGCTCAAACTCACCCAGAGTGGGGCTTGAACTCACAGAACCACAAGATCATGACCTGAGCCAAAGTTGGATGCTTAACTGCCTGAGCCACCCAGGTGTCCCAACCATTGTTATTTCTTAAGCAACTAATAATATAATATAATATATTTAAATATATATAGCCTATAAAAAAACAGCATCTTGAGAAAAACAAAATAGCACTAAGGGGTTTTAATTCATCCTCCAGATAGATCAAATATATTCAAATTTAGCAGTTGCCTAAATAATATACCCATATATACACAAACGTGTGTATGTACGTGCACATATATGTGTATATATAGTGATGTTCGTGTGTCTGTGTATGCGTATATACATCTATGTATATACATATTCAAACTTTACTCAAATAAATGTAATTCTCAGTTGGGTATTTTTAAAAATTTTTCTATAGATATTTTTTGTTAGCTACTGTGCCAGCAACTTGTAGGCTCTGAAAATGAAGTGTCAAAGAAGACAGATGAGTTCACTGCCCTCATGAAGCTTGAATTCCACTTGGGGCAAAATGATAGTTAGTAGATAAGTAAATAAATAAGATTAGGAGAATATGCTATTGCGGAAATAAATGCAAGGGACGATAAAACTGTGGAATCCTATGTCAATTGGGAAAGTGTTACCTATTCAAAAATAGTGCTGAGAAAATTTTTCATCTATTTAAACAAAAATTTGTCTGCCTTACATTGTATATGTTTCCTATGAAGTGCTAAGTATAAAAACAAAACTAGAAAAGTTTTAGAAGTACGGAAAAAATATTTCCATTGGTATGTTGAAAGGCTAAAAATTATAACATCTAAAATATATATATTTATTTGTCTAAATATATATTTATTTATACTGTCATGAACTTGTGATTTCTGAAGGAAAGCTATACTACAAACATTTTTTTTTTTTCATCAGCAGGCAAGGATAATATACTTGCTACATCTAAAAAGACAAATTTTTGGTGTACCTGGGTGGTTCAGTCCATTAAGGGGGCAACTTTGACTCAGGGCATGATCTCACAGTTCGGGAGTTCGGGGAGTTGGAGCCCCTCATCCAGCTCTCTGGTGTCAGTGCAGAACCCGCCTCGGATCCTCTGTGTCCCTCTCTCTCCACCCTTACCCCACTTACTCCTTCTCTCAAATATAAATAAACTTAAAAAAAAAGGCTTTTAGAAATAAAAATATAAATTTTAGTGTTGAGAATATATACAGAACTAGCCTGAAACAACAAGAAAAGGTAAAACAGAATATAAGAAAAATAGGCAAATGTTACGATGAACAACTCATGAAATAATAAATATAAATGGCAATGCACATTTGAAATAATTTTCAAATGAAATTATAGTAATTTTATTATAAACATCACATAAAAACTTTAAGAAGAAAATTGTTGAGAAGATATGAGATGAAAAAGTGCTCACAGGCTTTGCAAAAAGGGCAGAGGAATTATCAGTCTTGGGACAGCAAAATGCAGTATCTGCATTAAGAATATCTTTTAAAGAAACTCACCTTGAGTTCTTTCACTGAAAGAAATAATAGTTTCCAATAGTATCTTCCATTCTTTTGCCATTCCACTTGAGAAAAGGTGTCCCATCTTACAAAAATGGATTATGAGGCAGCCTCTTGGCCATACCCAAGTGAGAATATGTATCTAGCAGAAGCATACTCTAGGGACAATATCGGCTTCCATTATGGCAGAGCACAGTGACCTGACTTCTGAGCACACAAGAGGAGAAAGATAATTATCCCAAAGAAAATTGGTATCTTTTAGGAATGTGCCAAAAATAGCCCATGCTCATTGTGCCTTTCCTTTGTGCTGCCTTACATCCCCTTCCTTCTTACACTTATGATTTCCACAATGTTCTCATCCAAAAATAATGGAGCCATTTTTCACCAGGTTCTTTTCAAAATGAGACAAATCTTATATTGCTACTATAGAGAACTTTATGTCTAGAAGCTGTCCATTTCACTTCTACTTTTGACCCAATTCATTTTTCTGTTTTTTCTCCACTCTATGGGTTAAGTGGTGAGTGCTTGAATAACCACCAACACACTTGAGATACAGCAGAAAGAAAGAAAATTGAGAGACAAAGTTAATTAAAATATGTATAAATATAAATAAAAGAACAAGAAAGGAAATAGAAGTGCTTTGCTGTGCTAACTTTTGTCACATGTTAAGATGTCTGTAGCTTTTTAAATGATGTTCGTCCTTCAACACACATTGCATTATAGTCTTATCTTTGGCCACACCTATATTCATCATATATTTACACACTCTCATTAGAATGGAGAATAATTTATTTGATGGATCATTAGCAGTATATCTGTTTTCAGGTGATGACTGGATTTGCTGCAACAAGAAGAACATATCTGGAATAGCAGTTTACCGCTCTACTAAGATTATATGAATCAAATATCATTCTATTAGATCCCCCGGTGTTCTGATCACAATCAATCAGGAGATTTGAATGACAATAGAGTCATAATTACGTTTAGTGCATCTTTCAAGGCACTAGCTAGAACACTGTTGTCTTATGTTAGAAACTCAGCTCTTTTTAACACTATCTTTCCTGTTTTAGGGTGTTTTTCCTCAGGAAATCTCTTATCTCGATGACTTACTCCTCTATTTAATTCAGAACTCTGCTTAAATGTTACTTTCTCAGAGTGGCTCCCTTGATCATGCTTTCAAACACTGTGTTTTCTTTTTTTTTTTTTAATGTTTATTTATTTTTGAAAGAGAGAGACAGAGTGTGAGCAGGGGAGGGGCAGAGAGAGAGGGAGACGCAGAATCTGAAGCAGGCTCCAGGCTCCGAGCTGTCAACACAGAGCCCGAAGCGGGTCTTGAACTCACAAACCGCGAGATTATGACCTGAGCCGAAGTTGGACGCTTAACCGACTGAGCCACCCAGGCGCCCCCACTGTGTTTTCTATTATTGTTTATTCCATACTCTGCTCTTTTTCCTTTATAATGCTCAGGACTACCTGACATCATATTGTACATTTATATTTTTTCTCTTTTTCTGTTTTTCCTATTAGAATGTAAGCTCAACAAGAATAAAAAAAATTCTCAAATTCGCAACTGAATTCAAATTGCCAAGAACGTGACCTAGCACGGCTTTTTTCAAAATATGGTCCCAGAACCAACAGTATCAGCATCAAATAAAAAATGTACATTATTGGGCCTCACCCAGACCTACTAAATTAGAGACCCTAGTGGTGGGCTCAGCAATTTGTCCTTTAAGAAGCCCACTAAGTGATTTTGAAGCACTCTCAAGTTTCAGACAACTAGTTTGAAACACTATTGTCATGGCAATGATCTGTGCTCAATAAATACTTTATCCTTAATGTCAATTTCACAAGTCAGGAGTTCGTTGAAAGGATCTTCCCTGTTGCTGAAGTTATATATTTCAACTCCATCATCAGTAACTGGGAAAATAATCTCACATGAGTTTTGATCCTATTGGATATCACAAGATATAAATGAGAGCTAAAGTCAGTTTACTTTCCTGAATTCCTGCATTGGGAATGAAACCACAGTGGCACACTGATTGTCCCGGGATTAGTGTTTAGATCCAAGCCCAGTGGTTCTTAAAAGACTTGGCTTTTCTCCTTGCTCGGGACACATGAACATACAAGAATGGCCATAGGTATCGGAGAGAAAGATGAGAATATTGGCAATGTGCATTTGTATTTTTATATGAATGTCCTTCAGAATCACTCAACTTCTTCTTTAGTGGCTATCTGCATTTGTAGAACTGAATCAAGGATGGGAGCTGTTTTAAGAAATACAACTCTATTCTGGCAATTCAGCAAATTCCTCTTTTATCCAACTGTTTTTTTTTTTTTTAATTTATATATATTTTTTACTTTTGTAGAATGTTAATAAGTTTTGCTCCTAGGAGTGCCCTGCTTATTAGCCATAACCAGATTTCTTCATTTCTATGAGTTTTTAGTTCTCAAATAATACAAATTGATTAATTGATGCTGGTTAACTTAAACAAGTTTTTGATTGGAATGATATTTGGTTAATTTCAGAGTTAGCTGGAAAACTAGGGGAAAAATTCAGAAAGTAACTGGGTGTATGCTTTATATAGTTCCATTTTCTTTAATTAGCTTTTTATTAACTTTGAATAACATTCATTCAAAGTACCTAAGGAGAGTATCAGATTGCCTTCCATTAAGAGAGAAGAATGCTGGACACATTCAATTATAGCACCACTGAGAGAGCAAGATAGGAAAGTGGCAGTTCACTTGAAGAAATCCTCAGTTCAGGTAGGAAAATAAGAGACATTTGATGCTCGGTAGCCAAGACAAACAGGAAATATTCACTAACCTTGTTTGTTAGTGTAGATCTCTGGCCCCTAACCAAATAGTTGATCATAAAAATACTGCTGAAGAGTATGAGCCCAGAAACATCTTTTCTTCATGGTGCTTCTGGGCAGAAAGTTTTTTATTCTTTTAAAAGAAAAGGAAAACAATACTGTGCTGTACGTGAGTGGCTTGTTTTTTTTTGTTTTTTTGTTTTTTTTTTTTTTTTGCTTTCAAAGTTCCTCAGAATGCATTAATCTTTACCACCACTCTGGGAAAGAAGAACGTATTATTATCCTCATTTTTCAAATGAGAAACACAAGACAGAAAGAGATTAAGTAAGTTGCCAAAGGCTAAAGAAGAAGTAAGCATCACATCTAGGTTAGGATTTGTGAATTTGAGCAACACTCCCCCGTGTACTTTTCCCTCAGTAAGAGAAGGGGGAGAGGTGGGTGGAGGAGGATGGTAAATTATGGAGCTTTTCTTGTGCAAATTATTGCCAACTTGTCATCAAAATTCTGATTTTGCTTCTTGAATACAATGGCAGTAGACGCGGCAAGAAGTGTTTCTGCCAAAGACACCTCAGAATTGTTGGCCCAATTTCCACTGGCAACTGGTGAAAAGCCCCCGGGTCTTTTCTGCTGTGTCACAGGGGAGCAGCGCCCTCTTCTGTACAGACTTCCTGTGCAGACATTCTTTCAGGAAGATTTCGGGTTCTCCTTCTATGTGGAGCCCCACCACCCCCGCCACTTTTTTGTTTTTAGATATAGTCCAGCTGTTCTCAAGTACTGTGACACACATCACAGAGAGTTGGGAATTATCTTCCTCATCCTGGTAAATAGTTCCCAAATAATCTTTGACACATTTCACTTTAACAGTAGTCTAATCCATGGGAGCTAATCGTAAATATGATTGACTGGATCTGGTTGCATCATATTTTGTTCATCAGGAAAGAGTTGTATGACATAGGGAGGCACAGTGTCTTACAAATTCTTGACTTAAAGTTAGGATAAAAATGAGAAACAGTAATTCCCTTACTGACCTCTAATTTAGCTGTACTTTCTATGGTATTCCCTTTCTATTTCTGCCTCTTGGTTTCCATGTTTTTAACTTGACTAAGCAAAACTAAAGCTCTGGCAACCACTTTCTTAGATATGGATATTCAAGTCCAATATACTGTATATTGTCACAGCAGGTTAGTATTTATTTAACTATTTAATTATAAGTTATGTTGTAATCTTCCAAATGCAGTGAAAGAAATTTCAAAATATGAATGATACTAAAGAGAACAAATACAATAGCATCCAGATTAATTTCCCATTTCATCTTTGTCTTTAAAAATAGACATAGATAATAGAAATAGGTTGAACCTTGATAGGTAAGAAGGCATTTCTAGTCTTATTAGTTGATTCCTCCAGATGGTCTTGCACATTTTTCCTTCCCCATTTTTTAGAAGATTTACTCTGTTTTATGAAAATGTACTAGTACTTTATCTGCAGAGAATAGATGCCAGTACTTTTCTCTCTGTTTATATATCATTTCCATGATTGACCAGCCATATGGAATTAGGAAAGCTACTCAGTCTCTCTAAACTGCAGTTTCCTGCTCTGTAGACTCGGGGTGATAATTATGACAATCTCATAATTAATTATGGATTAATGGAGATAAGGCATTAAAGCTCTTGCCAAATTTCTGGCACATAGCAGGTGCTCATTTCATGGCAACTGTTGCTATTAAATCTTATGATCATCCTACAAGTAGTATTCTATTTATCATTTCAAAGATGGAGAGGTATTAGAGAGCTGAAATGATTTCCTTAAGGTTGCAAATATGCTTAATCTGTGTCCAAGCCCACCATTTTATCTGATTATGATAGTTTACTTTCTCTTGGAATTTGTGGTCCTTTGATCTCCTTTGTTGTGCCTGGATCTAGGCTTCAGTTTCCTTATCCTTTTTCTAATTACCTTAATTGATAATTTTGGTTAGACTTCCTTTTCCAGCTCTGACCTCAAGACCCCTCCAAAATATGGGCCCATTTTTATCCTCCCACACTATCTAGACCTTGACTGTCTTGGCACCTGTCCCTCTTCTGCTGGGACTGCCCTGAGCTCTGTGAGACCAGGAGATACAGCCTGCTTTATGAAAGCCATCACTTTCCTCTACCAGAAGAGGTTGATTCCCGTGGTTCTCAAACTTTGGTCCACATTGTAACCAGTTGGATGACTTCATAGACACCAATTTCTGGCTTCTGCCTACAGAAAATTCTGTATGTTAGGATGGATCCCAATATTTTGCATTTCTAAGTCCACAGATGAGGCTGATACAGCTGGTCGGGGAATCATATTTTGAAAACTCTGGGTCTGTGTGTTTCTGTAAAAGTCCTAATAGAACATGCATCTCAGAAACATTGGTTTTCTTTCCAAATTAAGAAACAGCTGAATTATTCATTAGACTAACTACGGTTTTCAGTGAGTGCCAATTATGATCAGCATTTGGAAGTATCAAGTACTTATTAATATTTACACTCATAGCAAGCTATGCAACTATTAATTTGAATGTCACTAGCATGATCAGAATACAGTTATTTAAACGTGAAGATAGAAATTGTCTTGTTTTAGGGGCGCCTGGGCGGCTCAGTCAGTTGAGCGTCTGGTGGCTTAGGCTCAGGTCATGATCTCACGGTTTGTGGGTTCGAGCCCCACGTCAGGCTCTGTGCTGACAGCTTAGAGCCTGGAGCCTGCTTCAGATTCTGTGTCTCCCTCTCTCTCTGCTCCACTCCCGTTCATGCTCTCTCTTTTTCCTTCAAAAATAGATAAAAACATTTGAAAAAAATAAAAAAAATAAAAAAAGAAATTTTCTTGTTTTAGAAAGCACCTTTGTATTGAGAAGTTCAGGATATTCTACACTTAGAATTTGCTTCCTCTGGTGTGGATATAAAAAATTAATTTATCTATAATATTTGCAAATTTGTTTGAAGATTTATTTCAGAGAATGTTACTATGTGATCTTAGAATATTTATATTAGTTTGAATCTACCCTCTTTTAATAAAGTTTCTGTTGGGAATAGGCCTATGAAGGAGTTATTTGTGTATAAAGACAACTTAATTTTCAAGCATATTTGGTAAATTCTATGCTTTGGCAATCAAGATTTTATGTTTGTGAGAAAATATGTACATATTTTGAATATTATGCATTTTCTTTTTTTCTTTTAAGTTTATTTATTTATTTTGGGAGAGAGAGAGAACAAACTGTGAGATCATGACCTAAGCCAAGATCAGACACTTAACCAACTGCACCACCCAGGCACTCCAGAATATTATCCATTTCCAAAGAAACACAATATAATGGAGTATTTTATCACTAACACAATGAATATAATTTAAACGTTTTGTCCTTTTCAGATCCTATGCTTTATTGTGAACAGCCATTTACAATTGTCCTAGTCACAAACAAAAGCATAGTTAATACAGATTGATAAATACTAAGATGTTAAGTAAAATATCTTTGATTATCCAGTTTTAATTTTTTTCTAAATATTTATATCTCTCATTTCAGCAGTTACCTAAATTCAGACCTCTGGGATTATAGGGGCCAAAGGTTTTGCTCCCAAGCTACCATTAGCACCATATTAATATGCATGATCCAGATATTGAATAATGAATGTTATATTTGAGCTCATTTCATACTACAGTTTTTTCTCTGCATAATTCTTGAAAGGAGTGCTCTGACATTTTTCCACCAGATTAAATGTTTTGAACTTCTTTTTCCTATTTTTCTCTATTTGGTTCTAAACATAAACTTATTTCTCCAATAATTTGTGTACAGTATTGCATTGTTAAATTAGAGAAATGAAATGGGATTTAAATTTTAATTAAAGCAAACATATGAGCCAAATGTTATATAGCTTATTAAAGTAATATTTGTGAACTGATTGTGGGATATAGCAGTTAATTACTGCAGCTCACATTATATAAAAATCAAAGTCTAAGCTTTCCATATATTATAATAATGAATTATATCCACTCATTCACTCATTCACTTTCTCGTTCACTCAATAAGAGTTTGACTGTCTTCTATGAGACCAACATAAAATGTAATTTCTTCTCTTAAGATTTACATCATAATCTAGGGAGTACCTCATACTTATTATAAGACTCTTTAACTACGTCATATTTCTTTCTCAAAAGGTTTGTTTCTTTTTTGCCAGACCTTAGGATGTGTTTTCATTCACTTATTTTTTCATTTATCCATGCAAATAAATTTCTGCTGAATACCAACTCTCAGGAAGGCATTATTTTGGCTGAGATGAGAATAATGCATTTGTCAAGAAGTGACATGTAAATTGTGAAGCTATATATGAAAAAATTAGATCAAAAGCTACTTGAATTCACAGGAAGAAGGTGACTTATGCTGGAATGTTCAGTAGTTAGGTGCAACCTAGATCTTGTTGTTTTCATGGTAGGAACCCCGTGGTATTTGGGTCTTTAAGACATTACTCCATTTACAGGTGTTCAATTGATCCAGAGATGGGCAGTGCTTTAGAAAAATTACCTGTGATTCCCAGTGCTCCCAGCACTGAAGTAGAATTGACTCCACAAATGAGGAAAGAAGGTCATAGAGATAAAATTTATAGCCTCCTAATTCTCATTCTGGTGATATTCTCACTAGTACCTGCTGCTCTTTCTTTAAGAGCATTTTCTGCATAGACGACTTATATGGGTTGCTCAGGGAAATTAAGATCAAGCGAAGATTGTCTTGCTGTAATCCTGAATCCTGAAGAACTGCCTTTAAAATCTCTGTAGTCATACAGGATGGAGCTTTATTTATTAGCTTTGGTTGGAATTTAGTTACTGATATTTGAGCTTTCAGGTATCTTAGGTGAATTTATGACAGTTGGTTTTGTTCAGCTCTATAATTTTTGTTTAATTTCAAAGGTAGCAATGACAGTGCTCTAGAATTACATCATTTATTTCTGAATATTCCCTAAGAATATTTTTTTTCAGCACTATCCATGTTCCTAAATATAAAACTAAATGATAAGGACCTGAGTAAATTCACCTTTGCACCAGTATTTTAAATTTCCTTATTTTGGAGAAAATAATAAATATTATCTAAAGTAACATTAAAATGGAGTGGACTTATCTTCTCCATGCCATTTCCCCCTAGGGGATACTCTTGAGCTACTTCATATTAATATTAAATATAAAGATTTAACTTAACCTGCTGGTAAACATAACTTACCTGCAGAATTTGAACAACTGCATATCCCAATGTAGAGCTATACGTAATGATTCTTTTCTTTTTTTTCTGTTTGCCATGTCTTTTGGTTTAAATCTCACACAGTAGCAGGCATACTTTTCCAAAAATGTATTCACATTTTATAGGCAATCCAAACAATGAAGCTAGTTCAACTTCACTTCTTAAGGAATCAAAATATTCATATTTCTGATATATTTTGATCACCCACTGGAAGCATGACTTATACTCACCTTAATTCTTTTTTCTGAGTAAACATTTAATTTCCTGGAAGAACTCCAAAGCTGTGATATAACGTGAACTGAGATAGTTTTGCTAATGTTTTGAATGCATCAGTTTGTCAATGAGCTATATACAACGATTTTAATATGAATCAAATGCCAAATATCTTGATTCCTTACTCAGTGAAGACTCACTATAATTTGTTGGATTTTATTTCATTATAAAAGTTTTCAAATCTTTTTGAAAAAAGGTATATACACATTATAATCTTAGATTAATGAAATACTAGTTTTTTTCACCTTTTACAAACAATAAAGGGAGCCCATCAAAACTAGTGCATAATACCAAATGAATAAAACATAATATAATTTTGGTGGAAAAACTTTTAAACTATGTAGAATAATAAGATCCCATTTTAATACAATGTTGCACAAAATAGGATGCAATAAATACTCTTATCTTTCGCATCTTTTATTTTTATTTATTTTTTAAGTTTTTATTTAAATTCCAGTTCTATTTAAATTCCAGTTAGTTAACATATGATGCTATATTAGTTTTGGGTGTACAATATAGTGATTCAACTTCCATACAACATCGGGTGCTCATCACAAGTGCATTCGTTAATCCCTATCACCTTTTTAACCAATTCCCCTATCCAACTCCACTCTGGTAACCATCAGTTTGTGGTCTATAGTTATACAGTATAGAGTCTGTTTCTTCGTTTGACTCACTCTCTTTCCTTCCCCTTGCTCCTTTGTTTTACTTCTTAAATTCCACATACGAGTGAAATCATATGGTATTTGCCTTTCCCTGACTTATTTCACTTAGCATTATACACTCCAGCTCTATCCATGTTGTTGCAAATGGCAAGATTTCATTATTTTATGGCTGAATAATATTCCGTTGTATATATATACCACATCTTCTTTATTCATTCATCTATCAGTGGACACTCGGGGTGCTGTCACAGTTTAGCTATTGTAAATAATGCTGCAATAAACATAGGGGTGCATGCATCCAATAAATTACTGTTTTTGTGTTCTCTGGGTAAATACCCAGTAGTGCAATTCCTGGATCATAGGGTTTTTCTGTTTTTAAATTTTTGAGGAAATTCCGTACTGTTTTCCACGGTGGCTGCACCAGTTTGTATTCCTACCAACCGTGCACAAGTGTTCTTTTTTCTCCACATCCTTGCCAACCCTTCTTGTTTCTTGTGTTGTTAATTTTAGCCATTCTGACAGGTGTGACATGATATCTCATTGTAATTTTGATTTGCATTTCCCTGATAGTGAGTGATGTTGAGCATCTTTTCATGTGTCTGTTGTACATCTGGATGTCTTTTGAGAAATGCCTGTTCATGTCTTCTGTCCATTTTTATTTATTTAGATTACTTGATTTTTGGGTATTGAGTTGTGTAAATCCTAAATATATTATTATATATATTATATATATATATATTATATATATTATATATTAATATATATATTATATATAATATTATATATATAATCAGATATGTCATTTGTAAATATCCTTTCACATTTAGTAAGTTGCCTTTTAGTTTTCTTGATTACTCCCTTCATTGTGCAGCAACATTTTATTTTGATGTAGTGCCCAATAGTTTGTTTTTGCTTTTATGTCCCTTGCCTCCAGAAATACATCTGAAAAAAATGTTGCTACAGCTGATGTCAGAGAGATTACTGCCTGTGCTCTCTTCAAGGATTTTTAGTGTTGCAGGTCTCACATTTTGGTCTTTAATCCATTTTGAGTTTGTTTTTGTGCACTCCAGTTTCATTCTTTTGCATGTGGCCAACAAGTTTTCCCAACACCATTTGTTGAAGAAACTATCTTTTTCCCATTTATATTCATTCCTCCTTTGTGGAAGATTAATTAGCCATATAATTGTGACTTTATTTCTGGGTTTTAAGTTCTATTCCATTGATCAGTGTGTCTACTTTTTTAAAATGTTTATTTATTTTTGAGAGAGAGAGACAGACAGAGAAACGGAGAGAGAGAGAGACAGAGACAGAGAGTGAACAGGAGAGGGGCAGAGAGAGAGGGAGACACAGAATCTGAAGCAGGCTCCTGGCTCTGAACTGGCAGTACAGAGCCTGCACGGGGCTCAAACCCAGGAACCGCAAGATCATGACCTGAGCCAAAGTCAGATGCTTAACCAACTGACCCACTTAGGTGCCCCAATCTATGTGTCTATTTTTTTGCCAGTACTACACTGTTTTAATTACTATCACTTTGTAATATAACTTTTTTTCTTTTTTTTTTTTTTGTGGGGGCTTTGTAATATAACTTGAAATCTGGAGTTGTGACACTTCAGTTTTGTGTTGTTTTTGTTTTTCAAGATATCTCTGGCTTTTCAAGGTCTTTTGACTTTGAATTTTTAGGATTACTAGTTCTACTTCTGTGAAAAATGTTGGAATTTGAGAAAGATTGAATTAAATGTGTAGATTGCTTTGGACACTGTAGACATTTTACCAATATTTACTCTTTTAATCCATGAACCTGTAATGTCTTTCCATTTCTTTGCATTATCTTGAATTTCTTTCATCAGTGTTTATAGTTTTCGGAGTACAGGTCTTTCACCTCTTTGGTTAAGTTTATTCCCAAATATTTTATTGTTTTTGGTGCAACTCTAAATGAGATTGCTTTCTTAATTTCTCTTTCTGCTGCTTCATTATTGGTGTATGGAAACTCAGTAGATTTCTATATATTGATTTTGCAACCTGTAATTTTATTGAATTTATCAGTTCTAGTAGGTTTTTTTGTTGTTGTTGTTGTTGTTGTTGTTGTTGTTGTTGTTTTTTATGAAGTCTTTAGGGTTTCTGTATATACTATCATGTTATCTGGATATAGTGAGATTTTTACTTCTTCTTTACCAATTTGTATGTCTGTTATTTCTTTATATTCTCTAATTACTGTGGCTAGGGCTCCAAGTACTATGTTCAATAAAAGTAGTGAGAGGGAACATCCTTGTCTTGTTCCTGATTTTAGGGGAAAAGTTCTCAGTTTTTCATCCTTGATTATGATATTGGCAGTGGGTTTTCATATAAGGCTTTTACTATGTTGAGATATGTTTCCTGTAGGCCCACTCTGCAAGGATGTTTACCATGAATGGATATTGTACTTTGTCTAATGCTTTTTTTCTGCATCTGTTGATGTGATTATATGTTTTTTATCCATTCTTCAAATGATGTGACATATCATGTTGATTGTTTTACAAATATTGATCCATGCTTACATCTTGGTCATAAATCCCACTTGATTGTGGTGTATGATTTTTTTAATACATTATTAGATCTTGTTTGCTAATATTTTGCCAAGGTTTTTTGCATCTATATTCATGAGAGATATTGGCCTATAGTTCTCTTTTTTTTGTGGTGTCTATCTGGTTTTGGTAACAGAGTGATACTGGCCTCATAGAATGAATCTGGAAGTTTTCCTTCCTTTTGTAGCTTTTGAAATTGTTTGAGAAGAATAGGTATTAACTCTTCTTTAAAGTTTGGTAGAATTCACTTGTGAAGCTGTCTGGTCCTGGATTTTTGGTTTTTTTGAGAGTTTTTTGATTAATGATTCAATTTCATTGCTGGTAATTGGTCTGTTCAAATTTTCGACTTCTTCCTGCTTCAGTTTTGGTAGTTTATATTTTTCTAGGAATTTATCTATTTCTTCTAAGTTGTCCAATTTGTGGTATATTAGTTCTCATAATATTCGGTTACAATTGTTTGTATTTCTGTGCAAATACAATTGTTACCAAATTGCTACAAAAGCAAAATAGTTATTTACAAGGTTCTCAATTCCTGAACAGAGTAGATTTACTTTTGGAAGTGGGTGATGGAAGGATGGCATGGATGGGCCTTTTGGCTTTGAAAAAGTCTTTAGGCAAAAGCTCTAGAGAGAAGGTGAGATTGATCCCTAGATATTCTTGTGGGGCCTGGAGTCAGGTGGAGATGGTTAGGGAAGAACCCAGTTATGGTTAAGAATGCTAGGAGCAGAGATATTGATATTTAAACTTAAAATGTTTGCTATTTTGCAAATTTTCTCATGGATCTCAACAGAATTTTGAAATTTTGGTACATTGAAAAATACATTTTTTTTCTACTTTGAACAAATTAACCTTCACATATAGTTTTAAATAATTATCTGTTATAGAAAAATTGAATATTAAAGTCTTTTTGCTACATATCTGTTTTCTGATTCTCATTTCCATATGAATTCGTCATTATTTATATTATTATTAACATATTGGAACCACATTGACATTTTCCTTACTAAATTAGAAATAAATTGTCTCACATACAATTGAGTACAGATATACCTAATACACACTAAAGACTGTAACCTGAAGACACTATACTTTGCTTAAAAATATGTGTCACTCAGTAAGTGTTTTTGTCAGCCAACAGAACAAGTAAAAAGACAGTCACAAGGGCATCATTTGTATTGGAAATCTGGACATTCTACATGTGAGAGCAAGTTCTTGCCAACCAAATTCATAATGCAGAAGATTTGGCAGGTGACCTTATTTTGGAATGGATAACTAATGGCATTAAACTTTGGAATCATGTAACTGAATTGTCTTGTTCTAAGCCCATACCCATCAAACAACCTTCTGAATAAAATGTGGTTTTCCATATTGGTATACATGATCCCTGTGACAGAGAGACTCTAAGTTGTAAATTAATAAATTGGATTCCGATGTTACTCATCAGACTCAGAGCTCAGTTAATGTGAACCATCTTTAAGGAATGCAGAAACCCCCTGGATGCAGGCTGATCAAGTCAATGCAACAACATGGTGTCTGACTGTGGATGCCTATATAGGAAGCCAATAGGACCATTCCAGGCTATATTCCTATATGTTCTTGGTAATTGCAGACCTTTCTTTTTCTCAAATTACAATATCTCTTTTGTCCTATCTGCTATCAGTCCATGTTTAATGAACGTTTTAGTAAAATAATCAACATATATAATCTTGAACTAGTAAAATCATATAGCATCATTCAATTTAGCCCTCTATTAATTTACCCTTTAATAACAATTACAATTATACTCATTCTTCTTTCTCTAAAATGAGATGATCACTATTTTAATTATTTTGTATAATTTTAAATGTTGAATACTTTGTTTTTTTAGGAAGAAAATTCACAGAAGTCAATGAAACAAATATGTCTTAGATATATAGTTTATGAAAATTTATATTATCAATTTTATTTATGTAATTTTACTTGTTAAATAGTCAGTCATTCCTTCCATTGTTTTTAATGAAAAAATACTCCTTGGAAAGATGGTTTATGACAACTAAGATATCCATTATTTAAATGAGGAGTGAAACGTCCTGCTTACATATTCAGAGTTTTCTGAAAATAAATTTGTCTCATTGAAATAAAAAGTATACCTTAGAAATTTAATCTTTTAAGGTACATTTTTAGTACAATAAGTATATTTCCAAGTGTGCCACTAAAGGGGTATGACAGAAAAATAAAAGTTTTATATATACAATACATTTAAAAGAAATGGAAAATTTTCACTTTGCTTCAGAAATAATTATAACTTTCTCCTCATATAGGAATGAACAAGCTATGTTGGGTGCTTCAACTCCTACATTCTTTTTGGGAAATACATTCAACATCTAGTGAGATGTCATTGTTCTGTATGAAATGTGAATACATTCTAATTTTCAATTCCCTATTGCATAACATAAGTGGTATGTATTCTTTGGAAGGAGAAGAGCTGAGTCTGCTGTCCTTGACAATTTTAGATTCTCTTCTCTATTTCACTTTTGGATGGTTGAATCGACTCTTCTTTATATGTAGATATAAAGTCTTCTAATAAATCAGTGTCTTGGCTAGGCTTGTGGTTGGAATTCATATGGATAATTTCCACATGCAGCAGAAATGTCTCCCAAACCTGAACAAATCATAAGAAGGCAGTAAGTTACATTTCCTGACAACTGAAGGTTTTTGGAAGTCTCATGCATCTCACATACCTGAAAACTTCCAAAGGAGTTAGCAGTCTTATAAATTGTGGAATCTTTTGGTAGAACTATAGTCTTTAAGAAATGTTGATCAGCTAATCTAATAAAGAAGATTCACAAGCACTCTGACATTGCAAATTCTTCTCTTTATAGATGAGTTTTGTGTACATACTAATTTTAATGTTTGATAAAGTAAAAATTCTGACTTGAAGTTATATCAGTTTCTTCCCTCCTTCCCTCTTTCCTCTCTTCCTTTCCTTCCCTCATGCCTTCTTTCTGCGTAGTATATTTTAATAGAATTTGGATGGGTACCAAATTAATTGGTAGAATTAATTGATTACCAAATTAATTGGTAATTCTATTTAATAGAATTTGGATGGGTACCAGGACTCGACCTAATTTCTTCTATTTCCAATCTGAATTATGGGAATCACAGCTCTTGGATTGGAAAAAAAAAAACAAACATGGTGATGTAGGGAAATAGGCAGCATGAAGGAATGAGAGCTGGAATAAAATTATCCTTAAACTGAGATTACAGGCTGTACTGGTGCATTCAAGGGATGAATACATCTTCTGAGATTACTGTTGGTCAAGTAGCACAGAAATGAGTGGCTCGACAGCTTTATGTTTTAATCCATCAACAACATATATTATATTATTAATATTCATGCAAAAACTATTTTTCAGAGTAGACAAATTTTCCATTGAAGAGTGGCATTTATTTATTTATTTATTTATTTATTTATAGAATCCCAAGCAGGTTCTATGCTATCAGTGCAGAGCCTGATGCGGGGCTTGATCTCAAGAATCAGGAGCTCAATCTCATCACTGTGAGATCATGACCTGAGCTGAAATCAAGAGTCTGGAGTGAAACCAACTGAGCTACCCAGGTGCCCTGAAGAGTGACTTTCTAATTTTCTAGCAAAGAATGAGGCATTTGTTGGGCATGGATGCACAGAGAAAATCTCAGGGGACAGAGGCATGGGCGGGAATGAAATGTAATGTCTGGATATGATAACTCTAGAAAATCTAACATGTGGTTGGTGTTATAATTCCCAGCACCTGTCATATAAAATAATTTTATGATATCTGGCTGTCTGGCCAATTTTAAATCTAAAGTTTTGGCATCAGACACACATAACCATAAGCTTTTCACACACCTGAGTACATAATAAAGAAAACATTTCTAATAAAAATACTAAAGCCCAATTTTTCTTTCAGAAAGGATTACATCCGTTCCTTCAGTTTCCACCTCCAACACTTTAATTTATTCTTATCAACTGCAGCTTGAATGAATAATACTGATCTCCACACCTCCATTTTAAGTTATATCCAATTCATTTCCAACGTTGCTTCCAGAATATTCTTTGCAAAATAATGCTTTTGTCCCGTTCACAAAAATAAAATAAAATTTTAGCGACTATTAATACTCAGGATAAACCTAGATTCAAAAACTTCTGAAGGCAAACACCTACACACTATTCTAATCTCAATTTCTTAACCTCACATGCACAGTCTGCAATAGTTTAACTGGTCCCCCATTGATGTAAATAAATTTAAGGCCTCATCTCCACAGTGTTGCTTATACCCTTCCCAATTCTGTAAGTGTCTTCCATTTGATTTACCTATTTAAATTTTGTCCTTTTTCAAAATCCAGTTTAGAACAACACTTCACTGAATTTTTTGTGAAATACCTAATTCAAAGGCCTCCCTTTCCCATGTTCCCTCAGAATGTAGCTTTAAATTGCCTAAGCCCATCCTTTGTTTGCCAGTAGTCAAACATTTAATGTCTTCTGCATGGTTTTATGTCAATCAAACTTTCATGTGTATATTTATTTTCTCCACATTAGTGAGGTGTTCCTAGAGTCCAGAGCTTTACATTAATTAAATGCTCAAATAGTTAATTGATTTATGTATTGACCAATGTGATTGCAGATACCATCAAGAGCCAGGATTTATTGAAAGAATCTTATACTCCACCAAAATTCTCAGTGCCAAAGTTGAAAGACATGCCTGGATTTGGCTGGAGACATTTTATATTATATAGAAAAGTGATGGATATTTGAAATTAATGTATTTATATAGTGTGATTCTGATTAGGAAGCTCAGCAGTTTTTTTCTTTTTCTTTAGAAAAAAATTTGCTAAAGCAATATTTAAGTTTCCAAGAATCAATAAATGCACAAGAAGGAAAATAATGAAATATAAATGAATTGCCTTATTGTAGTCAAGAAAAAAGCATAAATCCATAAATACACTGTAATCACATCAAATGGGATTGTCATGGGGAAGAAAAAATAGTTACGTGGAACAAAATGGAGAGTAATAAAAATATAAATCCCAGTTTATACATGAGATTTTAATAAATAGTGAAGATGATATTGTAATCAGGAAAGTATTGGTTATTAAATAAATTATGTCGGTATCTGTCTGGAAGAAACTAAATTTACTCCCTTTTCTTAAAACTAGAATGTAAAAATAAAGATTCTTAAAACAAATGTAAAAAAAAAAAAGAAATTTCCAGAAGACATCTTAGAAGTCTACTTGTACTACTAAGAAAAGAAGGAAGCTGTTTATTAAAACTAAAAATACAGAAACTTTAAAAAACTCATAAATATCTTTGACTGTATATGTGTTAAGAAAATATATATTACTTCATATCACAAACTAAATTAAATTTTAAAGTATGGCATTGTCTATTAAAACACAAAAAATATTCAGCAATTCCATTCTTGATAATCTGTGCTATAGAAAGGAAAGTACCAGTATACAAGACTATGGATATTTATTACAGTATTACTTAAATACCAAAACAAAGTGAATTCCTACTAATAGGTAAAGAGTGGAATGTATTTTGCTACAAATCACATCTAGAAATACCAGGACGTTGTTAGGAAGAATTGATTTAAATTTTGGTGACTTAAAGAGATTCTCAGGGTGCTTGGTGGCTCAGTTGGTTGAGCAACCAAATCTTGGTTTTGGCTCAGGTTAAGAGCTCATGGTTTGCGAGTTTCAGCCCCACATCAGTCTTAAGGCAGATAACGCAGGCCTGCTTGGGATTCTCTCTCACTCTCTCTTTGCCCCTCCTTCACTTGCTCTAGCACATGCACTGTTTCTTTCAAAAATTAATAAACCTAAAAACAAAAAAAAGGGGATTCCCATGTTGTATATACAAGTGACAAGACCAAGATGGTGTAACTGTGCACAATTTGATGTTTTTTTGTGTGTAAAAGTAATGACAAAACCTATGTATGTATTTGAATTATGTGTTTATGCCATATTTTATATTATATATAATTACACAAGTATATAGGAAATTATGAAAAAATAAATATCATCTTGGTAATATGAGATATTTGAATGTTTAAGTGTAATTTATTAGAGGAAGGAGAATGGTTGAGACAATAAGCAAAAGGGAAATGAAGATAAGGATAGCCTTTAAAAATACGACAGCTGTGTATGATAAATCACATTCATACTTTTTTGTTCAATTACATATGTGGATTTACAAATTATATATTTGGAACATATAATTATATATGTCACATACACAATTATATATGCAGAATATATATGTATATATGTATGTATAAGTGAGGATATGTCTATGGTGTGTGTATATGTGTATACGTGTGTGTGTGTGTATGTACAGATATGAGTGATAAATAAATAAATAAGTAAATAAATAACTGCATTTTCTGAAACTGAACTGCACCAGTGGTTTTCAAATCTCTGTTTTTTGTTTTGTCATTTGTATGTGTGTGTTTGATGGAAAAACTTTATGATTGGAAAACATGAAGTACTATTTTAGCAATGCAACTGATTCTCTGAGCACATATACAAAATATTCCACAACTTACATGTTTAATAAGAAATAAATTTCCTCTAAATAAAGTCATTTCTTTATAGCTATAAAACACTTTTTACAAATTGTGGCTTGATTATCTTACCTGCCAAAACTAAACAGCCTCAACTCGGTGGTAGAACAGACATTTTACACACATGCAGCTTTTAAGGGGTTCTAAGACAGTCCAGGGGAATAATCATGCTTGTTCAGTACATGATTTTTTTTTTTACTACCCTACTTTCAAAATTTTGTTTCTATTAACATGAATTGTTCTTCATCATTTTTTTAAAAAATTAATGTTTACTTTTGAGAGAGAGAGAGAGAGAATGAGAGAGACTGAGAGCAGGGGAAGGGCAGAGAGAAAGGGAGACATGTAATCTGAAGCAGGCTCCAGGTTCCAAGCTGTCAGCACAGAGCCCAGCGCGGGGCCCGAACTCACAAACTGCAACATCATGACCTGAGTCAAAGACACTTAACTGACTGAACCACCCAGGCACCCCGTGTTCATCATTTTTAATGTTTTCAGCACTATAAATAATTATGTATAAATCAAATATTTCAATGTTTGAAATTGGGTTTATTAAAAATAGAGTCTGAATAATAGAAAAATTGTAAAATATCACACTTATTAACAAAATGCTTTTGGACTTTATTTACATGCTTAATGTGGAATTTGATTTCATTTCCTTGCATACAACTATCCAAATACCCTAGAATTTCCAATCTGTGATGAAGCGTCATGGCTCCTAGAAACTTGTGTTGAAGTTGCACTGGGCTCTATCTCCTTTGCCCTCCTACAAAATTATAGCTTCTAAATACTTAAACCTGGGGCGCCTGGGTGGCTCAGTCGGTTAAGCGTCAGACTTCGGCTCAGGGCATGATCTCGCGGTCCGTGAGTTCGAGCCCCGCGTCAGGCTCTGTGCTGACAGCTCAGAGCCTCGAGCCCGTTTCAGATTCTGTGTCTCTCTCTCTTTCTGCCCCTCCCCTGTTCATGCTCTGTCTCTCTCTGTCTCAAAAATAAATAAACGTTAAAAAAAATTAAAAAAAGTACTTAAACCCTTTTATTACATATCGTCTTGAATTTAGGGCTTATTAGTTTGGGCAGTCGTGTTTTTTAGACCCAAGGTCACTGTTTCAAAACTGCATTTTCAGCTGAATTTCAGGAGAATTTTGAACCTGAAATTTACAAATATTTATTTAACGGGTATATGATTAAAACCCAGAAGGCCAGAAGTCTGGCTCAGGTCATGATCTCACAGTTTGTGGGTTCGAGCCCCACATCAGGCTCTGGGCTGACAGCTCGGAACCTGGAGCCTGCTTTGGATTCTGTGTGTGTCTCTCTCTGCCCCTCCCCCGTTCATGCTCTGTCTCTCTCAGTCTCAAAAATAAATAAACGTTAAAAAAAAACAAAAAACAAAACAAACAAACAAAAAAAAAAACCACCTGAGACCTTGTTGCTCTCTCTGTCTACCTCTACAGTGTGAGAACATGGTGACAGGGTGGCTGGCCAGGGCCAGAGCCCTCCCCAGTGAGTGAAACTAGCTAGCACCTTCATCCTGAACTTCTCAATCTCCAGAACCATGAAAAATAAAGACTTGTGTTTCAGACATCCAGTCTATGGTATTTTGTTCTGGCAGCCCAAGCTGACTAGAACATTCTCACTCACCTTTCTTAAAGCGTTAGCCAATGAAATGAAGTAAGAAATTAAACAACAGAAAGAAATAAGTTAAAGAGTTTGGAAAGAAGGCAACAGTGTGATTTACAAATGATATCCTTCAATGATTATAAATCTGAAGAGAATCAGTAGGAGAATTATTCGACAGATAAGGAAAATCAGTAACTTGGCTGATTGAAAGTCAAGACAAAAATTGCAATTGTAATTATATACAAAAATAGTTACAAAATAAAAGTATAAATGGATAATCACCTCAATTGTATGACACCATTTATACTTAACAAAATAGTAGAAAAGTATATCTTTATTTTTATTTTTTTTTATTTGAGAGAGAGAGAGAGAGAGAGAGAGTTCAGGGGAGAGGGGCAGAGGGAGAGAGAGGAAGAGAGAGAATCCCAAGCAGGCTCTATATTGAGCTTGCAGCCCAGTGTGGGGCTCAATCTCACAACCCTGGGATTATGACCTGACCTGAAATTAAGAGTCAGAAACTCAACTATCTAAACCACTCAGGTGCCCCAAAAAGTATATCTTTAAAAATAAATATATGTGACCTGTCGGAAAAATTTCCCAAATTAATAATAATATCAATAATATATATTAATATAAATGTTAGTAACTAGAATTTATTCATCGGTCATTTCTATGTGGTAAATACAGCCTGTTCTTAGCACTTACATGCCTTAATTTGTAATACCGACAACTCTGTGAGTAGGTATTATTTTCATCCTTATTTTACAGATCAGGAAATTGAGGCAGACACATTTTATATAGCACATCTGAAGTCTCATACTTAGTGATATAAAACTAGTTCCTAATTATATAGCACAAACATATTAACAAGAAGAATAGAGAATTCAGCCATTATTCTATGAAGGTACAGTTATTTAGAATATAGAATTGTCTATGGGAACAAAAGACAATAAACCAGGAAGTTAACATGCCATTTATGAACAAAAGTATAAAATAATATCTATATGTCACTTCCTATATGTCATCCAACATATCTTGGAGAAAATAAACTTTTAAAACAATGCTAGCAAACTGAAGCAAGCGACACATAAAAATAATTACAACAAATGAGATTACCCCAAGAATGCAACTTTTAACAAACACCTTTCAAAAAGGACTAAAGAAAACAAACCTCATCATTTAGAACAAGTTGAGCCTCTGGCTGATAGCGCTTGAAAGAAAGTCTTTTCCAAGAACAGCAGAACACACGCAATTTCAAGCAATTGCCACCAAAAACATCCTTCATGACCCATCGGAAGAATGAAAAGCAGCCTCAGGAAAGCTCTAAGATGCTGTGGAGAATACTTCTTGCCATTCGGGAAGTTGAAAACTGCTTTTACTCTTTAAAATATTTTTAAGCTTATTTATTTTGAGAGAGACGAAGCGAGCGAGTGGGGGAGGGGCAGATAGAGAGAGGGGAAGAGAGAGAGAGAGAGAGAGAGAGACAGTCCCAAGCAGGCTCGTATAGATGGTGGAAACTTGGAATTGGGTGCAACAAGATGCATCAGAGAATGGAGACGACTTAAAAGATGAACACAAAATTTTGAAGAAACAATAAAAACATTTAAAAAATTTTTAAAAAGGGGGGAGGGGGGTATCTGGGTGGCTCCATCGGTTAAGCGTCCGACTTCAGCTCAGGTCATGATCTCACAGTTTGTGAGTTCAAGCCCCGCATTGGGCTCTGTGCTGACAGCTTGGAGCCTGGAGCCTGCTTCCAATTCTGTGTGTGTGTGTTTCTCTCTGATCCTCCCCCGCTTGTACTCTGTCTCTCTGTCTCCTTCAAAAATAAATAAAAACATTAAAAAATTTTTTTTTAATTTTTTTAAGAAACAGATGGAGGCACTTCAGTTAATATTTGTTTGAAAACCCTTGAAGAAGAAAGAAACTAATGGCACACTGTATTAACTGTAGAGGGTGCAATAATGGAGGCACTTAAGGATTGTGCAATAGTTTACCAAACTCATAAAGCTTGAGTCTAGTCCTGCAGGAGAAGCCCCTACCCCCAGTGCACACAATTAGAATGGAAGAGGCAATGGCTCTGGTAGAATCCTCTATGGGAACAAGTCTTTCCTTACTGAAACCAAGAAAAATCAATGGAATTTTCACCAAACATCCAATTTAGAGCAACTTTGCTGTGTAATAAGAGAGGAAAATCTCTCTAAAGCTTGTGACAAAATCAACCATGTAGGTGAAGAGGCGGGCATCTATAAAATACAGCCAAAAATTGTTTTGAGAAATATTAAAAAAACCTTAGTGCTATTTCTGTTAAGTGGTTATACGGTGGCTTGAATGAAACTTGATAGGATTATTATACTTAGATAATGTTTCATAGCTATAGATTATTTAAATGGGACTCAGAAATTAAGTCTTGCAATTTACTCTATTTTTATTTTTTTTAATGTTTATTTATTTTTTGAGAGAGAGAGACAGAGTGTGAGCAGAGGAGGGGCAGAGAGAGAGGGAGACACAGACTCTGAAGAGGATCCAGGCTCTGAGCTGTCAGCACAGAACATGACGTGGGGCTCGAACTCACGGACAGTAAGTAAACTCATAACCTGAGCTGAAGGAGGCCGCTTAACCGACTGAGCCACCCAGGCACCCCAACAATTTACTCTATTTTTAAATAACATAATTAATATATTTGTTATTGCCAATAAGTCCACTACAATAAATAAAAAACAAAGCGAGAATTTAATTCTCTCTCTCTCTCTCTCTCTCTCTCCCCATATATACATATATATTGCTACTGGCTTTACTACTATTATTTAATATCTCACATTGAGACTTCATTGGATCATAACTTTTACAGCAATGTTTTATAAAAGTGTATTATAAAAACGTGAATTTTATTAACTAACAGCTTCCATCTTATTTGATTTTATATAGTAAAACAGTTTTGCCTTTTTGCTATTGCTATTTAATGATACCATTTATTGATCCCGAAACAACAATATTTTTCTCACTTCTGAAATAAATTTGATTTTTCTTATTCAGTTTGATTGACATAATTTTGATTATACAATTGCTAAAATGGAAACTCAATACAATTATAATTCTTAGGCTAGTGTTTATAAATGTAGTTTATTTGAAACTGGATTTCATGAGTAATTTGTTTCCTGTTTCCCTACATCTAGACGACATAGGATAATATTTTTGTTGTTATTTAACAAGGCCCCAGAACATCAACAGTAGTTTTACATGAGTAGTCTCACAATTGGAGATATTTAAAATTCAAAGTTTATTTCTGGTAACAAATTTACTCTAGTTTTAAAAATACGTTTACTTCACTAAATCTTAGTTTATACAAAGATAGTGGACCAACAAATGGTGATGCCAAACTTGGTTACTAAAGACAGGTGCCAAAGAAATGTGCTTGTAGAGTAAATATTCAGGTTTATCTAACTTTCCAGCTAAAATTCTCATAGGTACAGGGGCACCTGGGTGGCTCAGTTGGCTGAGCGTCCGACTTCAGCTCAGGTCATGATCTCACCATTCGTGAGTTCGAACCCTGCATCGGGCTCTGTGCTGACAGCTCTGGGCCTGGAGCCTGCTTCAGATTGTGTGTCTCCCTCTCTCTCTCTGCCCCTCCCCTGCTCACACTCTGTTTCTCTCTCAAAAATAAATAAAGATTTTTTAAAAATTTTTTTTAAATTCTCATAGTACAAATGTGTGCTGTTTATGAACAAAGTTACCTATACTCTTGGAGGAAAGAGTTCTGAATCTGAAAACAAAGGTATATTGAGAAAGAAGATATAGCTATGTGCATATTTTCAAGATTTTCAAATTACTCACTTTAAATCTTTTTTTTTTTTTTTTTGGCTACCAACACACTTTTGATCTGGTGCAGTATGACATCAGAGAGGATAAAACAGCCATTTGGAAATATGTCCAGAGCATTCTCCTCTCCTCCTCCTTCTTCTTCCTCTTCTTCTTCTTCTTCTTAATGTTACTTGTCTATTTATTTTTGAGTGAAAGAGAAAGAGAGCATAGGTGTGCACAGGTGCACACAAACAAGTTGAGGAGGGGCAGAGAGAGAGAGAGAGAGAGCATCTGAGGCAGGCTCCAGGCTCTGAGCTTTCAGTGCAGAGCCCCAACCCAGGGCTTGAACTCATGCGCCATGAGATCATGATTTGAGCCAAAGTCGGACGCTTAACTGACTGAGCACCCAAGTGCCCGACATTCTCTTCTCCTTCTTCCTATTCCTCTTCCTCTTCTTCTTCTTCTTCTTCTTCTTCTTTTTTTCTTCTTCTGTTTATTCATTTCTAAGAGAGAGAGACAGAGCACAAACAGGGGAGGGGCAGAGAGAGAGGGAGACACAGAATCTGAAGCAGGCTCCAGGCTCCAAGCTGTCAGCACAGAGCCCGACATGGGGCTCAAACCCACAAGCCTCGAGACCATGACCTGAGCCAAAGTCGGACAGTTAACGGACTGAGCCACCCAGGCGCCCTTCATTCTGTTCTTCTTAATAAGGCCTCCTCCGAACAGAAACTTCTTACCAAAGTCTAACCAACTGGGGTTTTATAAAGGCCTAAAATAACAGGAGCAGAAAGAAACAGAAGAAACATTTGAAGAAATAGTAAGTGGGCATTTACCCAAATTAATGACAGACACCAAACCACAAATTCACAAAGGTCTCATAACTCTGAGCAAGACAAATATAAAAGCATTTACACTTAGGTATAGTATATTACAACCACAGAAAATCAAAGACAAAGAGAAAAATCTTGAACAAAGCCAGAGTGGGAAAAATCACTTTATTTGTAGAGGGGCAAGGATAAGAAGAGATTTAAAGTCTTAAAAGAAAAGAACAACTGTCAGAGTTTCCTAGGGCTGCTCTAGCAAAATACTACAAACTGGGTGGCTAAAACCACATAAATTTACTGTCACATAGTCCTGTAATATACAAGTCCCAAATCAAGCTGTCTGCAGGGCCATGTTCCCTCTTAGTCTCTTGGAATTCGTTCTTGCTTTGTATGACCAGCATTCATTGGCTTGCCGCTGAATCAGCTCCTTCTCTGCCTCATTCATCACATGGCCATTTCACATCCCCTTCCCTCTGCATATGGCTGCCTGAATTTCCCCCTTTTTATGAGAACACCAGTCATATGGACTCATCTTCATTTGGTTAACATGATTTAATTGAGCAGAACCATTTCTAACAAGACAATTAGAGAAATAAATGTCCCAGATTAACCACCCTTGCACTTATATATTTGCTTTTATACGCGCATCTTAGAATTGCAGAATTTCAGAAATGCAATGGCTATGTTGTTAATCATTTATGCTCTATGTTCTCATATTCTCTCAGAAATATTACTATCTTCTCTCTAGTCTCATGGATGATCATTATGCTTTGAGATAAAAAATGATTTAAAAATCACAGATGTAAAACATTATAAAATGAAAAACAAGACTTATTTCAGCTACCCTTCTTCAAGGCAAATACTCAGTAATGTTGGAGTATTGTACTAGAATTTTATGCACAAAAGAGATAAAGCATATTATATGTGCAACATATGTATATTACATATGCATATTACATGTGTATAAGAACAATATACACCTATATTTTTATGAAGACATGAGAATACATGTTTCTTTTTCTCACCTAATATATCTCAAAAAGCTTTGCAGATCAGTACTCATATGAGTTCATACTATGCTACCTCACATCCATAAGAGCATCATATTATAAATATTAAGGATTTTTTTTTACTTCTTTATGTTTATATGTCTTTTTCGTTCTTTGTGCCCTGATATAAAAAGACATGTTTGCAGAGAAAAAAAAAAGATGTATATTTTACTATATACTGCTCAAGTATAAGCAATTTTTTATTTTTCTTGATTTTTCTTTTGCTTATTGAAATATTAAATGTTTTTAAATTTATATTTTATTAATTTTTTCATTTTAATTCCAGTATAGTTCACACACGGTGTTTTATTAGTTCTGGGTGCACGAGATAGTGATTCAACAATCCTATACGTTACTCAGTGCTCGTCATGATAAGTATACTCTTTTATCCCCATCACCTATTTCGCCCCTTGTGCGCTGTTGGTGGGAATGCAAACTGGTGCAGCTACTGTGGAAAACAGTATGGAGATTCCTCAGAAATCAAAACTAGAACTAGCCTACAATTCAGTAATCACACTACCAGATATTTACCCCCCAAAACAAAAACACGAATTCAGAGGGATACATGTACCCTTGTTTGTTGCAGCATTATTTAGAATAGCCAGATTATGGGAACCAGTCCAAATGACCATCGATAAGTGAATGGATAAAGAAGATGTGATAATGCACACACACATGAATATTATTTAGTCAGTGATTTTTAATTTCAAAAGTTGCTAAGAATAATTACAACTAAGAAGGAAAAGAATCATGAATTTTTGAGCCCAGCTTCATCACTGTACTTCACTCTAAATGCTTACACAGTATGAATATGCCACACAAGTGAATAATCCTTTTGTTGTTTTTGTTAGTTTATTGTTTTTGATAAGCCCCTTATCACCCAGAAAGGAGAAGAAAAAATATGTTAGCATTTGCAAAATATTTGCTTCGCCTTGGTGCAGCCATGATGTATTAAGCTAGATATCTTCACGTATCCACAGCAATTTATTTCAAAAATCATAGTGATTGTAATACATTACAATCTACATTCTATCTACATTATAATGTAGATAAAAGAGATTTGGATTTAATGTCACGTTAGAGTTTACATTCACTAAAACAGAAGTTGTCAGATGAAGAACTCTCTGGAGAATTCTGTTTTAAATCAATATTTTTAAAGCAGAATTGTTTTTTAAATCATTGAAGAAATGGCTGGATCTTCAGCTTCATGATGAGAATACCTCCCTACAGAGTTACTTACTGTTATGATGTAAGTGAGGGTAGGTAATTTCCGAATTTACAAAGCAATAAAAATTGTACTCTGCTTTCATAGGCATCTTGCCCTGCAGCCTTCTTCTGACATCTCCTACTGCAAGCAATGCCTTTCCGTTAATCCGTTCCAAATTCTCTTATATTTTTTTTTAATTTTTTTAATGTTTATTTATTTTTGAGAGAGACAGAGACAAAATGCGAGTGGGTTGGGACAGAGAGAGAGGGAGACACAGAACCTGAAACAGGCTCCAGGCTCTGAGCTGTCAGCACAGAGCCCAACGCGGGGCTTGAAACCACGAACCGTGAGATCATGACCTGAGCTGAAGTTGGATGCTCAACCGACTGAGCCACCCAAGCGCCCCAAATTCTCTTATCTTCATTTTCTACTTCTCTTTCCTTCACTCCAGCTGACCATCCTTGAGCCAAAACAAGAAAGGATCCCATGGATTATCAGTAGCATCCCTTTAAGATGAATCATTGACTGTATACAATTTGTAAGTAATTATTCACATTACAACAATTGCTTCAATCAGACATTAGCACTTCCAGCTTTCTATATTTTAACTTTTTCTTTTTCTCTTTCACTGTTTGAAACCTAGTGCAATTTCAGGTATTATGTAGGGAGATTTGAGTTGGCAGAGAGGAGAATCCTGCTGGACGCATTGTCAACTATGCTACTTGTCCACTAGAAACATCATATGAGCCTCATAGGTAATTTTAAATATTATAGTAGTCACACTAAAATATAAAAAGTACAATGAACTTTAGGGGCTCTTGGGTGGCTCAGTTGGTTGAGTGTCCAACTTCGGCGAGGTCATGATCTCACAGTTTGTGGGTTCGAGCCCTGTGTCGAGGTATGTGCTGACAGCTCAGAGCTTGGAACCTGCTTTGGCGTCTGTGTCTTCCTCTTTCTCTGTCTCTCCCCTGTTTGTGTTCTGTCTCTCTATCTTTCAAAAATAAAGCATTAAAAATTGTTTTTTAAAGTACAACGAATTTTAATAATGGTTTTCATTTAACTAATAATATCCAAAACATTATCATTTCAATATGTAATTAATGTAAAAAATATTGAGACATCGTGCATTCTTTTATTGAACTAAGTCTTTGAAAATGTGTGTTTCAGGCATATAACGCATCTCAACTCAGAACTAGCCACATCTTGGTGTTCATGGCTATATGGGCTACCATACTTGCTAGTGGCTATCCTATTGTATAATTGAGGTCCAGGGGCTAACTCAAGGATAGGTGGGGCTGGTCGGGAAATCTAAAATCTGTTCTTCACAAACAGCTCTCAGATCTCTAGAGCAAATGTGGAAGCGGTTGTTGGTGTAGCAGGAGATGTATAAAATCGTCTCAAGCGATTTCGGCTGTGGAAGAATCTGTATGACTTCATCACCAGTCTTTCATGATGGGATCTGAGATTCATGTCTCTGATTTGTCAGGTTTTTCATCAGAAAAAAATTTCCTTCTTAGCACAACTTGATTTCTATTATTCCTTGCGTATCTCTAATGTGACCCCCAATACGGTTTTCTCTTTAGCTAAATCAGAAACCCCAGAGACATATTTTATTAATTCTAACATATTTATTGACATTTCCATTAGGATTTTTAATGCTACAGGCTTAAAAAAAATTAAACTCTAGAATGTGCCTCTGCAAATCTAGTTTTATTCTTCCTCTAAATAGGAAATTTCTGAAAAATATGTATGTTTCCATGAAGGGGATTCTTCATGATGATAGTTATTACTGCATAACAAATAAAAATGTCGAATGAATGGATGAAGTTTCCAAAATATGATGAAACCTCACAACCACAGTGCTTTCAGATCAAAGGCATTTTCAATCTTCTATAAGCACCTAGAGTTATCAGTAATCACAATGGGTAATGCAAGGTAAGTTTTAATACTTCAAGCACATTTCCATCTCTACACTTCATTTATTCCACAAATTAGTTTACTATAAATCCATCATCAGTAACAAATTTTATATAGCGTTTCATAAAAAAGTGATTTCTTTTATTGCTTTTCACATTTGGAGCACTTTTTTTTTCCCTCCACTTTTTCATACCCAAGTAAACATATAGGTCTTATCATGCCATTAAAATAGTACAAATTGTATAAAACCTGTCAGCATCAATAAGAACAGTTTGACGCTTTCCATTATGCCAAACACCATGTGAGTGCCCTATGTCCTTAACATTTATAGATTTTTTTATTATAATCAGCATAAGAAAAACAGAAATATATTCCATCAAATAGAAGCGAATCAGCATGTTCAATGGTTTTAAAGTGACTTAGCTAGAAATTAATTTAACTGAAATCATCAGCCTATTGAGAAATAAGAATGACAGTTTATAAGTTTCTTCCTCCTGAATATACATATCATTTGAAATGTAAATGCAAATCAACTGAATAAAAACAGTCTGGAATGGAGATTCAAGTGTTTCTTCTGTACACTAACCAATCTTGTTTGAGTTGACACATATAATTCCATAAATCAATATCTTTCTAATTGTTACATCTTTTAGGGTAAAAAGACTCATAAAAACCTTTAAGACATTCTTCTGGAACTATGGAGTTATACATAATTTATCCTATTTTCTTCAGCTATAGTGGAGTTGGTTGGCCATTTATTTTCTCATTAATTTAAGTGTATATAAAATGGAAAAAAATAAAAAGGCATAACTGCTTTATTAAAATTATTGGCTATTATGGAGTTTAGATTATGATCTTGAATCATACTTTTGTGTTTACATAAACTAATACAAGAAGTGCTTTGTAATTTAAATATGCTTATGAAATCAGTTAAAGTATAGTTTATCTTTTCAAAATGTTACTGTTGGGACGTCTGGGTGGCTCAGTTTGTTAAGTGTCTGTCTTCGGATCACATCATGATCTCGTGGCCCGTGAGTTCGAGTCCCGCATCTGGCACTGCGCTGACAGCTCAGAGCTCAGAACCTGGAGCCTGTTTTGGATTCTGTGTCTTCCTCTCTCTCTTACCCTCCCCCATTCATGCTTGTCTCTTTGTCTCAAAAATAAATAAACATTTAAAAAAATGTTTAAATGTTACTGTAGATGATGTTATTCGTTTCAAACCAAACTATGATCCAGGCTGGTAATTCTCAACCATTGACATCTCAAATAATACCAGTTACTCATCAATGTACATGATGGAAATAGATTTTTTTTCCCTGAAGGCATATTTGTGACAGCATTATTAATTAATATTATAAGATATCTTTCTCCACAGAGATAAATAACATTTTGGCACCAATGCTGGCAAGTAGATCACTTATCCAGAACAATTTTCCATTGGTATTCATAATTCTCATTATTTTAATAATATAATGAAAATATCAAATTTTCATTGCAGTGAAGAAGATAATTCACAGCTGCAGCTGAAATAAAAATCAATGTTTCTTTCTGAAGATTGGAACACACTCATTCAGAGCTCTAGGAAGTATGTGTCTCCTTGACTCAGCAATTCCACTTCTGAAAATTTGTCTTAAGAAAATTACTAAGGACAGGCAAAGAGGGCTGCTATAACGATATAGGTAAAGACAAGCCCTTAACTAAATAATTTTACAAACATAAAATTGCAACTGGGGTAAATCTCATGAAGAAAAACCATGTATGCCTGTGATGGTAAAAATGACCCAGGTAGGGAGACCAAAGAAGAATCTTCCTTTAGGTAAACACCAATCTGAACTTAGAACATGAGAATAAGTTAATAAACAAGGGGCATAGGGGACACGTGCAACCAGAGGTGTAACAGACACTGAGGAAGAGGTGTGAAAAGTATAAGTAATTGAAAGTAGTTCAATGATATGAGAGTAAATGGGATAACATGAAGTTATGGTAAAGGAGGGGTCTTGAGATTGAGGTCGGGGCTGAGTGTTTTAGCACCTAATTGAAGTTAGCTTTAAATGGTGGGAAGATAGCATTAGGCACTGAGATAGTAACATATTTCTCTGGCTCTGGTGAAAGCTTAGAACAGAGACATTCACAACCCAATCAGAAACTATTGTATTTGACTCCATGAGGATGATGGTGGCTTGGACTTGAATAGAGGTTGATGGAGCGGCCAGTTAACATATTCCTACATATATCAAATAGGAAAAATTCACATAGGAATGAGGAAGCAGAATTGTCCAAGTTGATTCCTGAACTTACGGTTTATGGACAAAGTTTTCTGAAGAGTTGCCAGGAAGAACTGAATGGAGATCATGAGTTTTCCTTTGAACATAGGACTTTTGGAGTCTATGAGATATTTACAAAATATGTAAAGAAGACAGCTGGGTATATAGATTGTGAGTTCAGAAAAGAGATTAGTGCTAAAGACATGATTTCTTCATTTTTTTTTTAAGATAATGAATGGACTCTTGGGGATGTGTTAGATAATCTGAGGGGAGTATGTAGGGCAGAGAGTATGAGAGGGGAAGTGGTACAGTGCAAATCTCAAAGGAATTCCAAAATTTAATGTGAAATTAGAGGAGAATAATCCTAGAAAGATGACAAGGAGCAGTCAGGGAAGCAAAAGGAACTATGAAGAGCACTATATCAGAAAAACAAGACAAAAATATTTTTTTTCAAGAAAGGAGGAGACATGTCTGAAAGAAGGGTAAAAAAAAAATATATATATATATATATATATATATATATATATATGGAATTTAAGTAATTGGATAGATTGACCATGAAAGCCTACAGAGGAAAGGCTGGTGATAATCATTTATAACATCAAAAACTAAAAATAACAAGGATGTATAGAAAGAAGGAAATAAAACAATATTAATGACAAAGCAATGTTCAAAATACATTAAAAGACTAAGAGTTCTTAAAAGGATCTGTGGGTTTAACATGAGCCTGCTTGGGATTCTCTCCCTCCCTCTTTCTGTCCCTCTCCTGCTCACTCACACTCTCTCTGTCTCAAAATATAAAATAAATAAACTTTTCAAAAATAAAATAAAAAATAAAATAAATAAAATGTACTATGTATAGAAATAAGATAAATACTTACAGGTTATTCAGAAGGAAGGTTTCCAAATATTTAAATTATTTAAATCATCTCTCAAGGGGAAAAAAAAAAAGAAAGACCTCAAATCCAAGTTAACAAACAAAATTATATATATATATATATATATATACACACACACACATATATATATACACACACACACACGTATATGCCTTTTTTTTTAATTTCATTTATTTATTTTGAGAGAAAGAGAGAGAAAACATGTACGAGCAAGGAAGGGGCAGAGAAAGAGTGAAAGGGAGAGAGAGAGAGAATCCTGACCAGACTCCACACTGCCAGCGTAGAGCCTGACATGGGGATTCACAAACTGAAAACCCTGAAATCTTGACCTGAACTGAAACCAAGAGTCGGACGCTTAAGCAACTGAGCCACCCTGGCACCCTTATTTATTTATATATATATATATATTTTTTTTAATTACATACGTATTATTTTACTAATATGTTATGATCTCTAAAACATAGATAAGGATAGAAGTTTTAAAAGGTAAATCACACAACAATTTAACATAAATATTGTAGTTATGAATCAAAAAACCATTTTTGTCTGTTATTATTATCATTATTAACACTATTTCTCTGTTTGATTTATTTCACTTAGGACAAGGGCTTAAGTTACATCCCTGTTACCCCAAATGGCAGGATTTTCTTTATTGGAGCTGATAATATTCCATTGTATAGGGGCGCCTGGGCGGCTCAGCTGGTTAAGCGTCTGACCAGATTTTGGCTCAGGTCATGATCTCACGGTTTGTGAGGTCGAGACACACACTGGGATCTGCGCTGGCATTGCGTGGATTTCTCTCTCTCCCTCAAAAGAACAAATAAACATTAAAAAATATATATTCCATTGTGTATACATATACTACATATTCTCTTGCTTCTTTTTAGTTTACTTACTTTTATTTTTTATTTTTATTTTATTAAAGTTTAGTTGACACACAATGTTACGTTATTTCAGGGGAACAACATAGTGATTTGACAAGTCTGTAACGATGCTCTGCTCATCCCAAGTGTAGCTGCCATCTGCCACCATTCAACGCTATTACAAGAACATTGACTATGTTTCCTGTGCTATAGCTTTTATCCCTGTGAATTTTTCATTCTATAACTGGAAGCCTATATCTCCTACTCCCCTTTACTCATAATGGATTTAATGGT
Source organism: Panthera uncia (assembly GCF_023721935.1). Classification (NCBI taxonomy): domain Eukaryota; kingdom Metazoa; phylum Chordata; class Mammalia; order Carnivora; family Felidae; genus Panthera; species Panthera uncia. The sequence goes on along the minus strand of NC_064818.1, from coordinate 25,540,331 downwards.
TTTAGTGAAAGCAATGATCTAAGATTAGGTTCCTAGTCCACTTTAATACTTAGTTGTTATCTCTATCGTAGCTAAACATATAATCTCTAAGGAATCAATAAATATATTATTCAATATCCACTTTGATAAAGGCTCATTATTAATGGGAATATAATAAATTCATATCTCAAAATATGCCGTTTCTGATATATTGTTACTGTGTATAATGTAACTGGCTGACAAAAATGCTCACTCAAGAGGAGAAATGAAAGTACCCTACCAGCCATCTTCTTGTTTAATTCTGGAGCTTGCTTTATGAATGCCATTTTATTTATTTATTTATTTATTTATTGTTTATTTACTTTTGAGAGAGAAAGAGGCAGAGCACAAGTGGGGGAGCAGAAAGTGAGGGAGACACAGAATCCGAAGCAGGCTCCAGGTTCTGAGCCGTCAGCACAGAGCCTGATGTGAGGCTTGAACTCACAAGTGGTGAGATCATGACCCGAGTAGAAGTCGGGAGCCCAACGGACTGAGCCACCCAGGAGTCCCTATGAATGCTACTTTAGATTTACCATTTCTTCATAGGTAATATTTTAAAATTATCCACTTTCTGAGGATCAGTATAATTGAAAATAAATAATTTAGGGGCATCTGGGTGGCTCATTCGGTTAAGCACCTGGCTCTTGATTTTGGCTCACGTTATGATCTCATGGTTTATGGGATCAAACCCCAGGTTGGGTCCTGCGCTAACAGTACAGAGCCTGCTTGGGATAATCTCTCTCCCTCTTTCTCTGCCCCTATCCCCCAATCTCTCTCTCAAAAATAAATAAACGTTAAAAATTAGATAACTTGGGGTGCCTGGGTGGCTCAGTTGGTTGAGCGTCCATCTCTTGGTTTTGTTTCAGGTCATGGTCTCACAGTTTTGAGGGTTTGAGCCCCACATCTGGCTCTGTGCTAAAGGCACAGAGACTCCCTGGGATTCTCTCTCACCCTCTCTCTCTCAGCCTCTCCCCCACTCGTGTTTTCTCTGTATCTCTCAAAATAAATAAATTAACTTAAAAAATTCAAAATAAACTTTAATGTTTATTTATTTTTGAGAGAGAGACAGACAGAGAGACAGAGTGTGAGCAGGTAAGTGTTAGAGACAGAGGGAGACGCAGAATCCAAAGCAAACCTCAGGCTCCGAGCTGTCAGCACAGAGCCCAACCCGGGGCTTGAACTCATGAACCTTGAAATCATGACCTGAGCCAAAGTCGGACACTTAACTCACTGAGCCACTCAGGTGCCCCCCAAAATGTTTAAAAGTAAATAACAATACAGGCATTTTCCTTTACTGCCCAAAGTAAACAATATGCTGTAAAGGGACTACTGCCTACACACTTGTGGAACTTTCCTTTTCCCCTTGTGTCTTCTGCGCTGTGGTGTGTGCTTAGCTGATGCAGGAATTCTGTTCAATTTATTGCATGTGTTAACTTTGCTTTTGCTTGTTTAGGTAAAATAACAATATAAACAGATGTTTTGGTATTTTCTTTCTGTACCCCATTGGATTATTTTGCACATTCCACTTTGCAGAAAAATAATTTAAGCTACCACAAGATCACATAAATGTATTATAATAAAAATGCATACTGTAATAACAGTGCTTAGGGAAGAAAGTATTCTGATCAACACCGGGTTTTGTCATTTCTATAGCTAAAAATCTCTCCACACTTTCCACGACCTCTTCCTTTTTGCTTAACCTCCAAAATGTGTGAGGATCTGATAATTAGCTCTCTGTGTTGGTATATGAATTAGGTCTAACATGTAACAAATTCTTCCAAGGTAAGATGCAATGTCCATCAAGATTTTGATTTGTTTACCTGTTTGCTTTATTTACTGGATTAATTTGTTTTATTTACGAACTAGTTTATTTGTGTAGCATTATCCAAAAAAGGCTAACAGAACCAGAATGTGAATTCTGGCCTATTTTCTAACTCTATACTGATATTATTAAACTGCATGGTAAAAATACATTGACCAATTCAAGCACACACCCACACACCCACCCACACTCACCCATACACACATAGCACATTTTCTAGACTTCATTAAAAATAACAAACACATGGAGAGATTAAGAAAAAAAATGGGAATAAATTTCCTCATTTATTTTTGAGTTTCCAGAATCATGTAACTCTAGGTTATTAGGGCAGAAATGTGTTCTCTTCTGGTCAGTTATTTATTAGTGATTTTCAAATACATTTAGTCCATTAAGCACTTTAGTAGGTCTTAAAGCATCTTGAAATATTTTTTTTCTCCTTTTAAAATTGCTACCTTCACAAAATAAACCTGCACCTACTTAGAATTAATTGAAGGGAATCCTATTTCTCTGAGATTCTGCCAGTATAGTGCTATCATGCTAACATTAAGTTTAATAAGTAGATTATGAATTAATATCAGAAGCAAAAATATGAGATGTGAGGGTTGTTGAGCATATTCGATAAATGCAAGGGCTCTCCAGTCAGACTGCTTGGGTTCAAATCCTGACTGCGCCATTAAATAGCTGCATGACTGTGGATAAATTATTCAATTTCCTGCATTTTAGTTTCCTTGTGAGTATATTCCTCTCAGAATTGTTGAAAAAAAGATAAAATTAATATATGGGAAAATGACATTAATTTCTCACACAAAGAACTTAATAAATTTTAAATGTTGTTATGATTATGCTGAGCTCCATACAAAATAATTTAAATGAGTACTACGCTTGATCTTTTAAACTATGTTTTCATGAGTTGAAAGCATTCGTGCCCTTTCTAAAGAAGACCAGTGCACATATTGTCTCCAGGGGAAATTGGTCTCCATTTATGCTCTCTGTTGACAAAGAAGGCTCAAAATAGTTACTCTGAGGAATTCAGGATCACAAAATGTTTTTGAGTTACTGTTTCCAGTTAGTAGTTCAATACCCATAGCTTACTGGGAGATTCCTGGCATTTATGTGAGGGTCATACCAACGAGGAATAATATTTATTATTACACTACATAAAAGTTTAAAACGTTTCTGAAAATTCTTGTAAAAACTTTGTTCATTATATAAAGGAAAAACCACATTTTAGCCAATCTTTTAATGAGATTTAGAAACATGTTTACTGAAAGAATAGTATTAAACCAGTACCAAATGGAGATATATTTTTTTTTAAATGTTATATCACCACAATCAAACAATATATATGGGAACTAATGCGAAAATCACAGTTCTTTGGAAATTCATACACTCATCTAAGTTCCATTTTTTTTTAATTTTTGAGAGAAAAAGATAGAAAGTTGGGGGGAGGGGCAGAAAGAGAGGAGGACAGAGGGTCTGAAAGCAGGCTCTGGAGGGACAGCAGAGAGCTCAATGAGGTCACAAACTCACAAATCATGAGATCATGACCTAAGCCAACATCAGATGTCCAGCCTATTGAGCCATGCAGGCTCCCCATTCTTTTATTTTTTTAATATCATTGACACTGTATTAGTAAAACTCAGTTTAAATCCTTCAAAATCAAGCTTTCTAATGTTTCAAGTTACTCAAAATGACCACGACAAACCATAATTCAATTAACTATGTTCTTTGAGATGTTAAACGGGCAAAATTTAACTAAATTCAGCATCTTCTTTTCTGCACCCACTTAGAATGTTAATCACCTAGTATACTGGGTGATCTTTTCAAAAATGTATGCGTATACTATACTGCATCAATCATAGAATATCTATCTATCCATCCATCTACTTACCCATACATATGCCAGTAAAGTTCTTTGATGATTGAAGATCTTTTTCAGCTTTTCTTTCAGTATTACTAAATAAATCCTGCTTGAAATACTTTATCAAAAGATAATGCCTTCCTAGGTTTGCGTAATACTTTAAAGTTTAGAAAGACTGTTCGTAATTACATGCAGAAACATACTTTGATCATTTTGTCTCCCCTCAAACCTGTGATATAATGTGGCAGACATAATGTAAGGTAACAACCTTATAAGTCAAACACTTGTAAAATCCCTCACTTTACACTAAAGAAGGAATTCAAGACTTGCCATTAGCCAATAGAAATGGCCAAGGCGATGGGATGTCACTCCCTTGATTAGGTTCCATTGCAAGGCAACTACAATGATATATCACACACACACAATTGTATTATGTTCTATAGGACTCCATCTTTGCACACTGGAGTGAAACATTCCACTGTTCACCTTAAAAATAATACTGTCAGAGAATCTGTGGAGAAGGTTAGGTGGCAGGAGACTGTGGGCAACCTCTGGGACCTCAGAGTAGCCTCCAGTTGACAGCCAGTAAGAAGGAGGTGTCCTCAGTCATATAACCACAAGGAAATAGATTCTTCCAAACAACCTGACTGAGCTTGGAAACAGATTCTTGCCCAGTGAGCCTCCAGATGAGAATGTAAACCGACTGACACCTTGGCTGCAGCCTGGTAAAACCGTGAGGAAAAAAACTCTGCTTAGTCTTCTAGACTTCTGGACTAAACAAGCTGTAAAATCAATGGGTGCTACTGACTGGTTGAAAAATTAATCCATTAACTTTGTGGCAATCGGTTAGGCAATAACAGAAGCTAAGACAGCTATATATAGTCATGTTCATCTTTATTTTATCAGTGTGAGAATAAAAGTATAGAGAATTCAAGCGCTTTGCCCAAGATGTTATTGCTAGTGAGTTCCAGAGCCAGTTCTTTGACCCAGTTTTAATTTCTTCTTCTTCTCCCCTTTCTATACTTTGCAAGTATAGGTATCATTTGCTGAATGTTACCTGGATGCTAGACAATTACTTACCATCTATAGTCATTATCCTTACAAAAACCCTATGAGGAACTTCTTTCTTATTACCACTTTCTCGTACATGAGAATGTTTGTATGATTGCCTCCCACTTACAGATGAGAGGTTACTTCACTTTCTAAAAGCACCGAACAAGAATTAAATTTTAACTCCAAAACTCATGCTATTAAGCATTCTTTATGATTCCAGTGTTTCCTTTATCACCCCACTGTTGCCTAGAATATTCCAGATACAGTAAACTACAGACGTAATACTCGTAAGGGCAAATCTAGGCTGATGTCGCCATATTCCTTGATTTTTTAGGCCAATCACATAAACATGAGAGTTATCTCTTAATATTTCAATCCTCTCTTAGAGAATTGATGTGTTTCTGATCATAAAAAAGATCCGATTTGTAATTATTATTCATTAAAATTAAAATATAGTTTATCTGAAATTATAAGTAAAGTATAAGGAAATAGACTTCTCTCAAATACCAGTTTTTATACTTAATCCCATAAACATAACATCATTAAAGCAGATACAGCAAGCAAAACCTTTTCTTTCTTGAGAAGTAGTCTTCTATATGAGAAAAAAAAGACTGGGGAGTGTGTGTATAAAAACTCTAGCCACAACAAAGCCATTTCTTCTTTTCAAACTCTTGAACTAGTGTCCCAAAGAGAACTGGAAAAGACAGACTTTTATGTTGTCCTGGTTTTAGAGAAAAATAATAGTAAAATATTTTAAAGTAATATTAGGGAGACAATAAAAAGAAACAGTTTATTCAGCCACAGCATGTGGGGATAAAAGCAATTAAAAAGGAGATTCAAACAGAGAATACACCATTTTCCTTCTATACTAAAGTTGGAATATACTGACCTAGTTAGCTTCTTAAACAGCACAAAGACTATGTCTACACTAGATCATTTTGAGGCATCAAATATTCACTGGATGCAGGAATAAAACTGTGTCACAGTTTCTATTGTAATCTGAATCATGATGCAATAGATTGCAATGATGCAACCCACCATTTGGGAAGCTGAGCCCAGAAACCATACCTGAAATGCTTTTTCCATTCTGTTTCCATTTGCTTCATGGATGAAGAGACAGGATATGATGTTTGAAGACATGCAGTTAAGGTCAGGTAGCCCAAGGATGGTAAGAATAGATTTGAAATCCAGGGTCTCTCACAGTTTGCTCTTTGGTATGTTAATGCTACTTACACAGCATCCATAAATTATGACCCCAAACAAATAATATTATTACTGATTTTGTCAAACAAAAGACCAAACTATTTGCAAAAAGAAAAGGTAACAGCGTTTTGCCCAAAGGAAAATAACTCAGCAAATTTATAATGTCAAGAAGTCAGTAAGATAATTTGCTAACATTAGAAAATTTTTATGAATAATGCCATGTCCTCATGCAAGATAAAGGTATAATAATCATATCTCATGTACAACGTACAAGATGACCTAGTGCTTAAGAACGTGAATAAAAATGCTTTCCAACTTTTCTTTTTAAAAAAAAAATATTTTGAGAGAAAGAGAGAGTCCACACATGTGAGCAGGGGAGGGGCAGAGAGAGAGAGTGAGGGAGAGAATCCCAAGCATGCTCTGGGCTTGATCTCAAGAACCAGGAGATCGTGACCTGAGCCAAAATCAACAGTCAGACGCTTAACCAACTGAACTACCCAGGCACCCCAAAATGCTTTCCAACTTTTCTTTAAAACCCTTGAATTTGGTAAGACACAGAGAAATAATGGGATGACATTTGTTTAAATAAAATAAAGGACTGAGAATTCAGAGTACTTATAGACACAGTTCTTCTGTGTGTGAAACAACCTACAAATTTCAACACATCTCAAACTTTAAAGTGTAAATTAAATTACAATAAATAAAAGAAAAAACAAGTATTGCTAATAATAGTCTTCATAATGATACATTTAAGAATTGAAAATATATGAAGATACATATCTATTTTTATTTTATAGGAATTTCTATTATTTCATGTTCATGTATATTCACAATACCAATGTCAAAACATGAGACAAAAATAAATGTACATAAAAATAACAAAAATATATTTATACCTTTTTATATTTCATTTACTTATATTTTCTGTTTACAAAGAGCTACAAACACACCATAGAAAATTTCACAACATAGAGACAGTACAAAAGAAGACACACTTTTCGTTAATTATATCATCAAGTGAAACATTATCATCAAACTTTGGAAAGTTTTTCATAATATTTTACTCATATTTATACACATAGGAAAGCATATATATATATATATATACACACACACACACATATATATAGCATATATATGTATACATATTTATACTTTATTATGAAACATATATATATATATATATATACTTCAATGAATGTTATATGAGCAATATATTTAATATATCTTGAATTTAAACATATTTGTTATGTTTTTGATGTTTAAAATATTTGTTTAGGGATGCCTGGGTGGCTCAGTCAGTTGAGCATCCAACTCTTGATTTCAGCTCAGGTTGTGATTCAAGGGTCATGGGATTGAGCCCTGTGTGGGACTCCATGCTGAGCTTGGAGCCTGTTCAAGATTCTCTCTCTTCCTCTCTCTCTGCTCCTCCCGTATTCTCTATCTCCCTCTCAAGTAAGTAAATAAATATGTTTACACTTAATAAATTTATTAAAATTTCAATTACATAAAATTATCACATTTATTAGTTTCATTTAATTTAAATGTATAAATTAAATTTAACATTTTAATTAAACATATTTATATGTATAACATGGATACACGCATACATAATATAGTATAACAGGTAAAATATAAATATAACAGGTAAAATATAAATATACTATAAGTAGATAAAACACTTATAGGTATAATCACAACAACTTACTACAGAATACTGAAGAATTATCTGCACTCCTATGTTTATTGCAGCATTATTGAAAATAGGCCAGCTATGAACACAACTAATTGTCCATCAATGGATAGATGGATAAGAAAGATTTCATATGCACGCACACACCCACACCCACACACACACACACACACACACACACATATAATGAGATATTATCCATTCATGAGAAGAATGAAATCCTTCCATTTGCAACCAAATGGATGGTCCATAAGGACATTTTGCTAAGTGAGATAAGTCAGACAGAAAGATAAATACTGCATGATCTCACTTATTTGTGGAATATAATAAAGTTGAACTTGCAGTGGCTGGGGTGGGGAAAAAGGGGAGATGTTATTCAAAGAGTACAAATTTTCAGTTAGAAGATGAATAAGTTTTAGGGATCTAATGCACAGCCTTGTACTTATAGATAACAATACTGTAGTATATACTTAAAAGTTGCTAATGGATTAAACCTTAAATATTCTCACCACACACAAAAAAGGTAATTATTTGAGGTGACAGAGGTAATCTTAGCTAACACTAAGATAGTAATCATATGGCAATATATAAGTGTATCAAATTAATACACCACACACATTTAAGTTGCATAATATTATATGACAATTTTATCCCAATAAAGTTGGGGAAAACAATTAAAATTTAATTTATGTTTTTAATGATAGTTTTACAATATGATATATCTTCTTTCAAACTTGGACTGAGATCACATAAACAAAAATAACATTTAGCCATCTATAGAGCCAACACTGTCAGGATTTTGAAAAACTATCTCACCTATAAATATCTCAGAGAAGGGTTTAGGTGTCTATAGGAAAATATACAAGTGGAGGCAAAATGTCATGCTTTTTAAAAGTGTTTTAATACTTTGAGAAGAATCATAAACACACTCCTATTTCTTTCCTTCTCTGTTATGCTGGCATTTGAAAAGCTGTGTTTAGTTAAAAATTCATTAACTCATTCTGCTACAAGATAAACCATAATTGTCCTAACTGTTATTGGCAGAAGAAAAAACAGAGACTATCTCAATGTTCAATTAGGATTGCGCACAGAGGTGTAACTTTATCAATGTTGACATTTGCACAAGATCTGCATATTTAAAATGTGATCATACTCTACTAAAACGAGTACTGTTGCTGTGGACACAATATAACATACTTTAATGATCGCATTAATATTGACATATTATCCTAGGTCAAGATAAAGCAGTAAAATGGTCATTTAAATTAAATTGCTCACAGTATTGATTTTATTGCCATTTCTACAGATATGAAAGGATGCTTTAATTTTAGAACCTGATATGACAAGACATTTTAATTCTATCAGATTCAAGGAGTCTGAGGGTGCTCTGTGTGGGTGTTCAAAGTCTAAAAATATTAGAACATTGAATTTCTTCCTGAATTTCATCAACCTGATTTTTTTAAACTAGAAAGAAATGTTCCCAAAATAGGTTTCTAAACTCTCTTTTGCTTGCTTTTCCCACTGACTTCTCTGTTGATTCTGCCTTACAAAAAGATGCAATATATATAATATCTGCTTAGAAGTGAATATATATATATCCACATGGAGATATATATAGATAGATATAGATATAGATATAGATATAGATATAGATATAGATATGATAAGAGCTTTCTCCATATTTCTTTTAAAAAGAAAAAAAATCATCTATTGCCAGATGTGGTAAATAATATTGAATATTCCAAGAATTTAAAAAAAATCAATTATTGAAGGAGTGTAAAGATGCCAAACTACATACATCAAAATTTCTTATGATTTATTTAAAAATTCAACATTTTTTTAACGTTTATTTATTTTTGAGACAGAGAGAGATAGAGCATGAACGGGAGAGGGATTAGAGAGAGAGGGAGACACAGAACCAGAAGCAGGCTCCAGGCTCTGAGCCATCAGCCCAGAGCCCGACGCCGGGCTCGAACCCACAAACCATGAGATCAGTGACCTGAGCTGAAGTCGGATGTCAACCGACTGAGCCACCCAGGCGCCCCAACATTTTTTTTTTAATTCAGGACTTATCTCCTGAGTGCCTGCTATGGACCAAATTGGGAATTCAAAGTTAAATAAAACTGGATTTATTCCCTTGAGAAGCACAACTATCTTATACTCTCTTCTTGGCAACACGAAATTATTGTCAAAAATTTTGGATTTTGGAGTGTCTTATTATCTTAATGTTCATGAGACCTCTCTTAAAACATTAATAACTTATGTTTTAAAAATGATAATTGCCTTATTTTTTTATTACTGGCACTGTTTTTGAAATTTGGGAAATGTGAAGAAAAACAAACAAAAAACAAACAAATAAAACACTAGTCGCTAGCTTCCAGGGTTATAACCTATTCAGAGACGTAGTTATATAAACATTTAACTACAGAGAAAAGCTAATGCAAATTGATGTCCATTTTGGAGAACTTTTTTCTCCCTCTTTCTCAGTTCCAGAGGTATACTGAAAAGTCTTCAAAGATTAAGGAAGAGTGACTTGAGGAATTTCAATTGCCAATCAATTAATTTTGTTTCTAATTAATCAACATGGAAATAAAATAATGTAAAATCAAAGTGAATGTCATCTCGATTGTGGGCAACCTTCTTTTTCTTTAGGAAGATTGTTTTGGTTTGGGTTACGTTTTTAAGTACAAATTCATTGCCAACAAGGTCCTGTGAAATTCTAATTTGTATTTGTTGCTTCTTCCAATCTAGAAAGGCCTAACCTTGAGTAATTTCTATAAGATTTTGGAATCCCTTATAATCTCAGAGCATGACAAGCTGGAAGGGAACAGAACTGACTTTTCCAATTCAATTTTTTAAGAGATGATGTGAAATTACAATATGCTTCCTAGGCAACCAGTACTGACCAGATACAAAATGGTGATAGCCAAGTCAAAATTGGCTTTGGTGATGATCCCAAGAAGAGGAAGGAGAGAATAATAGAACTGAATGGAAGGGAACCAGACATCTATGTAATAATCCCATCATTAATTCAGAAAATGTGCCAATCTTTTTAAACCTGAAGCTCAGGATTCTCCAAATCCATATAGTAAGGCGGCAAAGCTGTGACTAGTTTTTTTGGGTTTCCTTTCCAGGGAAAAGCCAGCAGATTCAAGTTACTACTAATTCCTCAACTCTGTCTATGACGACAGTCCAAAATCTTCTGAGTTTCATAAGAAATTTATTAGGAGATTAGATGGCCCTGTCCCCATTTCGTCACACTTGCCTTTGCATTCATTCATTGGTTCATTCATTTGTAACAGTTGTTACTTTGAAAAAAATAAAACAGTGTCTCTGCCCTTATGGAGTTTCCATTTTGCAGAGGACAGCAAGCAGACAAGATGATTTCAGATAGGAGCAAATGCCGTGAAAAGAATAAAGCAAGAAGCTGTTTTACAGTGGAAAGAAGGCCTTTTGCCTGAGCAGTGAAGTGTACAGCAGAGATTGGCAGAGCAAGTGCAAATTTTTGAATATGCTTTATAAAAATACATGACTCCCTGAAAAGTCTCTCTAAGACTCAGCATTTTCCAAGAATGGTACTTACGTATATTTTAATGATCTGTTAAAGTCATAAATGCATGCTTTTTATGGCTTTAATTACTGAGTAAATTTCCTAATGTTGTAAAATCCTGTATAGCTGACGGGAAGAAATCCTCATAATAGTTTGATGGTCTTCAGACAATACACAAAATAGCTATTAATGAGTTCTGTGCAAAATGCATTGCCTGATAACTTGCTTGCTTGAGGCAATTGACATGGAAATGAAATTATTAGCTGAACTGGGCTTTAATCCTGGCCTTGGCCCTAGCTAGATGAATATGAAGTGACTACTCTGGACCTTGGTTAATTATTTGTGAAACAAGAGGATTGCTAAAAGGGAACCCTCACTGCTCAATCTTGTGTTAGAAACTGGTTAAATAAGAAAAACAGAGACACAGTGGTGCTTTCCCTGTCTCTGTTCAGACTGGGAATGCAAAAGAGCGTCAACTTGTGAGGTAGTGGGAATTTTGGCCTTTCTTTTCAGAAGAGAGGAATCCTCAAAAGCTCCCCATCTTCCACCCTGGTTTGCTGATCAGACTGTGTGGAGGTAAAGAGTGGTCTCATTCAAGAAGAGTATGAGGATTTCTAAATAACAGAGACTTTAATTGTCCTTTCCAGTGCTATATATTCGAAATGTTTATTCCACTTTATCGCATAAATATTATGTATGAATTATTTATTCCATCAAAACTATTCTCTGGCTTTAGGGAAAGGAACACTGAGTAATGATTATCTTCTGAGCTGATTCTCAAGTCCAGCTTAAGTATCTTTATAACTCCAAATCTATCTGAATATTTTACCCTACCGTTGAAACCTGACGGTTGATACTATTTGGCCAGTAAAAACATACATGACCCTGTAAGAATGTGGTTTTGCTGAATGGCATCTTTGGGGCATTTTTTTGATGAAAACAGAGAGTGAGAGGGAAGAGATGATTGGTCTGCTCGGATGAACTAAACTGTATGCTCTAAAGGAGGTGTGGGAGTCGTAGCATCGGTAGCAGACCAAATGCGCCTGTGGTCTGATGTAGGTCATGGTTGTAAGCTCTGGCTTATTACTGTATTCCTTGTTTTCATTGTCCCTTTCATTTCATTTCATTTCATTCATTTTTTCAGCGTCCCTCTTCTTATTCATCTTATCTTGTAACCCATCTTTATGAACTCTCTGTCTTGCATGCTCGAGATTTCTCTTCTCATTTTGCTTGATATCTAAAGAAAACTATTATTCCTAACAACTTTGGTTCTCATCCTTTTTTGTTAATGAAAACCCACTTATACCAATTGCAAAAGCAGAAGTGGGTAGTTTTACGTCTTGGGATCTGTTCTTGTGGGTTTAACATATGTGTGATATACTTAAATCAAAGGGTACAAAGTAGTTGACATCATATATTGATTTTCTCTTCCCTTTTAGATTTTGTTTTAATTCATTACAGTCTTTATTTATTAAATTGTTATTAAATAATTTATTTATTTTGAGAGAGGGAGAGAGCAAGCAAGGGAGAGAAGCAGAGGGAGAGGGAGAGACCCCTGAGAAGGCTCAACACTCAACACAGAGCCCCACGCGGGGCTCATTCCCATGACACTGGAATCATGACTTGAGCCAAAATCAGGAACTGGATGCTCACCCGATTGAGCCATCCGCGCGCCCCAATTTCCTCTTCACATTTAATCAGTGACACTCTGCTGGAGTTGTTTGATACATATGTCAGAAGGTCCCGAAGTAAGATGTATCATAGTTTGACTCTTAAGTATATAGTAGAATTTATTATTTCATTTTTTAGTTCGGTCTTAGACGTTCTACCTGACACTTTCGAAATTTCAAATTAAATAGGCTGGGTTCATCAAAACTCCAGGTGATAAAAAGATTAAAAACAAGACTAATGGATCACTTGAGTTTTAGGTGTCATAATGAACTTTCCAACTTAATGACATTGGTACATGATTTGCATATAAGAAGTCATCACCTATTTTTTCTTTTCCCTCTTGCTTTCAGATTCAAAACCTTTATGACTCTTGGCCAAACACTAACCCTCATCTAGTTTGAAGGAAATTGTTTCTCACAAGACCATTTTGTGTTCTGGATGTTTGCAAAACGAAGGAAACAATTGCGGATCTTGGAAGGAGGTAAGGTTACTGCAGCTGTAACATCTTCCACATCAAGAATTCACTCAGCACATAACACTCCATGTAGGTAGGTACCTGTACCCAAAATACACAGAGTTTTTTCTCTCCTCAAGGGGAGCTGTAATTTTCTTATACAGATAATAGCACATTTACAACAACATATTGGAAGATTATTTAATATATTTAGGTATTCCAGGTAAGGTTTTTCAGAAATAGTTTTGACTTGTTTGTGGGGATTCCTGTTTAATTTTTAAACCCTGAAAAGACTTACGCAAAACCAGTAAATCTATTTTTCAGGGCAAAAGAATTTGTAGGAAGGCTAGTTTAGTGTCTCTCAAATAACTTTCTTTCCTTTCAAAACATAAGCATATATTTTAACATAAAATTAGCAGTAATTGTCAGAATTCACAATGGGGTATCTATTACACGCTTGTTTTGTACTCAATTACATTTAAGTGCATTCGATAGCACCATAATGATTATGCTAAATGTAGGTAAGCACTTTCCTGAGGCAATTTTTGCAGTATATTATATGTTTACATTATTTTCCTTCCTATTAGACTTACAGCCACAACTAACACTCAGTAACTGCAGGCTACCTCTTAAGGAAATTGGGAACTCTCAATTATTTTTACATCTTAAAAGCCAGAAATTGGCTCTTCTCTTTTCTGAAGCGTGAATTTTATTTTACAGTGTATAAACTGTGTAGAAGCTATTTTTACTTCCTGCATTAGCTTTGATGAATATCTGTCATTTTTCTCAAATTATTTTGAACTTACAGTCACAAAACCACCTGATTAGCAACCTGCCCGAGTACATGATAAGGGAGCAAAAGCAGCAGTATCTAGATGGGAAATTTATTCCAATTTGCTGCTTGCTGCTCAGCTGATTGAAACTTTCGAATGGAAAAAGTTGCTTTATTGATGACAATAGATTTGGACAGCGACCTTTGAAATCAATGAAATCTGCCCTTTACCTCCTGGGTTTTTAGACTCAACATGGGTTCCTTCTCAGCCCCTCCCCATCCTTCGTTAGACTCATGGAAAAAGTTACCCTCAGCACTCTAAGTTTAGTGATAAGAGTAATGGAAAATCAGAGTACCAAACTCCAAAACACTCCTGGCTGAGTTGAGACATGTATTTTCACCTAAATCCCAATTATATCTTCTAACACTGGGGTCATACATATTCTATACCTCTGCTACCTCATAATCAAAGAGATCTTCAGGTCATGGTACAAACATTTCTAGTTTATTTGCCAACAGATAAACAAATACATTTTAAAAACCCTCTTTAATTAGTTGATAGCAAAATATTTCGCAGGGCAAAAAGATATGAAAGGACACGTGTCGAATATATAGATAAATGGTAACTGTACAGAGAAAGTAGCTGGTGTGTGCACATGTATTTCCAGATATTTAAGTTAGTATAGAAATAAAAATAACTCCAATTAGTTATAAGAAGAAATTATAAACTTATCTTTCAGTGATCCTTTCATATTTGGCAAACATTCCTTGATAAGAATAAAAATATTATCAGCTAGGAATGATTTAGTCATAATGTTTAAATGCAAGAGGCTCGGGGCGCCTGGGTGGCTCAGTCGGTTAAGCATCCGACTTCAGCTCAGGTCACGATCTAACGGTCTGTGAGTTCGAGCCCCGCGTCGGGCTCTGGGCTGATAGCTCAGAGCCTGGAGCCTGCTTCCGATTCTGTCTCCTTCTCTCTCTGTCCTCCCCTATTCATGCTCTGTCTCTCTCTGTCTCAAAAATAAATTTAAAAAAGTTAAAAAAATTAAAAAAAAATAAATAAAAAATAAATGCAAGAGGCTAAATTATTTAAAAATGAGGAGGGAATGTGAATTCAAAATGTACCTACAGGAAGGGGAAGTAGCTACCCTTATGTAAACAAAGATGGTCTGAATGCAAAAATTCCAGCAACTTCCCTATCTCCCCAGCACCACCGGTCTCCCTCTTCTCTTGCTTTCTCACTCTTTCTCAAATCACCAACTCAGACCTTCTGGTCTTTTGGGGGGTTGTTTGTTTTTTTACTGAAGCTAATATATGTCAAGTGCCCACTGTGTATTGAATGGGTATTTGTCACTGTATTGCATTCTCAAAACAAACTTGCAAGGTATTAATTCTAGCTAATAGTGTAAATATCACTACAGTAACACTTCACTAGCATTATCTAATGGAATCTTCACAAAGGTACTATGACATAAATATTAGTATTTATGAAAATTAGTATTTTTGAAAATGATTGATTATAGACTAAATATATTTTCCAAGGACATCCAACTAAAGCCTTATGTTATAAAACTCACTGATTGGAGTGCCTGGGTAGCTCAGCCAGTTAAGCGTCTGACTTCAGCTCGGATCATGATCTCACGGTTTGTGGGTTCAAGCCCTGTGTTGGGCTTTGTGCTGACAGCGTAGGCCTGGAGCCTGCTTTGGATTCTGGGTCTCCTCCTCTCTCTGCCCCTCCCATGCTCATGCTCTCTCTCTCTCCCTCTCTCTCTCTCAATAATAAATAAACATAAAAAAAAATTAAAACTCACTGTTCATTCTATAATCTGCCTAATGAGCCTATAAAGGAATTTGTATTTTTAAAGACAACTGTTTTTTTCATTTTATTTTGTCCTTACTTTAGGTTTCAAACTCAGAGAAGTAACCAGAATATTTAACAAGAAAGAAGATGATACATATTAAAATGTTCCCAATTTGAGGTTGATTGTTGCTAATTTGACATGGTGTGATAGAAATCAGAGTTATACAATCATGGGAAATGTAAAGGGCTTACTGGTGGAAAGATAGACTCATGTTCATGACAAGTTACAACCACTTTCACATGATTAGATTGGAAAGTATATTCCATTTGGTTTCAGTCAAAGGAAAAAGCTGTAAATTGACTCAAGGTCTCCTCTAACCCTATAGTTATACAAATAAGATTTACTGATCCAAGAAGTCCCTTATTATATTGTGCATCTCATAATTAATTCAACAAAGCTGGTGAATTCATAAATTCATACCTTGGAAATCCTTGTAGAATTGAAAAATTTAGACATGAAATAAAGAAACCTATGTCAATTGCAAAGTCTATCTCAAATTCATCATTATTTTATTTTCTATATATAATTCACAAGATTACAAATATAAAATAAGTTATTGACCATTGTCCTTTGCGCCATTTTTATAGTTTTTTTGTCTCTAGTAACTCAAACTCATGTTTCTTTAACACCTACTGTGTTAGGTTTCTAGGGCAGCCAGAACAAAGCACCACAAACTTGGTAACTTAATCAGCATAAATTTATTTCCTCCCAGTTTGAAGGCTAGAAGTGCAACATCAAAATGTCGGTGGGTTTGGTTTTCTCTGTGGGTCTTTCTCATTGGCATGTAGACAGCTATCTTTTCCCTGTGTCTTCACATGGTCTTCCTCTGTTTTGTCTGTGTCTAATCTCCTCTTCTTATAAGGACATCAGTTACTTGAGTCAAGCCCATTCATATGACGTCATTTTACCTTAATGACCTCTGTAAAGACCTTATCTCCAAATACAGTCTGAGACTCTGGGGATTAGGATTTCAACATAGAAATTTGGAATGGGAAGTAATTCAACCCGTAACACCTAGCATATTTATTTATTTTCTTACTATCGTTGAAGAATATTTCACATAAAATTTCAAGGGGAGTGATCATAACAAAGTTACTTGCACTGGTTTCCTACGTGTACTAACAGAGCACATATAGTTTCTACTAATGTTCTGGATGAAATCAGAGAGGTGGTGCAAGTTGCTCCATTCTCTTTGAAATACTTGGTTCTAGTGTAGAAGTGTCAGATAGATTCTTATTTACTAACATGTACTATATCTGTACATTTTAATGGAGTTAATTGTGGAGAAAATAGGAGGTTTCTTAGTGTTGTTTTTTTTTTTCTGAATAAAGTTATATAAAAGAAAGTCACTCAAATAATTTCTTATAATTTTAAGCATTAAGAGTAAAGTTCTCACAAATGAGCGTTTACACAAGCAACAGTGTTTTTAAATGCAGGTGCTAAAATAGGACCCTTAAATAAGTTTGTGAAGTGGAAAATATGCACTTACTAATGTCTGAATTGTGAAAAACACACCTTTGAGTGCTGAATGGTTAACTATGTTCACATACAGCCTCCGGGACAGGCAAGCGCCAATTTTCATGTGCAATCACCTATCTGAATGTGCAATACTTAATCATGTGTCAGCATTTGGTGGTGACAATTTCTGTCCTCTCCTTCCCATGTTCTCTCTCTCTCTTGTACCCTTGCACATGCTCACACCCTACCTCTCTCTCTGTGTGTATGGCCATGAGAAAATGTGTACATTTTCTGTCAGTCTTCTGAGTAATTCAAATGGATGCTATCAATGGCAAAGTTAAGCTGCAAATTATTTACAGTTAATAGAGATTTCACCTTAAGAAAAATTTGCTAACACATCTTACTTGAGCATTCTTTACTCACTAGGGGAATTTTGATTTCCAGTCAACTGATGTGAATTTAAAAGATCACTTATCAAGGGTGAACGTAACTTCTGTAGAGATTATCTGAACAGCACCAACATGAATTATAAACATGTATCTGGACCATCATAGTTAATAACATGTTGTTTCTTTAATGTGATTCTGTAGGGTAGAGGTGTCTCCAGGGAGAATAGAATAGGAGAAATTGAGAAATGACCTTTGAGTTTTGTCACGTATATGTGTATCTTAACCTAATTTTTCCTATCAAGAATGTTTTCATAAATGACTTATCTAGTAATAAACGTGAATAAGTAATACAATATTACTACCTGTATACAACCCTGCTATAAAGGTTGGAGGTAATATATGTTAAAATTCAAAACATAGTACTTGGCACCTAGGAGACAAATAGTTGCTAAAATTACTATTATTATCACCATTTCCAATTTTACATAATATTTCCTTTAATGTAATTAAGATCCAATCCATTTTACAGATTATTATTTTTAAAAGTTTGTGCTTTATGAACAAGGCAAACTAAAGGTATGCATTTATCTCTTTGTCCTTTAAAAATCACATTAAAGTGATGGCAATAGCAGAGAATAAACCCACAAGGACAAAGGGTTTTTTTTTTTATTATTTTACCATAATTTTTTTATGGAATATCAGGCAGGAATGGCAATCAATGCTCTGTAAACTTTAACCAAAAACACAAAGGTTTTAAGGTCACTTTTAAAGTTATACCAAACCCCATCAAATAGCATACATTAAAGTTAGAAAAAGGAAAAGTAAGAATGCATACAACCATCTTCTAAACAATTGCCTTTGTAACTATAAATTTAGCAATAAATTTTCAAAGGGCTAAAGTATAGAAAAAGGGAATGTCAGTCATTCAGGAAATCTACAAGGCCCCGCAAGATAAAGACTAATTGGCAAGAAGCATTGCAAATGTTGTGGATACCGTTTCTGGGGTACAAATTCTCCCACAGAACTCATGAAGAACATTATGAATAATGGAAAGAAATATTCTGAAAAGTATCCTTAAACAAATATATTAATTAATTTCACAAAAAGAAATTTCAATATGGAACTTCAATATAGAAATTTCATATGGAAATTTCAATATGGCTTAGCATTCAATAGAGATAGTTCTTTAGATGGGAGTAAGATATGGCCTTTGGTGTCAACCTGGCTTTAAAATGTAATAAACTTTTCTCCTAAGCAATTTCCCAAGGATTCAGTTCTTTTGATTTACAGATAAATTCTCTTACGTTTTCCCAAGAGCACAAGACTATGTCAGGTATCTGATCTGTAGCAACTTTCAGCTTCAGTATGACATATTCCTGGCATTAGCCATCTTCCCACAAATCCTCAAGACCCTCTTGTGTCTAGATACCTAGACCAGTGTCCATAGTGAGAGGCCCTTGGTGGCTTTCTAGCCAATTGACTTCAGTCAGAAATATCCTAGTCAGCCCGGGGAGTTTTAATTATATTGAATCACCAAAGGGAAGATACCAGGAATTCAACTGTTTCTGCTTTTGGAGCTTGTTACCATATGCAAATGTACCCACTTTCTTCCTAATAACTAGCCCTAAATGACGATGAATTAGGGTAGAATTCTTTGTCAAGAGTGAGCTCTTATAAGGAAATTTTGAATTCATATAGTTTCTCCAATAGCTAGACTGACTCTCTTGTAGTAGTGAGCCTTGATTTGGGCAGGGAATTTGTTCTTTTTACCCTTAAATATGCTTCTAAGGCTTTAATCTCCAGTAGGGAAGACCATCTTCTGGAAGTACAGGCAAGACCTTCTACGTCCACAAACACTGCAGAGAATGCAGCAGATAGATTATAATATAATATAATATAATATAATATAATATAATATGGAATCACCAGTTAAAATGGAAAAAAAAATCCCATTGACCTCAATATTCTTTACGTTTTGTGAATAGACATCTAAACAGTAGTCTTTCACATTCAGAAATATATATACATCTACGTAGTTATATTTCATTTAGATTTCTCATCTTTCCAGTCAAATTTTGTAATATTTCTTATGGAAGAACTTCACACTACTTTTTAAGCTTGATTGTTTGTATTTTATGTTTCTGTGGTTATTATAGTATCGTTCTCCATTTTACTTTGTGTTATCTTTAACATACTAATTTTTTCTATAAAGAGATATAAGTTTTACCTTTACTGAATCCTCTCTTTTCTTCTAAAAATTTCAGTTATTTCCCTCGGACATTTGGGATACACTATCATATTATCATACTCAGACATTTCTGGATGTTCATTTATTGTCCAAGAAGGTATCTTTAAGCAAAAGGGTTTATATAACCGTAAACAAATTAATAACCAGGGATGCATTTTACTGAGAAGTGGATCTTTGAAAGTTGGAGGGCCCAATAGACAGTTGATTAGGTTGTTAAAAATATATTCCCACATGTTTCTTAGTATGAGATCTTAGATGTCACAATGAGTTTGCCTCCTTATCTATTATGTTCCTAGATCTTGGCATTACCGTCATAACATATTATTTGCAGTTAGCCCTTTAAATACACAAATGAGTCATAGTGCGATTTCAAAAAATGTCTTTGGGAAGTTTGGATATCTTTTTGAGGACTCAGAGAAACTAGCATTTTAAAACTGCTATTGAGTTACTCCTTCAAAGTATTATAATGATGTTTTATCTTCCATTTCAGCAGCCTCCAATCTTGTGACATTTGTAAACACTTTATATGAGATTGTAAAGGTACTAAAGCTATCAGACAAAACCATTTTGATTTCATTTTTATATACTGATGAATTGCATATGTCTGTTTCTTTCCTGATTCCCTTAATGCAAAACACATTAAATAGTTGAAAAAGTACCACATGCTAAATGCCAAATGTAAAGTCATTTCTTTTCTGAAGTGATTTCTGTTTACAAGTTATGCTTCTGTCTATTAAAATTCATAATGTGTGTGTAATCCTTTCCTTATGAGATTTTTTCCCCCTACCTTATCTCAACTTTTATTATAGTACATGTAGACAAAGTGTTGGTGTCTACAGTCAGTGTATTGTGCCTATGTTAGCTTTAGAGCCCTCTCATTACTATGCTTAATTTGAATTTCTTTTGTCTCGTTAGAAAAACATCTGTCAGTAAATTATAGTTTGGTGGCCCTACGTGATTCATGAGACTACGAATTACATGCAAAAAATGGGGCTTGTTGAAACCTGCAGGTAGTTGAAAGGGTTTTTTTAAAAAATGAAGATTTTTTAATGCTGAAAGTGAGTATTCGGTAAAAATAATTAATGGAAAGATTTTACTAATTTCAAAATTGGGGTTTTTGTGAGCTGCGTTTGAAAATCCAGGACAGGTGTATACAAACTGTTCTGCTCATTTTTGTCCTTGATGAATAAGAAATTGTTATGATGACATTTATTATTTTATGAACTCATTAAAGAAAGATGTGTGAAGAATAGTTAAGAAGCTCTTTAAGAGTCTAATAACAATACTTTTCTTAATGTTTAGCTGAATTTATATGCACATTTTATACTAGGTAAACAATTATGTATATATAAACGTTAATCTCTGAACCCTTATTTATTTATTTATTTATTTATTTATTATAAATGACATATTTTTAAAGTTTATGTATTTATTTATTTTGAGTGAGGGAGAGCAGGGTAGGGGCAGAGAGAGAAGGAGAGAGAGAATCGCACGCAGGCTCCATTGTTTTCATCAAGGAGCCCAGTGTGGGGCTTGATCCCACGAACTGAGGGTTGACCTGAGCCTAAATCAAGAGTCGTCCAATTAACCGATTGAGCTGCCCACTTTTCTAGCTGCTGGATGTAAAGGATTTACTAGTATAAAAAATTACTCACAAGACTCAATTTCATATAAAACTTCCTTCTCAGAGTTAAGACTGTCCACATTCTCACCAGCAAGCACTGATTGCATGTACAGCATCCCTGGACCAAAGACAAACAGGATGAGTAGAGGGTGGGTCCAGATTGCTTTACAAATGCCCAGATCCCTTCCAAGCTGCCACCATCGCAGGAGGTAAATTTGGTGAAAAACTGGCCACAAAGGGTGGGGGTCATAGAAAGATTAAGGCGTATAATTATGGGGTGTAATGTAACAGATATTGTACTGGATCAGGGATCCTGAGTTCTGAGCCCACATCTCTCATGAACTATGAACCTTAAGCCAAAAGGTAACTCATCTCTCTATCTCTCTCTCTCTCTTATATGTAAAATGAGAATATAATTTTACAAAAAATTAAAATGCTTCGTAAACTATGATGTACTATATAAACAGTAGGAGTGATAAAAAAAAATTACAAACTCCCTTAACCAGTCCAGGAGCTGTAAACTGGGGTGAGAATTCAAAGCTAATATCATTACCTGGTTTAACAGCTTACTCTGCCTATACCATCCAGGCTCTCTCATAACACTTTGGTTATTTTACCTCTTGACCAATTCCTTTATAATTTCATTGTCTTTGGGTTTATTTTGCTCCTTTTTATCATTTTGCAGCCAGTTCACTGAGGAACTACACTTTCCAGTCCTTCTTCTCATTATTACCTATATCATCGCTATTATGATTTTAATAATTATTTGTACATGTCTAGTATTTTGTGAATGATAGAATTGGTTTGTATTATTGTGGTTGTCTTTTTCTTTTCTTATTTTTTAATCTACTTTGAAGACTCTACGGACCTTTTTGCCAGTTTGTCATGTTATAGATATGACAGTTTCACACTGAAGGCCATACCATTGCCCTGCCCTTTGGTCTAATGATGTCAGTTGCATATAGTTGTGATGCTTTCAGTGACAGTCACAGTGAGCAAGGGAAAATACAGAATGAAGTGTGAATGGGAGTAATCAGAAAACAGAGCAACATTTGCTGCTGCAGAAAAAATAGCAAAATTCTGAGGAAAATGTGGAGATTATGGGTGAGATGCCAAATGGTAATGTTTGTTATCACCTATATTTTGTCCCTGTAGCATCTGATATTGGCATTATTTTAATCACCTTGTACTTACAAATCCATTATGACCTAATCAATTACAGGTTTTGAAAAGTCAAATGCATAGATTTAAGGAAAATTCTGACTGATTCACTTCATTCTTTGTTCTGACTGCCAAAATACCACTTTTTCACCCAAAAGAAAGTTGTGGTATGTATTAATTTGATTTATAGCCAGATAAAGGGGATAATTAACACTAGGAAAAAAATAGGAAATTATTTAAATCTATAAGGAATGTTACAAATTACATTAATTTGCATTGCTTGTAACTTATAATTTGGTAGAAATATTTTGAAATAGTTTTTAAATGTAAAAATTCACTTAAAATGAATTAAAGGCATGCCTGGCTGGCTCACTTCATAAAGCATGCAACTCTTGATCTTGTGGTCATGAGTTCAAGCTCCCCAATGGGGGTAGAATTTACTTAATTAAAAATAAATTAAAAATATAAGCGTAACTTCTGATTTCCATTTTTTTGTATATAAGGAGCTTGGAAGTTGCCACTCCATCTTAACAAGTGAAAAGCTGAACAGGCTGAAAAATCAACTCTACTTGGCTCCATAAGAAAAGGAAGGACATGGGCCAACCCTTTGACCCCAAGATCAGAGACAAGCTGGCAAATATAGGGCCCTGTTGCTTACTAGGACGGAGACTTCAGAGCTGAAAACTGTGGGAACCAGAACTGAGGTAGAGAAATTCAAACCGTGTTTGACTAATTACTAGAGAGTCAGGTCTGACAATTTTGAGTGTTAGAAACTCCCGGGGCACCCAGCCATGAGGAACAACAACATGGTGAGATTTATCTCCAGGAGCTCAACCAGACTCTCAAAGTAAACATCAGAGAAAAATCTTCACTTACTTCCTGCAGGAGAAAGGGTAAAGAAAACATTCAAAATACCCAAAAACACTCTATTCTTTTTTTTTAAATGTTTATTCATTTTTGAGAGACAGAGAGAGAGAGAGAGAGACAGAGAGCATGAGTGGGGGAGGGGCAGGAGGGAAGGAGATACAGAATCTGAAGTAAGCTCTAGACTCTGAGCTGTCAGCACAGAGCCTGACACAGGGCTCAGACCCACAGACCTCAGGTCATGACCTGAGCTGAACTTGGACACTTAACTGACTGAGCCACCCAGGTGCCACAGAACACTATTCTAAACAAGGCATGATCATAACAATAATCACTGTTTGCTGTTATTTATTACATACCAGTGTTTTTCGTTCAGTATTTTATTATAGAGGTGAAGAAACTGAGACCAAAAAAAAAAAACAAACAAACAAACAAAAAAAAAAGAATTAGAACACAAATCAGTGAAATAATTAAAAAACAAAACAAAACAGGAAATTAATTCAGAAAATAATGAAACCAAAAGTTAATTCTTTGAAAAAAAATCAATGAAAATGATATGCCTCTAGTTAAGCTAAGAAAAGAAGAGAGAAACAAATTACTTACATTAGAAGTAAAAGAAGGGACATCACTAAAGACCTACAAAAACTAAGAGGATAATAAAGAAATACTATGACCAACACTGTGGACACAAATTTGATAGCTTAGATGAAATAAACACATTTCTTGAGAGATACAATTTTACAACAATAATAATCAAACAACCCAATTAAATATGGGCTAAAGATCTTCACAGACACCTCGTAACAAGATGCTCTTCATCATATGTCATCAGAGAAATCCACGTTGAACCAACAAATAGATGGCCCTACTTCCCCATTGCTGGGAAGGGTGCAAGTGACGAATCGGTCGAGCATCAAAGATTTTTAGTGGAGTGAAAACACTCTGTTTGATGGCATAATAATGGATACATGTCCTCGAAGTCCAGTAAATGTTTAGTTTGCTGCTGGTAATAATATAAAAATGATATAACAATAACCAAAAAAAAGTCATAATATAAATCTTACCAAGTTACCTAGAGCAGAGTCAGGATGTCCTGTCAAATGTTAGAAAATACACAATAAAAATTTTTTTGACAAGTTGAATGGAGGCATCTGAGAAATTGGTCCAATATCAGGAATTTGACTGTGTTGGTATTCTGTACCTTCCAATTTTTATATATATTGTGATACATATACCTTTTAATTTGGAAATATATATATTTCAGGGGATGGGTTATATCAGGCCCAAATGAGGCAGACTATGGTTACGTTCAGAATAACTTAAGTCTGAAACTTAATAGAAACATGATTAGAGAAGTTTACACACACACACACACACACACACACACACACACTCCTCACTCCAACATTGTCATCCACCACTGTGGCTGCTAATGAAACGCAGGATGCTTCACATTTCTTGGACAGTGTTGCTGTTCTCTCTGATTCTGAGTCATCTGAGCTGCCTTGGTGTTATATATTTTAGATAATAAATCCTATATCATTTCACCATGAAGTTTGTGTAGGATATTTCCTTAAATTTTAATTAATATTTGTCAACAATGTGGTTGAGATGTACATCTCTTTTCTGAATAATTTGAAATGGCAGATCTTCTAAAAATGGTACCTTGTGCACAACTCATAAGTAGCTCCTTGGCAATCAATGGCTGGATATCCTCACATAGTACTGATGGGTATTTGAAGATAGAGGAAACAAGAGGAAACTGTTATCCTAACACTAAATCAGCAAAGCTTCCTGACCCTGTTAATAAGAACGGGACACTATGTAACTAAATCAGAGATTAACATTGGACTAAGGATTGAATGTTGAGAAAGCTAAGGCTTCTGATCACGCCAGCCTGCTTGCTTACTGCCAATACAAATCCCAAGTTTGTCTTCATTCTGGTTCCCTAGAGATAATCAAACTCATGGAAGGAATAATTACTGAGACTCGGTTGGTGCTGAGAAATAACACTGTCACAATCTGCGATGAGACCATATGCTAAAGATTAGTTTTTCCACCCACAGCTCAAAAATACTCATATTATTTTTAGGAACTTAAAAGTAGGATAGGAAATGAAAAGTATTCTGAAATAAAGGGGCCTCTTGCTCAACCCTGAATGAAGGATAAAGTACCTTTTTCCATTTATAGCCTGTCTTCAAGTATGCTTCAGGTTAGCATAGCTACTGGAAGAAAAATGTAATTGTTGTAACAACACTGATCTGACTCTTAGGAGATGGCATTATGTTATAGAAAGAGCTCTAGTAGAATTTTCTGGGTCTAGATCTAGCAAAATGATGGCCAATTTTGAGGGAGGGAATAGAAAATGATGAGCATGACTTATGAGACATATGATAAACAAGATGTTCTACATTGCAATGCTATATTGTGAAGAAAGAGAAATGAGAATGGGAACAAAGATGAATAAAATTATGTATTAACCCTTTGCACTGTACTCAATAGATAAGCTCTATTGTGTTGGTATAGAAATTTTATTGTATAATCAACATGGCCAGTCTTTAACTGGGGATGCCTATATCCTCAAATAATGTCTACATCATTAAAGGCAAGATGAATGGACTGGTAAGCACTTACTAAACATTTATTGAATGAATCTATGAGTCAATGAAACA
The DNA here is from genome assembly GCF_023721935.1 of Panthera uncia. Classification (NCBI taxonomy): domain Eukaryota; kingdom Metazoa; phylum Chordata; class Mammalia; order Carnivora; family Felidae; genus Panthera; species Panthera uncia. The sequence goes on along the minus strand of NC_064818.1, from coordinate 25,513,956 downwards.
ATTAGCCACATGTGTAGTATCTCTTATTTGCAGAAAAAAAATGATTTCTAGGGGTGCATGGGTGGCTCATTTGGTTAAGTATCTGAATCTTGATTTTGGCTCAGGTCATGATCTTATGGTTGTGAGATCAAGCCCTGTGTTGAACTCTGTGCTGAGCACAGAGCCTGCTTGGGATTCTCTCTCTCTCTCTCTCTCTCTCTCTCTCTCTCTCTCTCTCCCTCTCTTTCTCTCTCTTTCTCTTTTTCTCTCTGCCTCTCCCCCACTTGTGTGTGCTCTCCCTCTCTCTCAAAATAAATAAAACGTCTAAAAAATAATTTATGCTGCCACAAAAGAGAAAATATTTGACATACTAAATAAACTTACTCATGTGTCCATAGTTTATATCTTCCATGTATTCTCTAGAATACACTGAGACAAGCGGATCATATGCCATGTCCTTGTGGCATCGTTGATTCTCGGAAAGTCTCCAAACATTCGGGTTCAATTCCCTTCTTCTCTTTAATGAACGAGAGCATAAGATCTTCTCTCAGAATTTTTCCTGCTCTGAGAGTCTACCGTTCTCAAATGGTAGCACATGATTTGGATCTTGGCCCTGCTTGACTTTGGCTTCTTACAGGAAATTGATTGATGAGACCTAACTGACCTTTCCCCATATCACCTGTGTGTAACAGGAATTGGTCTCTATTGATTGAAGTCACCAGTGGATACCTATTTGCTCCTACTCCATTGCTTTTGAAATGATAAAAACAAAACGAAATAACAAAAATCCCTCTTGATATTGAGGACAAGTAACAGCCAGCTCTTTAATCTTTATTAGGGCTGTCGAATATGGTTGCACAGTATTTGCCCTGCAGGAAAATTCTTGACCTAGGAGACATAAGAGAGCAAAGTGTCAACCACCTTCTCTTTGCCTAATTTGTACAAAGGTGACATTGATTTGATTTATTCATACTTACATGGTTGACATGACTTGAGTGACCAATAAACTATACTCTGTATATAACACAGAGTCTTTCCCATACATACCAAGGCAGAACTTTGAGACGTGTGTTCCACTCCACTTCTATTAAAGGCATTCTCAAATAATAACTGTTCTTTCATTGAAAAGATTTCTCGCAGGTGGCACTATCAGAAAAATAAATATTTCTATTGTTACTATTCTCTTACTACAGATACCTTCCATAAACTGATTTAGTTTGTATGTCTCTTACAGTTTCTATGTTTAAGTGTGTGTGCATGTGGGTTTTTAGTATGAGTACTCATAAGCACTTCAGTGTATAATAAAGTTTCTCCAATCAAAGTGGATAGGAGGATGGCAAGGGTAGTGTAGAAGGAGAGTCAGATCTATTTTCTAATTCCACCAAATCAAGCATATAATTTCATCACTGCATAAGTGAATATCATCTGGATTTCTGTGTACTTCCCATATATCGCCTTCTCCTAGTTTTGAGAAAATAAGTATTTATTAAGTACTTAACAACTTCCTTGCAGAAGTGGGCAAGGTCAGTGTAGCATGACCTGTTGATAAGAAGCTTTCAACCCAAAGTAAATAGAACTATATAAAAGCATAAAAACCATGAATTGTATTGCAGTTCAACCTCACCTTTTACAGAAAATGAAACTTGGCGGAGAGTGGTCAGTCGCTGCACCCGAAATCATGTTAATGTGACATGTTGGTCGCAGAGAAAATGCATTCTAACAGCAATAGGCTTCCTCTCAGTACTTGTCCTAAGTCAATCTAGCGTAGTGGGGAAGATCATGACCTCTGGATTTCAGACGCTTAGGTCTGAATCTTGGCTTCATCATGTACTACCTGTGTTACACTGAGGAATTCAACCCACTTCTTAGTGCCTCTGTTTTATCTTCTGTAAACTGAGGAAGTTAATAACACTCCCTTCCTTTCATATGGATTCAGTGAGTTAAAGGTCTGAAGTGCTTAGACATAATGATAATGATGATGATGGTGGTAGGAAACAAGCGCCTAATGATGAGCGCGGGGCTCGAGCTCCTGAACTGTGAGATCGTGATCTGAGCGAAGTCGGACGCTTAACCAACTGTGACTTTTCTTTTCATGATTTTGAAACAAGGGGGTGTTCCTTTCCCGGGAAGCTGCACCTCCAGTATTGCCTCACACGCGGTAATCCACTGCTTTAAAATAAATCATTAGGAACCAGAAAGGAGGGGCGCCTGGGTGGCTCAGTCGGTTGGGCGGCCGACTTCGGCTCAGGTCATGATCTCGCGGGCTGTGAGTTCGAGCCCCGCGTCGGGCTCTGTGCTGACCTGCTCAGAGCCTGGAGCCTGTTTCGGATTCTGTGTTTCCCTCTATCTCTGACCCTCCCCCGTTCATGCTCTGTCTCTCTCTGTCTCAAAAATAAATAAACGTTAAAAAAAAAAATTAAAAAAAAAAAAAAAGGAACCAGAAAGGATTACAAACCATGTTAAGCTGATGAATCCCAAAGTTATGAATCAAAGTTCAATGAACTGAAATTCACTGTTGTAAATGAAGTAGAAAAATAACAAAATATTTCTAATGGTATCTCTCTGAACCATTTGAACTAAATAAAACCAGTCATTGAGATTTAATGGAAACAGGTAAAGGTCCTTCCCGCACATACCAGGGTAGAATGTTGTCGGAGAAATAAAGGACTCACAGAGAACCGCTACTGCATTTTTTTTCAGAGTTAGATTTCACTTCAATAAGATGAAATCTTAAGAAATTGGAATAATTATAATAACAGAGAGCAAAAATAAACCTTAGTCTGATTGATATTTTTAATTTGCCTCTTTTGGTAATTAGCTTTCTTATATCCTTTGTTCCAATTGGCAGATTTTTAAAAATACCTATTATTTATTTTTGAGAAAGAGAGAGAGCACAAGCAGGGGAGAGGCAGAGAGAGGGGGACGTAGAGGATCCGAAGCAGGATCCGCACTGTCAGCACAGAGCCTGATGTGGGCCTTGAACTCACAAACCTTGTGATCAGAATCTGAGCACGAGTCAGATGCTCAACCGACTGAGCCCCCCAGGAGCCCACCAATTTGCAGAATTTTAATGGTGATAGTTTGAACCATGAAGGAAAAATAAAGTGGTTTACCAAAAAAATGGTTTCATTAACAGATTTTACACAAGTTAGCGATCTTTGATTATTCTGAACTCATATTTTGCAGGAAATTATTACAATACACTAAACACATTTCATGACCATAATATTTTGCTCAATAAGCAACAAGGAATAATTAATTGTGATCACGTTAATTGATAACCACATAAAATAACTCTAAAAATGTTTGGAGGAGCTTTACAGAAAAGTAAGTGAATATGCTACGGCAAAAGCAAATTGCAACCTTATCTTATCAAGCTACATGACTTTTCATGTTTACTTTCATAGATTTATTTTCTGTCCACATTTTAGAGGAATTTGAAAAATGCTTGCTTATTTCTTCTTGTCATTTATAAGTAACGATAGGGAGAAAGCATCTTTTCTGAGCTTTTATGAATTGTTATACTTCTTTCTAAGCTTGGATTCACTTCTGTCACTCTACCTTTCATACTTTCAATGTATAAAATATCCCAGAGATTTTCCTTAATGCAAAGTTTTCTTTCAACATAACTTCCTCTGGGGTGTCTTCATCTTTTACATTATCGTTTTTTTCCCCATTTATGTGCATATGTTCTCCTTTATAAATTCTTCTGGCTCATACATGGAGTCAGCATCTCCCCATCACCTATTTCTTCTGTAACTATATTTATGTGCAATTGTTTTTTTTTTTTAATTTTTAAAATGTTTATTTATGTTTGAGAGACAGAGAGAGACAGAGTGTGAGCGGGTGAGGGGCAGAGAGAGAAGGAGACACAGAATCTGAAGCAGCCTCCAGGCTCCAGGTACCAAGCTGTTAGCACAGAGCCCGACGCGGGGCTCGAGCTCCTGAACTGTGAGATCGTGATCTGAGCGAAGTCGGACGCTTAACCAACTGAGCCACCCAGGCGCCCCGATTTATGTTCCATTGTGATTTCACTTCTGGTATGAACATTTGCTTCCTTGATGTACTTTCATCTCTTTTGGGCATTCCATCTTTTGATTATTCATTTTGAAAAAAAAAAAAAAAAAAGGCCTTTTGTGGGTTATCATGGGGACAGAAGGAGACAACACAATGACACACTTTGCTCTATGAGCATGAACTAAATAACAGGTGCAAAGTGACCAATCAGCACCCTGTAAAAGAGCATCATCGGTTACTGATCATGCAGTACGTTTGTTATGTATGCAGAAGTATGTGGACGGAAGAACTAGCAGCGAAGTTTATGTTTTATGCAATCAGTCATGGCTCATGTACTATGGCCACTGAACTTGAACTGTGTTTGGGGAAACTGGCATTATTTAACTGAACCATGTTGCTTGAAATCTGTGCATAGTGGAGCCATGCTAACTGAACACTGCCTGATTGTGAAGCTTTCATCATCCAGATCTTACACATATTTGTTAGGTGTATAATGAAGTACTTCATAGCTTTTATATATATATATATATATATATATATATATATATATATATTATAAATGAGACTTATTTTTTTTAATTTTCCAGTGGTTATTGTTAGCATATAAAAATACAGTTGCTTATTTTTATTACATAATATCCTGAAAACTTGCTATCCTCACTTACTAGTTCTAATCACTTTTTGTTTTATTTGTGTTCTTTTATAAACTTCTTGGGATGATTCTACTTGGGAAATTGTGTGGGCTGAAAATTTAAATATTTTTATTTATTCCTTTTTATAGGTATCCTTGTTATTGCTTTTTATTGCCTTTTGCACTGGTTGGGATCTCCAGTGTAAAGCTGAATAAACGTTCTTGCCTTGTTTCCAACCTTAGAGAAAAAATATTAAGAAGGATATTAATTATTAATATGGTAGGTATAGGTTTTTAGAGATGTTCAATGTTAGGTTAAATAAATTCCCTTGTAGTCAGGGTTTTGTGTGAGTTTTGACTCATGAGTGGGTATTGAATTTTGCCAAATACTGTTTCTGCATCGACTAAGATGATCATATGTTTTTTTTTCTTCTTAATCCCTTGACAATAATTTATACTTGATTGATATTCTAATGTTGAATCGAACCAGCCTGCAATTTCAGGATAAATCCCATTTTTCACAATACACTGTCCTCTTCATGTTGCTGCATTAGATTTGCAGTATTTTAAGACATTTTGCATTTATATTCATGATTTATATTTCATTTTTTTGTAGTATTTTTGTCTCGTTTTGCCACCAAGGTAAGAGGGCCTCATTAAATGAGTTAGGAAGTGTTTCTTAATCTCTTTTTTTCTGGAAGCGTTTATGTAGAATTGGTGTTTCCTCCTTTAAGCACTTGGTAGTATAAGCAGTAAGATAGCTAAGCTAACCTAAAATTTTTCTTATTGTTATTGTTTTTATAAAGATTTTCACTCTAAATTTAGTCTCTTTAATAGATTTAGAAATATTGAGTTTTTCCTTAAATAGTGAACTTGTGGAATATGTGTCATTCAAGGAATTAATCCAGTTCATCTGAGTTGTCAAATTTAAGTAAAAACTTGTTTGCAATATTTCTTACTTTCCTTTTTTGCCGCTTTAGTGTCTGTAGTCACATCCCTCCTTTCATTCCTGTGTCTGTATCTTCTTTGCTTTTTTTTTTTGTTTGTTTGTTTTTTTAATTAATCAGCCTGGCTAAATGTTTATCAATTTTATTGATCTCTTTAAAGAAATAGCTTTCAGTTGTTTTCTCCATTGCTTTCCATTTTTAATTTTATAGATCTCTTACCTTTATTATTCCCTTCCCCTGCTTAGTTTTACATACTTTTATAATTTTTTAGGGTGAAGGTTAAGGACTCATCATACTTTGCATAGAAGGAGGACATGTTCCCTCCATTGGCCAGAAGGACAACGTTTCTCTGAAATTTTAGCCCTTGTCACCACCACTGCTATTTAACTCCATTATTGGTCCCACCCTTGAAAGAAAACTTGCAAGGAAAAAAATAAAGGAAAATGGAAAACTCACTTCTGTAAAAGTTACTTCTTTATGTTTTCCCCTCTAAAAATCATTTTATATATATTTTTAAACTACCAGGCATTCTCAATATTTTTCCTTGTGTCTGGAATGGAGCTCTTTATTTTTTTAATGTATATTTATTTTTTGAAAGAGAAAGAGTGAGAGTGAGGGAGAGGCTGAAAGAGGGAGACATACAATCTGAGGTGGGCTCTATGCTGACAGCAGAGATCCTCACGCAGGGCTCGAACTCACTAACCGTGAGATCACGATCTGAGCTGAAGTTGGATGCTTAACTGATTGAGACAGCCAGGCGCCCACAAAAATCATTTGATTTTTAAGTAATTATTTATTTTTTTACTTTTTAGAATACTCAGATGGTTGCTTTGTATATTTTGTCTAGATGTTAGTCATAATCAACAGAAGAAATAAGTTGACCTGTGCTACTCCATTTAGTCCCAAACTTCTCTTATAGGGGAAACTTCTGACCTCTGGAAAGCAGTTGTTTTTATAAAGATTTTTTTTTTAATTTTGTTTATTCATTTTGAGAAAGAGAGAGATGGGGAGGGGCAGAGAAAGAGAGAGAGAATCCCAAGCAGTCTCTGCACTGTCACCGCAGAACCTGATGTGGGGCTGGAACTCATGAACCTTGAGATCATGACCTGAGCCCAAACCAAGAGTATGATGCTTAACCAACTAAGCCACTCAGGTGGCCCGGAAAGCAGTTGTTTTTAATTGTTCAATGACACGCCTTAGGAAAAGGGTATTAAATAATAATAACAATGATAATGATATTTAGCATATTGAGGTCCTATCATGTATCAGGTACATTTTCTTTCTTTTGTATTGTTTTCACCTTTTTATTTTATTTTAATTTAATTATAGTTGACATATAATATTATATTAGTTTCAGATGTACAACATAGTAATTCGACAATTATATATATATTACAAAATACCATGTTGAGTATAGTTACTACTTATCACTGCACAAATTTATTGAAATGTTATTGTCTATATTCTATATGCTGTACTTTTTTCATCCTCACGACTTATTTAGTTTATAACTAGAAGTTTGCACCTCTTAATCCCCTCCACCTATTTCACCTATGTCCCCATCCCCCTCTCCTCTGGCAACTGCTAGTTTGTTCTCTATATTTATGATTCTGTTTCTGTTTTGTTTGCTTATTTGTGTTGTTTTTTAGATTCTTCATATAAATGAAATCCTACGGTATTGTTCTTTCTCTGTCTTATTTCACTTAGCATAATACCCTCTAGGTCTATCCGTGTTGTTGCAAACAGCAAGATTTCATTCTTTTTTATGGATGAGTAATATTCCATTGTGTATATATACCACATCTTCTTTACCCGTTCATCTATCACTTGACATTCAGGTTGCCTCCATACCTTAGCTAGAGTGAATAATGCTACAATAAACATAGGGGTGCATAATATCCTTTTGAATTAGTGTTTTTGTTTTCCTCAGATAAGTACCCAGAGAGTGGATCTTAGAGTACCTCTATTTTTTTGGCTTTTTGAGGAACTTCCATACTGTTTTCCATAGTGACTGAACCAATTTGCAGGCCCATCAACAGTGCACAAGAGATATTTATTCTCCACATTCTTGCCAACACTTGGTATTTATGTCTTATTGATACTTGCTATTCTGACAGCTATGAGGTGACATTTCATTGTAGTTTTGATTATTGTGTCCCCAGTGATTAGTGATACTGAACATCTTTCCATGTCTTTTGGCCATCTGTATGTCTTCTTTGGAAAAATGTCTTTTTAGGTCATCTAAACATTTTTAAATTTTATTATTATTACTGTTACTATTATTATTATTATTATTATTACTGGTGTTGAGTTGTATAAATTCTTTATGTATTTTAGATATTAACACCTTATCAGATATATCATTTTCGAATACCATCTCCCATTAAATAGGTTGCCTTTTCATTTTGTTGAAGGTTTCCTCCACTGTGCAAAAGCTTTTTAGCTTGTTGTAGTCCCAGTTGTTTGTTTTTGTTCTTGTTTCCCTGACCTGGGAAGACATATCTAGGAAAATACTGCTAAGGTTGATGTCTAACAGGTGACTGCCAATGTTTTCTTTTAAGAATTTAACAGTGTGAGGTCTTACATTTAGGTCTTTAATACATTTTGAGTTTATTTTTGTCCTGATCAAAATACCAATAGTATTTTTTATAGAGCTGGAACAACAACAACAACAAAATCTTAAAATTTGTATAGATCCAAAAAAGAGCTCAAATAGCTGAAGCAATCTTGAGAAAGAATGGAGTTGGAGGAATCCAATCCCAGATTTCAAACTATACTACAAAATTTTAGTAATCAAAACAGTATGATACTGGAACCAAAATAGACATATAGATCTATGAAAGAAACGAGAGCTAGAAATATACTGATACTTACACTGTTAATTAATCTACAAAAATGGAAGTAGAAATACATAATGGAGAAGATATATAATGGAGAAAGGTTGGGAGGTTGGACAGGTGCATGCAAAAAAATGAAACTGGACCACTTTCTTACACCATACACAAAAATAGACTCTTCTGGATTTTATTTTCATTGTTATCTATAAACAAAGATTTTATATTGTGCCCATTTTGCCACAGAAGAAGCTGAGACTTTAAATTAAAGTTATGCAATGTATTCAAGGACAGACACATTAGGTTCTATTGATAGAGACATGATTGAAACACAAGATTGTAAACTGTAGAACGTATTTAGCCTGTCTAGTCACCTTCTTATTCTCCTTTTCGGACTCTTCAAAGGCAGCATAAAAAGAGGTCGTGGATTGATGAAGATTTATATTTTAATATTTGGCTATGTGTCTTACTTGTTAAGTTTTCTAAGCTCTATTCTTCTATCAATAAAGTAGAGATAAACTCACATTGTTTTCACAATAAAAAATAAAGAATAAGCATGTAAAGTACTTGTCTTAATTCATGGAAAATGACCAACACATAATAAACTGTAGTTATTGTGATTTTTATTTAAACATTGTAAGTGAAAAATAAATATCATATGATTTCACTCATACTTGGAAGTTAAGAAACAAAACAGATGAACATAGGGGCTGCGGGGAGGTGGAAAGAGAAGGAGAGGAGGTAAAGCATGAAAGACTCTTAACTATACAGAAGAAACTAAGGGTTGCTGGAGGAAGGTAGGTGGGGGATGGGCTGGATGTGTGATGTGCATTAAGGAGGCACTTATTGGGATGAGGACTGGGTGTCATATGTAAGCGATGAATCACTGAATTCTACTCCTGAAACCATTATCACACGGTATGTTAACTAACTAGAATACAAATAAAAACATGACACAAAAAATAAAATTATGAATATTGCTCATATGGAACTATCGTTGCCAATGGTATCAAGTTACTTTTTAAAACTGTTTTCTAATCAATTTTTAGTCTGAGAAAAGATAAAAACTGGCATCAGAAATCATAAACTATCCTAAACAATATATATTATTCAAATGTCAATGTATAATTATTGAAGATGCTGTACCAATCACTACACTAATTTTGGTTTAAAAATTGATTTGAGCATAGTGTTTTGGAAACTGAAGAGGAAATAAAATACAAGATAAGGGCTGTGGTTTCGCTCATTATGCTAATAAGTAATATCATGCTATATAATCATTTACAACTTCTGACACTCCCAGCTTCTTCTCCCACTAGAAATTTCCCATACTTCCTATTGATGGAAATACTTATGCAGAAATATACTGAATTTTAAAATTTTACCAAAGGAAGTGGACAAAACAAAACAGTTCCTTCTTGTCACCAGGCTAAACTATTTGCTAAACAAGATGAAGGAAACTTGTGCCATAGGATTACATTCTTATTATACTCAGAATAAATAAGAAACTGAGTGTAGAGGTGGCAAACAAGTATAAATCTATTTCTATTAAGAGGAAGAATTACATTACAGTTACTTGGGAATTAAATTAAAAATACAGTGGGATCACTGAGAGTATCTAATAGATGCACTAAACTAATAAACAGGGAAAAGAAGAATGAGAGAGGAACCATTCTAGCTAAATTTAAAATCAGAGAGAGAGCTTTAGGTACAGCTGGTGGAATTGCATCTTGACCTTTACAAGGATCTGGAAAGGTCAAGTGATCTGGAAGTCAGATCAGTCTCCTGTGGCAGAAATTTTCTGAGACCTGCCTAGACTTGCCCTTAGCTATTTTCAGTAAAGATGCCTCTCTAGACAAACAAATATTTTGATCAGCAAAACTACCACACTCAACGAGTGCAATTATGTTTTTAAAGATGTATTGGCTAGCCTGCTAACCTATTTTTTTCTCAAGGGAATTTTTATTTTATTTTGAGAAGTATCTGCTACTGAAATGTAATCACAGAAAAGTCAGCAAATGGCCCAGCTTGACTAATTCAAAAAAAAAAAAAAAAAAAAAAAAAAAAAAAAAAAAAAAAAAAAAAAGAATAATGCCTAAGGAGTTACTGATACGAGAGAAAACAGTACACATTAACTTGAATCAGAATAGCAAGTCATTTACTCAATTTTTCTTTCAGCCTATCTATTGAGTGCCTCCAATGTGCTGGAAAGTCTGGCTAGACACTGGAGATATAATGAGCAAGGAATACCTGGACCAAGCTCTCATAGAGAATGGAGTTAAATGAGATAGACAGTAAGATAATTATGTCAAGGAATATAACACTTTAACTTTCTAAGAAAAGGTAGAGAGTTTCTTGGGACAATTAGTAATGAAACTACTTAGTGGAAGAAGTTTTTCCTGAGAAAGTAATGATTGAGCTAGTGTTGAACAAAAAGAGGCTTTAAGTGTAGGAAGGAGGCCAGGGTAGGCAAAGGGAGGAATGGTTCAGACATTTCACTGTGGGTCCCATTTAGAAATGGGTGGCACATTCAAAATAATTTAATTTACAATAATTTCAGGCAAGAACTTTTTACAGAGGTTTGGGCAAGGTTAAAGAAATCAATAGGGCAATGATGTGCCACAAAGGAAGTAGAATCAGCATGAAGCCTTTACCATTTTTTTTTTTTTTTTTTTTTTTTTTTTTTGTCCTGACATGGCAGGCTGAAGGTATCATACAAAACCAATACATCCGGAGCCATGGGAGAAACCTGTTACAGACAGAGGCTGTAACTGTTGCAACAGGGTCAGAAAAACTTGCATGGCAGAGAGGAAGGGGTGAGTCTCTCCTTACATCCCTACAATATCCTGGTAGTGAATAAGGGTGGGGGCAAAGGAAGAATAACCAGAAAAACCTGTCAAATGAAACACATGCAAAAGGACTCAAGAATCAAAGAATAAATTAATAAACTCCATTTGATCTTGGGTTGCATAAAAGATGCTAAATGCCTACTCTTTCTTGCTATCAAAAGCTCCAAAAAGTTTGAAAGGAGATATATGAAATGTGTGGTTCAAAGAAGGAATATATATTAGGTAACTCTTCATTTATAAAGCAAGTATGAATATTGAAGAAACTTTAGAGAGGGAACAAAGAAAGGTTATCTGAGCATTTTGGGAAACTGAGATTTGAGACTCAAGATTTTGGTTTTTTTTTTTAATATTTATTGGTTCTATTAAAAAAGATTAGGGGCACCTGGGTGGCTCAGTTGGTTAAGCATCAGGCTCTTGATCTCGGCTCAGATCATAATCTCACAGTTTGTGAGATGGAGCCCTGCATTGGCTCTGTGCTGACAGCTCAGAGCTCAGAGCCTGGAGCCTGCTTTGGATTCTGTGTCTCCCTCTCTCTCCCTCCCTCTACCCCTAATCCACTCTCTCTCTCTCTTTCTAAAAATAAATAAATAAAACTTAAAAAAAAGAAAAAACATATCATCCTGTTAAAATTATTCATGACGCTTATTAAAGATGGTAAAACAAACTTTATTCAGGGAGACTACTGGAATAGGTTTAAGGAATCACTGGAATGTAGTTTTGCAATGGGAGAGAGAACTCCAAATACAACAGGGGGGAAGTGGTAATTTATAATTTAAGGACCAGGATGGGGATCAGTACTTGGAAAATTACTAAACAGTGGTAAGGGGGAGGGGAGTTCTGGTTAACAGGTTTTTTGCTGAAGGCCGGGCCAAGGTGATCACAAAACACCTAGGGAATGGTGAAGGTTGAGGAACCTGATCCGATCGAGGGTGATCAGATATAGATGATGAAGATTTTGAATAAACTAACTTTAATAGGATTTTTGCTAAAATAAGACAATACAGAGATGAACATGGACACTGAAATTCAAAGCCTAGTTGAAAACAGAATTCAGAAGAGTCTGACTAAAATTTGGTCAAGGAGAGAACCTTCATCAGTCCTAACCGATGACTGTTTCCTAGGATACAGAGCAGTACAAGACTTAAAACAGGATTTAAATATATGCTTGCTTCTGAGAGTGGTCAAAGGGGTGAAGTTGACTTAGAGACCCATTATGCCTGCATATCAAGGTAAGTAGAGAGACCCAGGCAAAGCTTTACTTAGTAATGATGAAAGGAGGAAATAGACCAATTCTTAGGGGGTTATAGAAAATCATGAAAAGGATGTGTAAGGAACAAGCTCAAAATATAGTAGAGTCATCTTTCTACCAAGAGGCCCTGGATACCTTGATTTTGTCATCCAGAAACAGTAATTCATTCTCCAGCTGGAAGATTCACTGCATACAAGTATGTCTCCTACCCGTGCTTTATGACTGGGAGCAATTTTATTGACCTCAGTGTTCAGGAATGCAGACCGGAAATAACACTGTCTGCAGGCACTGCCCTGTCATATTTATGATATAAATGGCAAAAGCTTGTTCATGATTCATTATTTGTGGCTGCATCACTACTTTTCTCACTGACATGGAACAGAAGAAAACAGTGATTGATGAGCAAGAAAGAATACTGAAGGATAAAGATAAAATGTCATAAGGTCAGTTCATAAGTAACTGAAGAGTTAGCAAAGATTTTTCTTTTGAAACACAATCTTTATCACAATAAGAGTTTGTATTAATTATGTGTGATTTTTCTTAAAATTAGGGACATATGCAATATACTCAGTATAATTGTGTGTGTGCATATATATATATATATATGAACAAAATGCTGTTTTTATAAGCACACAGTATCTTGGTATCTCTCGTGAGGCTGGGCTCCCATAGAAAACATTTTCATCTTATAAGTGGGATAATAATACACTAATCCCCAGGTCTTACTTAAAAAACCACATTGAATTGAGACAAAAAAGAAAATGATCTCAAGGTATGATGTAACAGGAAACACATATAAGGAATGAAATAGGGATATGAAATGTAGATTAAAGCCTATCCTTTACAGAAAAAATTCAATTACTATTTCTTTATAATTTTGATGGACTCTATATAGTGGCAAACAATGTAACCCGCAAAACGTGATCATCAAAAAGTATTTTGGTTTAAAATTGCAAAAGAACATCCTAGAAGTTATAGAAAGAGGAATAGAGGACGATCTGAGAAACTGCAGCTCTCTTTCACTGTTTGCCGTCAGAAATCTTGGAAGCTTATGTTTGTTGCATGCATAAAACTGCTAAGATTTAATATAAGAAGGCTAAAATTTCTAGAATAATAGCAATTATATAATTAGTTCCAGGGTTTTTTTTTGTTTTGTTTTGTTTTGTTTTGTTTTACAGTTTGTTAACAACAAAGTTTAAGTTTGCTTTAACAAAAAGAAACTTGGGCGCCTGGGTGGCTCAATTGGTTAAGCACCTGGCTCTTGATCTCAGGTTAGGTCTTGATCTCAGGGTTGTGAGTTCAAGCCCTATGTTGGGCACCACACTGGGCATGAAGCCTACTTAAAAAGACAGAGAGAGAGAGAGAGAGAGAGAGAGAGGGAAATGACCAAGATAATCTGCACAGTGTATATGAAACTCTTTGTAAATAAGCAAATAACCCAGGAGCCATTCCTATTATATCCATTGTTTAGTGAATGTTGAAGCAAAATATTCTTTTCCAAAGAGACACCAACAAAACTAGTTTCAAAGCTCAAACCAAAATGAGTTCAAATTTAATTTGAGGATAGGAGTAGGGAGGAAGGATATTTCTTAGCCTGGGTTATTTATAGAGTATGATCATGCTGTATGAACCCTGTGTGTGTGTGTGTGTGTGTGTGTGTGTGTGTTTGTTTGTTTTTTAGGAAATTCATGGCTATCAGTCTGGGAAGTTTGTTTGGTGGTCTGGTCTCATTAACTGTTGTTACTGGCCTGAGGAATCAGTCCATTTCCACCATCTCAAATGTTCCACTTGCTTTGCAGAACAGTCTAAACGCGAAGTAGAAGGTTACAGGTTTTGGCATCCTTAGGCAACACTAAGGCTTTTGGCAACTGCAGAACATCTTCCTCCAGAAGCTGCATTATGTTCTTTAACATTCCACCTGCAATGTGGCAGAAATCATATATCCTCTAAACCCCAGTTAGCCAGGTGTCCTCCCAACTACTGCTAATAAAAGACTCTTGCCAACATTATAATGAAGTCTCATGATGCTACACCACTGCTCATCTCTACCCGGCAGCTCCAGGCCCGCAGAGAAACGGGTTTTCTCAGGCTTAATTAGGCCCACATTTGGCAAAAAGCACCTCAATATGTAGAAACCTCTTCTCCAGAAATGGGCCATCAAATTCTCACTTCTTATACTTTCTGGAACAATCCATCAGAATAAAGTTCCAGCGAGGCTTCTTATCCTTTAAGCTTCCATTTTTATCCACAGTTTTCAAAAATCGCCTTGAAAATGTGAAGAGAAGAGCCAGATTTCTTGCCTTTCAGGATGTAAAATCTATTCTTCGGCTTTGGTGAGTGAGGCAGTGATATTGCAAATTGGATCATCATAGAGTTGGCAAGAATTGTCATTGGCATGGAGTTGTGGTCCAAGCCTGGCACTTTGTACAGCATCTTTCCTTTGTCTTTCCTATTCAGTGAGTAAATTAAAAAACAAAAGCCTATACTTCTGTATTACTCAGAGCTCTACGCCTAAACAGAACCAATTGGATGTGCATATATAGAAAGAGATATATTATAAGGAATTGACTCACACAATTATGGAAGTTGGCAACTCTAAACTCAGCAGTATATGCTGAAAAGCTTGAGATCCAGGAGAGCCAATGGTGCACTCCAGTTCAAAGACCAGCAGCCTCCAAGCCCAGGTTGCTGATAGTGCGTATGAAGTCTGAAGGCAGTCTTCTGGAGAATTCTCTCTTGCTCAGAGAAGTCAGTCTTTTTGTTCTATTTAGATCTTCAATTGATTAGACAAGGCTCACCCACAAATGGAAAGCAATGTGTTTTACCCAAAGCACATTGATTTAAATGTTAATCTCATGCAAAAACACTCTGCAAGTTCGCACACAAAATTAAACATCCTGAGTCCAACTGCTGTGTCAAAATGCCACTCTCACACATTTCCTTAAATCCTACTTGATCTCTAGATAAAGACAATAGCATAGTCATAATGCTAATTTTCCATTGACTTCAATCACAGGGTGTGGTAATACTAAGGCAGACCTAACAAAATGCAGCAATCATGTGTATGATTGAAAATGATAATTAATCTTTTCACCAGAAAAGGATGCAGAGTTCTTGGTTGATGTATACTCTTTTTGCTATATCTCATAGCTTACATACTATGATATACTGTTAAAAATGTTTAAATACTATAATAAAGCTAATATAACTTACTATATATGCTAAAGAGATAATAGAGGGAAGAAAACAACATTTATAGATATAGATATACAGATACAGATCTATCTTTCTCTCTCTCTCTATCTATCTATCTATCTATCCATCCAGACTCTCCACACACAAACATACTCATAACAACGTAAGGAAGAAATACTCATAACAACTATAGTCCTCATCTGTCTAACTAGTCATGTGGCAACACCTGGTATTCATAACTACCTTCTTCCACTAATCATTCTGTATTCCCTTTGCATTTAGGAAGCACCAAGCTGGTTGTGGTTCTTTACCCGGTGTGGTGACCCAAATCTTTATTCCTGAAGGGTCTGAGCCCCTTGTAGTCCTCTCTGAATTGAATTATTTAATTTTCCATTGACTTCAATCACAGGGCATGGATGTAGTACTAAGACATGACTTAAGAGAGCTCTTGTATTCCAGATACAGTCTCCCTTATCTCTATGATAGAACAACAGTCTAATTTCCCCCTGGCAGTTGGGACTAATCACTCCTTATTTGTCTGTTCATTCAAAGGCATGAGGAATCCAAAGTGGCCAGGCAGCAGTCTTAACTTCCAGTTCAGTAAATCACTGACATATTCAATCAACAATTGATTGAACTATTCCTCCCTTTGGAACTAGTATTTCTAGGCCAACAGAACATAGGTTGTGGAAATAGGAAGGAAAAGTTTTGCTAGGGAGTCACTAAGGGTAACAACGAGTGATGCCACTCCCACTTCTACCCTCCACTTCTGGTTCCATGAATTTTGACTCTGGAATAAACATATTAAATGCTGATTCAAAGTACATACATCCTTCTGGGGGAACCTTGTCCCAACCTTGCAAGATATTCCCACCTAGCTGATACTATAACAGTCTTCAAAAGGCCATTTCACTATCCTAACCAAGCTAGCTGCCTTAGGGTGGTGCAGAACTTGGTAAGACCAATTAAATCCATGAGCATGTACCCATTGCTGCTATCCTTTAGAGTGAAGAGAGTTCCTTGATCAGAAGCAATACAGTGTGAAATACTATGATAGTAGATAAGACATTTTCTATGCCCATAAATGGTAGTTTTGTTAGAGGCATTGAATACATAGGAGACAAATCCTTATCCAGAGTAACCGTTTATTCCAATAAGAACAAAACTCTGCCCCTTCCATGATGCAGGGATCTAAAGTAATCAACTTATTACCAGGTAGTTAGCTGATAATTCTGGAGAATGGTCTCATATTGAAAATTATTATTGGTCTATACTGCTGACAGATTGGACGCACAGCAGTGGCCATAGTGAGGTTGGCCTTGGTGAATGGGTACCCATATTGTTGAGCCAAGATATAACTTCCTTTCCTTTCACCATGGCTACTTTGTTCATGAGCTAATTGAGTGATACAAAGGTGGCTGGGGAAAGAAATTAATTGGGACAAACAAAATAGGTCACTCTATCTATTTGATTATTGAAATGCTCCTCTGCTGAGGTCATACTTTGGTGAACATTCACATGGGAAACAAATATCTTCATGTTTGTTTTTTTTTCCCCCATTCAAAGAGATGTATCCACATACCTCTTTCCCAAATTTCCTTGTTACCAATTTTCCAAACCATTGGAGATAGCCCATGAATTGGTATATAACCACACATTTGGCCATTTCTCCTTCCAAGAAAAGTGAACAATCAGGTGCACTGCATGACATTCTTCCCTTTGGGAGGGTTTCTCAACACCACTGCCCTTCAAGGATGTCCCAGCCAGGGGCTGTAGTACTACAGCTCACTTTCAAGTGTTGCCTGTATAACATGCAAAATCATCTATAAATGAGGCCTGAGTTTTCTCCTCCTGTATAAATTGATTATAGGGACTTCCCCATGAGGTAACAGACACTGGGTGGGAGAGAGAAGATAGTGTGGCAAGAGTGGGGACTGTGGATATTTGGGCCACTCCTTCATGCAACTTACTTGTGACTTCAGTACCATATACATATATATATATATATATATATATATATATATATATATAACTTCTATTTGATGTTGAAATTTTAGTGTACATGCCCAACTTCATGGCTTAGTGAGTCAGATAATATTATGGATGGCTCAGGTTCCATAACTTGGTTCCCCATAGTTAAGCACTTACTGTTCACTAAGGTCCAGCAAGATAAAGCTATTTCTCAAAAGGGGAGTTTTTATCCACAAAGGACTGCAAGACATTGGTCCATAATCTGAAGGGCCTGTAGTGTGATTCACCTACAGAAGCCTGCCAAAGACTGCAAACAATACCACAAGGTGTCACTGACACTTTAAGTGCCATTGGGTCTGTGGGCCTATAGGGCCTGAGTGGCAGAGAGGCTTGCACAGCAGTCTGGACCTGTTACGCAGCCTTCTCTTGTTCTAGGCCGCGTTCAAAATGAGCAGATTTTAGGGTCACTCAGTAAATGTGTGAAGTAAAATACCCAAATGAGAAATACATTTCCTCCCAAATCCCAAGAAGCCCACTAGGTGTTGTACCTCTGGTTGTAGGAGGGGCCGGATGTAACAACTGTTTATTCACCTTGGAAGAACTACCTCAGCATGCCTCAAATAACTGGTCCCCAAGACATTTCACTGAGATAGAGGCCTCTGAATGTGTTAGGTGTATTTCCTACCCTCTGACACACAAATATATTACTAATAAGTCTAGAATATTTGCTATTTCTTGCTCACTGGGTCTAATCATCATGATGTCGTCAAAGTAATGGACCCATGAGGCATCTTGTACAAAGGAAAGTGATCAAAATTATGTGAACTGAATTATAACATAGATCTGGAGAGCTGATATATCCTTGAGGTATGACAATGAGGGTGGCCTTGCTATCTGAAAGCAAATTGCTTGTTATGACTTTATTAGCAGGTATTGAGGAAAAAAAAAAAACAAAAACACACTTGCCAGATCAATAGCTGCATACTAGATACCAAGGAATACGCTAATTGTAAAACCACATCTGACCCAGAGCTTCAGTTGGAGTCACCACCTGGTTAAGCTTACTATAGCCCATTATCATTCTCCACAATCCGTCTCTCTTCTGCACAGGCCAAATGAGAGGGTTGAGTAGGGATGTGATGGGAGTCATCACCTCTTTCTCCTGCAAGTCTTTTATGGGGCACTAATTTCTACAATTGAATTAGGAATGTGGTTTTAATTTTGTTTTGCTGTTTTTCTGTGTTGAAAACAGGTTTAGTGGCTTCCATTCAGCCTTCCCCACCATGATAACTCTCATTCCCCAGGTCAGGGAATTAATGTGAAGATTCTACAAGCTGCTGATGAAACCTATTTCAATTGCGTATGGATTTTGGAACTGGAGAAATGACCGAGGATGGATTCAGGGATCCACTGGGCCACTGTCAGATGGACTTGAGCTAAAACCCCACTGATCCCCTGACCTCCCTAAGCTTCTACTCTGCGTGGTGGGCCATAGTGATGTTTTGGGTCTTCTGAAATTAGTGTCATTACAGACCCAATGTCCAGTAGTTCCTGAAAGTTCTGATTATTTCCTTTTCCATTATATAGGTACCCTGGTGTAGGGTGTTGTGGAGAAAGATTAGCATTTGAATTGTTGAACTGAGTAAAGCAAATCACCCTCCTCACTGTATGTTAGCATCTTCCAAGTTGGTGGGGGCTGAATAGAACAACAAGGTGGAGAAAGGGAAAATCTGTTCTCTCCATTTGAGCTAGGACACCTATCTTCTCCCACTCTTGGACATTGGCACTTCCATTTTTTTGCCTTTGGACTAGTACCAGAAGTTATAGCCTCCCTTCCTCTACCTTATACCCCACCACTACACCTTCATTTTCAAGTCCTTGGACTTGGTCAGAGACTTACACAATTAGCTCCCCTAGTTCTCAAGACCTTGACCTAAGACTGAATTATACTACCAGGTTTCCTGGCTCTCCAGCTTGCAGATGGCAGAACGTATATCTATATACGTGTACACACACACACACACACACACACACACATATGTATATATATATATATATATATATATATATATGTAGCCTATTGGTTCTTGAAAACCCAGGTTAATCTATAGATCCCTTTGCAGAAGGCTGGGAGAAAAATTAACAGTGTAGATTTTTAGTAGTTTATTCAAATCCTTCTTTAAAAGGATCTGGCCTCCCCTTCGTTCAAGGGGTTGTGGTTCTAAAAACTGTCTCAAGTGTAAGATTGACTGAGAGGCCATGAATGTATTTTACAATTCAGGTTAGACTTTTGTTCACTTGACCTAGAACTTTTCTGCTTATAGAGATCAAATAAGAATTTATTAGACTTCCTACATATTTCACCAACATTAAAAACACCAACATTAACCAACATCACTAGTCTGTACAAGTCAGACAATTCTGAGTGTTGCTCAACTCTGCTGTCCTTCATAGCAGCCATGCCTACCTTGCCCAGGGGGTTGGATGTCACCACTTAATCCCTGACATTCCGAAATCCCACCATTCCCATTACATTTACCTTTTCCAATTCCGTGGCTGCAGCTCCCACTGTAAGTCCTAGCCTACAGAGATGAATAATCTGAGAGCTGTTCAAGTATTCTGGGGCTTCTCTCACAAATCTATTTCTCACAGTCATGGTTAAAGGTGTATGTTCTGGACCCTCCCTTTCATGGTGGGGAGATAGTTCTTAAATGACAAATCCCCATGAACATTCCAATTTCCCTAAACTTTTGAAGCCATTCCTCTCGAGTACGTCAAGGCAACTTTGGCATTTCTAACTCACTTACTGTGGGCCACTTCTTAGTCCATATTTCAGTCAACTAAATATGTTAACTAAACAAACTGTTAGACCCCTTTCTAATTCCTTAAACTATAACATTCAGTGTAGAATCTCTTAGTTTGCCCATATCCATAAATTTGGCCTGATCCAACTTTTTGTTTCTTTCACCATTATCCCACAAACTTAATATCCATCCCCACACCTTCCTTGGATTTCTGTATGTATTAATTAGAAAACTTCAGTACTTCTTTGCGTTGTAGTGTACCTCATCATGTGTCACACTTTGTACTTCATCTTTAGGGACCTGCTGGGACCTGAGTCTAGTTATAGGTCTAGAATCAAAGAACGGTTCTGGGAGTGGATCCTGGGGAGAGCCAGCATTGACCTGTAAGGCAACTGCCTCAGGATCTTTTTCTTCCCCACTTTGTCCAGCAACATAAGGAGTAAACCACCAATCTCATTAAACTCAATGTTTGAGAAAAGAATATGTACATATATTTAAAAGTATCATAAACAGTATCACTTAATCCTTCCTTTTTATAAGTGTTTGATGAGGAGTACTCATTATTGATACATGGCATATCTCTATTGCCACTTCATGCCAAGGCCTATCAGTGCTCTGTTTACACTGGAAATAGAGTTACTTGTATCTTTAAATCCAATCAGATTAGATAGCCAATTTCAGAACCTTCAGAACCAATTCAGAAAACTCATTCTTAAGTTTCTATTCTCTAGAACCATTCTTGGTACCAGTATTTGTATTAGTATTCTCCACAGAAACAGATATATATATATTCTGGCTCACACTGTAGTAGAGGTTGGCATTCCAGAATCTACAGTGTGGGCTGCAGGTTGGAGACCCCAGGAAATGGCAGGTTTAGTCTGAAGACTAGAAACTCAGGAGGGCTGGTGGTGCAGATGAAATCTGAAGGTAGTGTGCTGGAGAATTTCCTCTTGCTGTGAGAGGCCATTTTTTATGTTCTGTCCAACCCTTCAAATGACTGGATGAAGTTCATCTACATTATGGAGGGCTAGCAATTTTACTGATTGTTCATCAGTTTAAATGTTAATTTCATCCAAATATCCTTGACACATTCAATGATGCATCACAATTTCTATATTTTGAAAAGTATAGGAAGCATCTCATAACCAATGAACATTCCAATTTCTGCTAGATTCTCAAATCTGTTTAATTTCACTGTTTAATTCTTCTTCCGCTGATGAAATGATCTTTTTACACTTTTGAACAAAAATATTTTTCTTACAAGCCTATATAATAATAAAATTACCTAAGATTACTAATGTTAATTGTGCAATAGTTTTGTAACTATTGTGTGTGATTAAGAGCAATTTAGTCAACTTACTGGAATGCAAATACATTTGTGGAGAAAGGCTTCCAACTTTAGGAGACAACAGCATTTTCTTTTGCCTCATTCAAAGACACCTTTTTCTCAATTCACTGCTTCACTGTTGATATTGGTCAGCATTATGTTCACACTATACATTTATCTACTAGATGCTGCATGCTGAGTACCAGCTGGGGGTAGAATGGCACAAAACAAAAACAAAACAGAAACAAAAACTGCCTTAATAGAACTTTTGCAATAGTATGTGATACTATTAAATCAGATACTTGAACAGTAAATCAGATACTTGAACAAAGAAATTATGATTGCTTCTATAAAGAAAAGGGATATGGGGCGTCTGGGTGGCTCAGTCAGTTAAGAATCTGATTCTTGGTTTTGGCTCAGGTCATGATTCTCCCAGTTTCATGGGTTTGAGTCCTTCATTGGTCTCTGTGCTGCCAGCACAGAGCCTTCTTGGGATTCTCTCTCTCCCTCTCTGTCTTCCCCTTACCCACTCATGCTGTCTCTGTCTCTCTCAAAATAAATAAATACATTTAAAAATTTTAAAGAAAAGATATTTGCTGCTTTAAGAAAAGAGAGCAGTGCCTGGGCGGCTCAGTTGGTTGAGCGCCAACTCTTGGCTTCAGCTGAGGTCACGATATTGTGGTTTGTGAGATCGCGCCCCATGTCAGGCTCTGTATTGACAGTGTGGCGCTCGCTTGGGATTCTCTCTCTATCTCTCTCTATCTCTCTCTTTGTCCCCTGCTTGTGCCCACACACTCTGTATCCCTCTCTCTCAAAAAAAGTTAACTTAAAAAAAAGAAGAAGGAAATATAAGAGAATTATGCCTAGGGTGGAGAAGATGCTAACAGACAGTGAGGAGGGTGATTGGTTTTACTCAGTTCCACAATTCAAATGCTAATCTTTCTCCCCAAGCCCTCAGGGCCACACTCTGACACACTCAGAGAAGATTAGAGGAGGACAGAAGAACATCCCAACAGTAAAAGAGCATGAAGAGTAGAAGAGCATGTGCAATGCCGCTGATCACTAGGGTGCGTGGGAACTTAGTTTTAATTTTAGTATTATTACCATTAGCGTTGTTATTATTACTGCTGCTGCTGCTGCTGCTGCTGCTGTCGCTGTGTTGTTACTACTGCTACTTTTACCTCCACTACTACTACTAGCTACCTACTTACCATCTCCTAATCCATTTGTCTAGCCCATCTCTCCAGCTGGGCTATAGATTAGCATTTCCAACTTCCTATTTAGGGGACATTTCCCCCTGGAGGAACCAATCCAGCGGGGGCTGGCCTAGCATAGCCCTCCATAGGAAACTGTTACAGAAGCACATGGGAGGTTATCTGAGGAATTCTAGAGGTGTCGCCTCGATGCCCCTGTGGCTTTTTACATGGTACCTGCCCAGCCACGTTCATGGCAGGGGTACTAAATATTCTGAGAGTGTTTCAAATCCATGTACTCCAAGTCAATACCCACTTGGGTTTGCTTTTATTGCCGTGTAACTATGTGGAGTAATAGAGTAGGGATTTTAGAGTCAAAATCCTTTGAGAGGTTTAATCTCCGGTGAGTTAGTTAACTTCTCTGAGCCTCAGTTGCTTCTTTTTATAAACTGGGCGTTACAATATCTGCTTCAAGGGAAAGGTGTAAGGAGCAAAGTGGGTAATTGAAAAATGCAGCCTAGCACATCACCTGACACAAAGTAGGCACCTTATAAAAGCTAGTTCTCCACTTATCCCGCCTTTTGCCTACTGAAGCCAATCACGCTAAGGTTGGTGTGAATCTTTTGAAAGATTTGAAGAGGAGATCAAAGCTTATTTCTGTGGTCATTTCAAATATATTCCCCACAGGATTTCATAAGGTGCATCTTGTCACCTCATTAACTGGTCTATTTGTCACTCAGTAAATGCGTGTTATTTGTTAAAGTGAACTAACCTACTTTCAGGCATTCCCTTTATGACCTAAAATCTAGAAGTTAACATATTTAACCTCTGATGTCCACTTTTTAACTTACCTTTCATTATTTTAATTAATTTCAATAATTTCTGGGCTCCTTTCTTGCCTTCCTAAATTTCTGTTTAAAATTGCATCTATTACTACATTCCGTAACAGCGAATGCAATGACTGTGGTAGCCACTCTCCAAAACGGTCCCTAATGATCCTTACCCGAGGAACTTAAGCCCTTGTGCATTTTTCTGACACGTTGAATCTGGACTTGCCCTGTGACTCACTGTGGCATGAAATATTCTGGAAGTATGCTGTAAGGAAGCCCAAGCAGTCGTGTGGAAAGGCACCTATAAAGGTCAACTCAGCCTCAGCTGCCCTCCCAGCTGCTGACCACCACCAGCTGCCAATTATGTGAGTAAGGCTTTTTTTTTTATACCTTCCAGCCTCCCTCCCCAGCACCTTGAATGATACCATGGTAACCTGGAGGTTCTCCTACAGAATTGTGAGAAGAAATTGTTGTATCAGGTCACTAAGTTTGGGGGTGGTTTGTTATAGAGCAATAACTAACCAAAATACCAAACAATGCAGTGATGATAATGGTCTTCCATAAACCATTCAAAATTAGAATGGCATAGCCATCTGAGATTTCAATTCTTTTTACTATTATCAGGTGGCAAGTTAGTAGCCTCCTCTTACTCTCCAAATATATCAATAAAGTCACCACCTGCTAAAATGATCAGTTCAACTCTATCAAGAACTCTTATTTTTATTTGCAAAATCTATTTTCTATACTTACTACCAATTAGTTCTATCTTTATCTTTATGGCCAACTGTCATAAACCCTTCTACCCTCTCCCCCTTCACTAACCACACTGTATCTCCTTTATCTTATGACTCAGCAGAGCCTCTCCACCTCTGGTTTTTAACCTCAGAATATACTCTAGTTTACATATTCCTTTGGACAGAACACAGTTCTCTTGGAGTAGCCCATTGTGTGTTGAATAGAGTAAGACTATTATCTTTTAAGTAACGATATTAAGTGCATTTGTATGGCACTTTATGCTCTTCAAATGTCCCTACATATTAAGTCATATGATTATAATGTCAATTATTCCCTAAAGAGGGATACCTGCATACCCTTGTATTAAAAGATAAACAAACTGAGACCAAGAAAATTTAAAAAAAGCTACCAGACTATCGTCAGAAATTTCAGTCTCAGGCTAGAGTTTTGTTTTGTTTTGTTGTTTTGACTTCTGGCCATCAAGTGTAAAGACATAATGGTGAAGAGATACTCTTCTTCAGCTATACTCTCACCAACAAATGATTATATTTCATATAACTGACAGGCAAAAGATTGACTAAAGTCATTACACTTTACAAGATTTGTTCAGCCTTGCTGAAGGTGAAACTAATACTATGTATATCCCAGAACCTTCAGTCATATGTCTTCAGGCAGCAGACCATCTGACTAAAAGCATGAATCAACAAATGTTCAAAATAAATTCTCTCTCAAATTGAAAAATCACTCAACTTGTTTTCATGGAATTTTCTTCTAAGGGTCCCAATTCAATAAATAGAATAGGATGTTGAAGGTATATGCCTTTTTTGCCTTCATTAAATCATTTGTAATGATAACATGTTTTAGGGAAACTAAGTGTTTGTGTATTAATAACAATTATCGGAGAGGCAAAAGAAGCTATTTTCTACTTTCATACCTAAGTATGTCTTGGACATATGAATAAAAATTGAAATTATAAAAACTGACAAGAAACACCTGTCTTATATATGTGACTATAAGTATAAATTCATGTGCACTTGGGTAGATCGGCGTGTATAAGTGGCTTCAATCCAAGATAGCAATGTATATATGATTAGATAAGATATTCAGATGTATGTTTAGTTTTTGAAATAATCTATCTTTTCTAATTTTAGTCATTTCTGCTTGTTTGATGCACTATTTCATGGAACAAAATAACGGATTTTAATATTTGTAGACAATATCCTTATTATATAAGGACTAAAAATATTACTTTAAGGTGAATTTTAAGAAAAGATTTGATAGAATCTTATTGATTTTTTTATTTTTTTAACGTTTATTTATTTTTGAGACAGAGAGAGACAGAGCATGAACGGGGGAGGGTCAGAGAGAGGGAGACACAGAATCCGAAGCAGGTTCCAGGCTCTGAGCTGTCAGCACAGAGCCTGACGCAGGGCTCGAACTCACAAACCGTGAGATCATGACCTGAGCCAAAGTCGGCCGCTTAACCGACTGAGCCACCCAGGTGCCCCAGATTTTTTGAAAACATATCAAGAGACATATGAAAATTAATTTTTTCTTCTGTAGAGAAAAATGTATAAAGCTATCTTGAACCATTATTCTGTATACTTGTGTATCTCTCTTTGCATTTGGAGAACTGAGATGTGTGTGTGTGTGTGTGTGTGTGTGTGTGTGTGTGTGTGATGATCTTTCTTTTTCATAAACCAGATTTCTTTTAAAAATAAATCGACCTTTTTCCTTTTGCTATGAAAGTAGCGCATATTCATTGTAAAAATTTAGACAAACAGAGAAGATAAGCACCACTCGTAGTGTATGTATCTTTCAGATTTTAAAATGCATTTTTTTGTACATAAAAACTTAAAGCCACTCTATATTCTACTTGTACTCCTTGTATTTCCCTTAATATATGTGATGTTCATTTTTAACGTACTTTTACAGATTTTTAATTTTTTTCCATTACTTCACATTACTTTGATATCTTTTTAAATCATTTCCTGAGATCTCATACAGTTTCTTTAACTGAGCATACAGCCAGTTTTACCTCTGTGAGTATTTGAGTAGGGCCAGGAATCACTATTTTCAGCATTCCTAACGATTCCAAGCCAATACCCAACTATACTGTCATTCATTTCAGTTCTCCTCAATCTTTAAACAATTTCGTTTAAAAATGACAAGTTTTAACACAGTATTTAAATATATTATAGTGAAAAATTACTTGTCGTACAGTTTTGTGTCCTTGTCAAACTGGATTATAAAATATGGGGAAATATCTGTCATTCAGATAATATATAATGTCCTCATTCATTTAAGAAAACTTTTGTATTCATAAGTGGAAGTAGAGATTGCACAAATTCAGGGGTCTTTTATAACAATTTTGGTGCCCTTATTATGTTCCAGGATATCTTCAAACACTACATTACTTTTCATTTATCAGATAAGGATATTGAGCTCTGAGACGTTAAATATGGTGCTGTAGAGCATACAATCAGTAAGTATCAGAGTTGAGAGTCATGTCAAATGTCTGACTCCAAATCTCTTTATTTTTCTACATTTTTCATTCATTCCCTCCTCTTTTTTTTTCTGTTAACTAGCTGTCAGCTCTTAACTGACTACATGATCACAAGATATAGATGTAAGACACTTAGCCTCAGTTTCCAGAAGCAGAATTATAAATGAGAATACCTGGGTTTCATGGAAGTTTCTTGGGGGATGCTGGAGTAGTGGTTCTCAAACATCCACTTTTGTTCGAACTACATTTGCCAATCTTATTTCCTAAGGTCCAACAAACTATTATATTTGAAGAAAAACTCCACTGTCATTACAAAAGTGTCCATTGGTGATCCATTTTTGCATTCACTAATCATGCCAACTCTTCAAGGCCCAATTAATAGTTAACTCAATGAAAGTTGTTCTGATCATCTTGGTGAGAAGCAGACACTCCCTTCCCTGAAGCATCTAAGACTTAATTCTAAAGTTTTTGCCATGATCCTGCTAACAACTTAGGATACTTTGATTCATATGTAGACACTCCTTAAATATAGAGTATTTTACCTCTTTTCTATCAGTCAGAATACTGACAATCCATAAATATTGCTTGGGTGAACAAATGAATGATTGAATGGTCACAAAAGTCTTTCACAGCTCTGAGACTTCAAATATGTTGATCTAACTCTTACTAGTAGTTATTGTTCATCAGAGCAAAATAGCTGAGACTTTCACGAAAACATTTAAAAAAAATATCTAATTGCATATTTCTTTGTGTTCATATCTAAACTATATAATTCAGAATATCATAAGCTTAGGAAAGTTGAAAAAAAAGTCAAATATTTTATTTTTCATCTTTAGTCCATGGTTTTGTGGGGAAACAAAATGTAATGTTAAAGAACAGGAAATGAACCAGTCTATTTTAATGGTCTCATGATTAGTGACATTGAGTTACATACATGGCATATATTACAAAATTTTCTTCAGATTAATTACATTTTATCAGGGATTTTTCATTCTGCTTCTCAATGGACATATTTTATACTGATATTTGCATCTATGTCTAAGTATATATCTGTGTTTGTGTGTGAAAATATACACTTACATATGTACATGTGTGTGAACATGTGTGTGTGAGTGTACATAATATTTATGTGGCAGGTCCACAGAGCTATATCTGATAAGGCATGGGGGAAGTTAGGTGGCTGAATTTATCTTGTGTCTAGGGTTTCCTAGAGTGTGAATAGATATCTCTTGTTATTTCTTCATCCTCAATAACTGTACTGCTGATAGCCATCAGTGATAGCCATGGAGAAGGTCATTACTTACTCTAGATAGTATTTCACCTGACTTACACAAACCAGTCCAAAAAGGCTCCTTGTGAAGTTTTCAGGGGGTCTACACAAAAGTGTAGATCAACTTAAGGAAGTTGTTTCAAATTTTACAGAGTTCAGATGTGTGTGCAGTGAAGGAGCATCAGCTGGTGATGTTTGATTCATGTTTTCAGGGTCACACTCTCATGTCTCATCCTTTTTCCCTTCACTTCACCTTTGGTCACCATTTTCCTTAACCTCACTCACCAGTCTATTTTTTTGTACTCTTTTTCCTCTAGTCAGTCCACCAACCTTCCCTATAAAAGAAATCCTTTCCTTACACTTATGGGTTACTCTTTTTTTCTTTTCTGCCAAATTTGATCTGACTTGGTAGAAGGAGAGTTTTGTGCTATAGATATCTACTAGATTTAATGGCCATATATGAAAGTTGGTCCCATATATATGTGTGGGTAGAAGCATTGTGAGTGGCTTTCAGTCTGGTCTCAAATAGCATTATTGATGTATCTGAGATTCAAAACACCTCATGAAAAGAGAATTAATTTGTTTCTGGAGACTATCTCCTTATATAAGAAATCTGCATGTATTCATTCCACTGATTTTTATTGAACTCTTACTATGTACCAAATACTATGCTAAGTCCTAGACATAATATCATGAAAAAATGTATTTGGATATCCTCAGGAAGACTTATAAATGAGAAATTTATGTATTAATAAAATAATCATGTTTGTGGAATTACAGCTATGATAATTATTATGATGAGAAATATGTCTCAAGAGAGCAGATAACGTAGGATTTGATTGAGTGAAGGTTGTGCAAGAAAGTTTCCCTAAGGAAATACAGATTGAGCTGGATTCTACTCATGTGTTAGATTTACCCATCTTGATGTACAATGTCTAGGAATTGTCTAGGCTAGAGGAGAAGAAAGAGATTTCCAGACAAAGAAGACATTCCTTTGGCAAGAGTGGGCATGAGCATAGTGCAGGAATGATAGAAAGCTAGTGCATTAGACAAAGCGAGGTGAGGTGTGGTGTGATGTAATGACGGAGAGGAAGGGAAGCTGATCATGAAGGGGATGTAGATCATTTCAAAGATTTTTGTCTTGACTCAAAAAAGATAGAGCGGTCTTCAAACTTTTAAACTATAGTGGGGATAGAGATTTGCATTTCACAAGATAGCTGGTTGCATTAGGAAAGGGCAAGGTTATTAGGAAGAAGAAATTGAAAGTCAAGGAGACTAACTGAAGATGTTTGAATGAGAAAATGGCATGATTAAAGTGTTCCACTTTATTTCAGTGTGGGATTCCCACACCCGACTTTGTCATTATCCTCTAAAAATCAAATCGGGGGTGGGGGGGACATTGCTAATTAGAATTCTAAGCAAGTCAGGTGTCAGTTAATTGAGTTTTTACTGTACTGCCGCCATCAATTTTCAAAGCGTCTAATGAAGTAAAACATGCTCTTTGGAATTCAAATGTGTCTATTGTATTTCAAACCATAATCATCTTCAATTTCACCTCAGATTGCCATCTGAAAAACTGTATAATTATTATTGGGAAAATAGCCAATGATCTGTGTATCATTTTTCCCCCATAGAGAAAAATTTACCTTATTTTTTATTAAATAAGAAAATGAAATTAAGGAGAAAAATAGAAGCAAAGAGCTCTCCTCTCAGTGAGTGGTAGGGCACTAAAAGCCATAATATATGCTCAATGCAATTTATTTAAAAATACTTCTAATATATTAATTAATTTTCATTATATTGCAAAGTATTCTGTGATTTTCCACAAGGCAATATTTAGCAGTAAAAACTGAAGAACTGAGTTCATCTCAGTAGATCTGAATGTAATAGACATTCATAGTTATTTTTATTTAGCAATACAATTTGAAAATATCTGAATATAAAAGACAGATTAACTTTTTCCTCCAGATAGGTGGAATAAAAATGAAATCAAAGAGAAGCTATAGAACTTGATTTTAGGCTTAAACAGAGCCCAATTCTCTCACTGAAAATTCACAGCTAGAAAAGCTTGTATTATTATTATTATTATTATTACAATTGGACCAATAACATATAAATAAGCTCAAGACAGCATACAATCATTCTACTTGAGTGCTTAGGTTGGGTGGAATGTCAGTAGTGAACCCCTCCCTGGAGGTTGAGTACTGACCACTACCAGTCTAGAAAGGTTTAAAGAATAACTCCATCTGGAGACTGAGACATGGACTTGAGAGTAACTAAAAGTCACTTCTAATCATGAAAATCACTTTTAATTTCATGAATGTCTTTCCTTGTTGTCAGAGAGTAAATATCATTTATACTTCCTGAAAGTGTCACAAAAAGAAAGTTGGCTATTTATTATTAAGTCAATGTTTACATAATATTTATCTTTCTTCATCCGTTTTACTATTTTTTGATTACTCTTCTTATTAGCAGATAGAGAAACTGAATCATGGAAAAAAATGTAATTTTTCCCCACATATTGTTAGAGTAAACAGTTAGCTAGACTTAACAGAATGCCTGGAGGCCAGCAAAGGGGGAGTCATGGCCCATCACCAGAAAAGTTAGAGAGCTATCCTGACAGCGCACCAAAAACAAAGCTACAAGTAGCTGAAATCAAACCAGACAGGCCCAAGACAAAGAAGGCCAGAGACTCTGATCAAGTAAGGAGAAAAAAAAAAAAGATGTGAAACATTAATCCCAAGAAATCCCCTCCAAAGTAATAAATATTGCACTCCCTAGTTAACAACTGTCTATAAAAGATAGAGACCCAAACTCCTGAGCTATCCCTTGAGCTCATCCTCTTTTATATCTCAAGAGTGTACTCTCACTTTAATAAACTTTCCTGCCTATATCACTCAACAATTGTGCCTGGTCTCTCCTTGAAGTCTTTCTTGTGATGAGACTAAGAGCCTCTGGATCCATCCCAGGGATGGCTTGGGAGGAGGCCGTATGGCCCAGAGTCTTTCCAGTCCACTAGACAACAAAATCAGGGCCAAAATAAAACAAACATTGTCACAAGAGGAATGAAGAATGTACTAAAAAACTTTTCTTTCTATATGGTAATGTTTGGATTTTTCTGTTAATACTCTCATGTATCTTGTACTCTACAAATACCGTAGGAAGTACACCTATTTTATGATACATGTAATTACTTATTTCTATGCACATCTCCTCAATTGTTTTGCATATTCTTTTGAGCAAGGTATGTATTTTTAATTTTCATTTTAACGGTAATTTTGAGCACAATGCCTCACAATAGCAGGTGTACGTAAAAGTTTACTTATCAATATCTATGATTTGACAGGCACGATCTTAAGGCTAAAGGGTATCAGGGTGAATGAGATCTGGCACCTGTCTTCAAGAGTTCGCTGATACATGTAAATCAGTGATAATAAACAAGATTATATGTGTACGACAGATATATGCTTATCAGTCCACAGAATTCTGGAGATGGTATAATCAACCTTTAGGGAATGATAGACCATTCAAGGCAATGGGTAGTTGCATTGGGTGGCTTCAGGATATATGTAATAGAATGACTCATTCTGGAACTTCTAATTGACAAAAGGGAGAGCCAATATGGAAGCTAAAAGTGTTTGAAGAAAAACAGTGATAGTTAATTTTAAGTGTCAACTTAGGCTGTTGTGATATTTGGTCAAACCCTAGTCTAAATGTTGCTGTGAAGGTGCTTTTTAGATGTAATTACCATTCAAATCACTAGATTTTGAGTAAAATAGATTTTTTCTTTATAATGTGGATGGGCTTCTTTCAATCAGTTAAAGACCTTAAGAGAAAAGACTGAGGTCCTCCAAGAGGAATGAATTCAGCCTCCAGACTTCCCTTCTTGAAACTAAAACATCAACTCTTTGCTGGTTCTCCAGGCTCCAAGCCTATGCTGGCAGATTTTGAATTTGCTGATCCTAGAATCATGTGAGCCAATTCCTTTAAATCCCCCCCCCATCTCTCTCTCTCTCTCTTTCTCTCTCTCTCTACCTCTCTCTCTCTCTCTCTGTATATATATATATATATATATACATATATATATATATATACACACACACATATATATACACACACCTTATGTAAAGGAATACATTATACTACATTATTATAATATATATGTTATATTACACAAATATTTGTATTCCTATTGTTTCTGTTTCTTTCGTAAATCCCAAAACAAATACCATGAAGAGTCTTAGCTGATGTACTTGTTCTAGCGTTTTGTGTGATTAGCATTATCTTTTGCTCTCAAATATATCTTTGTTTGATAAACTGGATGAATAAGGGTGACATATAAGAAATGTACCAATTATCTTACTCATCTTTTTATCCCTTTTTTGTAACATTCCATTGTACATGTGTTTATATTTATATATAAAATTATATTTATATATATCACATCTTCTTAATCTATTCATCTATTTATGGACACTTGGATTATTTCCATATCTTGGCTATTGTAAATGATACTGCAATAAACATAGGGGTGCATATATCTTTTAGAATTAGTATTTTCTAACGTAACATTATGTGTCAATTATACTCAAATTAATTTTTTTTTAAGAAATGTAACAGTGAGGTAGAATATTTCAGATTAGACACTGGAGTGGAAGTGTGGGGACGCGGGCTATAAGGAGATGAATGGGATGAATCACAGTTTTTGTTTTTGCTTAAGCCTTGAGTGTATGCTTGCATTTTCTACCAAAACGAGAAATAGAAGAGCACAAAAAGGATTAGGATTCACTTTCGGACATATTAATGTGAATGTGGAACTTCTAGGGGAGATGTCCAGCAGATAATAGGCAAATGGGGGAAATCAAATGTGATATAGATTTGGAGATCATTAGTATATAATTGATAATTAAATCTAGTGAAAGTAAGTGAGTCCATCCATGAAGACATATATGGTAAGGAGAATAAGGGGTAAAGAACTTGCAAGCAACAGAAAAGGAAGCCATATTTGACTAAGTAGCCCTATGAGAGCAGGAGTTTTGTTTACAGGAGGAATGTGGGTGATATTACTTGGAGATCGAGGATGATCAACAGTCCAAGTTTTCTGTGACTGAGGGGTTTCCAGGGTACAGGACTTACAGTGTTAAATTCAGAACAGTCACAGACAAACAGCAATGATTGATCTTCTACAAAAGAAGTGTCTTTGTATGAGTGTGAAAGGGAACACTTTTGAAGTAGAAGAAATAATCAGAAAAAAAATTGAAATTGCTTCTTCCTCCTTTCCCCCATCATCCTTGATCTGTCTGTTTATACACGATGAAAGAATAAAACTTCTCCAGTCGCTCAATATATTTGTAAGGATCCTGGTACCCTTAGGGAAGAAACAAAATTTTATTTAAAGCAAGGAGAAGAGAACATTCAGTGAATATGCTGATGCCACGCAATTTTGTGTTGTTTTGTTTTCATTGGTGCACTGGTATTCCAGATGGCATAGTGGAATGGGTTGGCAAGGAAGTCTATAGTGGGAAATTAAATCAGAAGTGAAGAAATATAGAGCAGCATAGACGTGAGAGTGGAGTAGAGACAGGTGATTGGAATTACTTGCATTTGGAGGATGAGAGACCTCAGGGATATTATGCTGTTTGTTGAACTGTGTATCTCTATTCTCGTGTGATGGTAGCTATGTCAACCAAGAGAGAGGAAGCAGTGTTAGTAATAAAAGCTTGATTGCATTTTTTGTTTCAAACACAGTAAAAATATTGTGGTTTTGCTAGAGTTTTAAATAGAACATTGGTTAAAAGATAGAAAAACAAATATCACTGTCCAACAAACAAGCAAAGAGAACAAACAAAAACAGGCAACTCTGTTTTCTCTCGTGGCAAAACTCAATTTTTGCTTGGGGTTTGACCTCAGTACAATTTAGCATCCAGTAGTATTTTATACCCAGAGCAGAATGTAAAGGTTTGTGCTCCTGCACTGCATTACTTAAGATTTTTCAGATTGCAGAAACATATTTAAGCTAATATATTTAGGAAAACATTGCAAGGATGCATGGGGAAGAAAAGAAGGCAAGAAACCCAACAATGGTACAGTCACACCACAAGAAATTGAAATGCCATTCTAGATAAAACCTAAATCAAATGAATCACCACGAGGGTCACTAAATCACTTTCTGCTCCACTTACAGTTATTTTCTCCCCCTGTACCATAGCTTCTATTTAATCACGAGTTTTGTTTGCTACCATTTCACTTTATTGTCATTATTCAATATCATACCACCATATGCTTAGTTTGTATAAGGGGTTTCTTGATGACAAAGGTTTTCAATCAAACCACTTCATAACAACAGAAAAATCTAAATGTCTACCTTAGGTCCCAGGAGATATGCCAAGTGAGACAGAGTGATAAAGTTCA
The DNA here is from genome assembly GCF_023721935.1 of Panthera uncia. Lineage (NCBI taxonomy): Eukaryota > Metazoa > Chordata > Mammalia > Carnivora > Felidae > Panthera > Panthera uncia. Next base: position 25,479,208 of record NC_064818.1, on the reverse strand, counting down.
AACTATGATTAACTATAGTATGAAAAAGATATAAAGCTATAATTCAAAAAAAAAAATCTTTCTTACTAGTGGTTTAGATCTGATTCCTGACTCAGGTTGGGGATGGGTAGTACACGTTTCCCTCCAATACATGCAGACTTCAGTAAGGATGTGAGAGGAGATGGAGTTCACCTGAAATTTAAACCTTAGATAAACTTAACCCCAATACAAAGGGTCGACATTAACAAATTATTAAGTTGCTATATCACATGAGTGATACAGCCTTTACCTTTATATTTTAGGACATTTGAGTTAATCATTTAGATCCATATTTAATCTGTTTGGGACATGGCTTATACTTTTCACTTGTGCCTTAGACATCTATCTTTTATAGATAAGTCATTATATCTCTTTCATACTTTTCTTTACGTTTTTAAATTTCACAGCTTTTTCCAGTTTTTAGCCCAGAGAATCCAGTTAAAAATTCTTTTTCTTTTTCACCTCAATGAGGTCAATGCTACAAACTCAATATAATCTCTTCTTCCTTCATTTGAGTTTAATTTCTTACTTTTATAAATCTATAATCATACTCCCTTGGGAATAAAGATAGCAGATTTACATGTGTGGAGGCCCTGGGAAGGCCATCTCAAAATATGCCACAATAGCATACTAACCATTTTAAATTAGAGTTACTTAAGAAACAGTCAGTTCAAGAACACTCTGATTCTCTTTTGTCTCCTGAAAGGAGGAAATAAATCTCCCACAGGAAATGTATCCTCCCTACACCAGGACGTAAAGAGACATCCTTATCACCAGAAACAGGAAATGAACAGCCAGAAAAGACTATATAAACAAGCTTTGTTACTTTTACTAATTTACTACCTCAGTCCAAATTCTGTTTAGAATTCCATACTAAGTGAAGTTTCTGCACCTAAGGGTTTGTGTTGTTGTTGTTCTGTCAATTCCTCACAAATATATGTTTCTGTTTCTAAAATGTATAAAAGTTGTATGCCTTGGTTGCTTCTTGGGTCTCAATTTTATTATACTCATGTAATCATTTTTTTTTTTTCTCCTGTTAGTAGGCTCATGTCAATGTAACTCGTAGGCCAGCTAGAAGAATCTTGAAGGATAGGGAATTTTTTTCCTCCCCAACACATGCAAGATACATAATTATTGTAGCAGACATATCACATAGAAACTTTCTGCCATATTTTCTATAATCTGCACAACCAAGTTAATTCCAACAGTTATTTTTTAAAAACTCTGTTGGCATGATTAACTAGAAAGGATAAATCATTCAGAGATGGAGATGTGGAAGAAATGAAAAATATATATGATAGGCCATTTTCTATTAATTTTATGTGTGTATTGTTTGAATTTAACTAGAGATTGGTAGCAAATTATTTCATTTATTTGTAGGACATTTCTCTCTACTAATTCATATACAAAGATGAATTTATGAGATATAGGGCCAAGGGAAACATGTCAGAATAGTTAAAAATAATTATTCTTATTTAATTTTTAGCAAAGTTGATTAAAAGCAATAATTTATTAAAATTGACTATTAATGGATTGGAGAGGGATTCAATTGGCAAGACTGAAATTTAAATTTATTTCTCTATTAGCTTTGTTTTCTCAATTTTCAGTTAGTCCTCATAGCCTGATTTGGATAGATATGACAGAGAATAAGAATGAAGATATTTGGAACTGAAAAGTCATATATATGTTTCATTATTGGATCCCTTCTATATTAGTTAGGTTTTCCAGATAAATAGAACCAATAGGAAATATAGATACAGATATGCAGATATAGATATATGAATAGTTGACTCATTCCATTACGGAAGCTGGAAAGTCTCATGATCTAACAACATTCCAGGAAAGACAGTAGTATAATTCCAGTCTAAGTCTGAAAGCCTGAGAACCAGGGGAGCTGATGGAGTCTGAAGGCAGTGGATGGATGTCTCAGCTCAAGCAGAGAGGCAAGAATAAAACGGTGTGAACTCATCTGCATTTTGTTTATTCAGTCTAATAGATTGGATGATGCCACACACATTGAGGAAGACGATCTACTTTACTGAGTTCAATGATTAAAATGCCAACCCCAACCAGAAACATACAGAAATAATATTTATGGGCTATTTGGGCAATCTTTAGCACATAAAATTAACCATCACATTTTCTTTTATTTGAATTTGAGATTCAAGGCCAGAAAGGAAAAATTACGTAGTGAAGTATATCATATAGGAATGTTTTTAGCTGCTACTAACAGAATAGCATTTACAGAAGCTTGAACAAAGATATTATTTTTGCTCACATAGCAAGAAATGTATTAAGCAAGTCATCTGTTGGGTTGATTTCAGGGCTCTGAGTTATCAAAGCTGATGACTCATTGCTTCTGTTAGTTACAACCATTTCCAGGAAGAATGTGAAGGTAAAATAGCACCTAGATCAAGAAAGTGCAAAGATTTTCTAAGAACACAGAAGCAAAGTTTGACTTCCCATCGTTTGGCCAATGGTATCTGCAAGTAGCAAAATGTAGTTAGGGAAACAAATGTGGGAACAGATATTGGTGTAGGTAGGCAGCAAAGTCTGCTATAACTCAAGCAGATCACACTTTTCTTCTGGAAGAATAAAAAATAAGGCTCAATTGTTTCTATCCAATGATGCAATGATCATGATACAACTGGTAGTACCATTAGGGCAATGTTTTCTTCTAAAAGTCAATGCTGGAGAAATTAACATGGCCAAACCACATCAGAGATTTGGTATAAAACATATGGGATGGAGTAGCAGAATTCCCATGCCAGAATTTCTTGAAGATTTTCAATGAAAATATACATTAAATTCTCCCTCACTTTAAGAGAATAAGACAACTTACCATATAGCGTTTTAAGCAAAATTAACACAACATAAATTCCTTTCATAGGAATCTTGGTGCATGGATATATAGCATTTTCTTGACTTTCTTTTGATAATTATCTTATGTAAAGCTCGAAAGAGATTCCTGTGGCATACCACCGGTCTTAAGTGCAGAGTAATACAGTCACGAGTCCTGTTACCTGATAGAAAAAGGACAGTTATGGCTTCAGTGTATTGATCATCTTCTCTGTTGCAGGAATATATATCATCTTAATAAATACTTGTGTGTTGGCATAAGTATTTATATTTACAAAGTGGAAGAATGAAATCCAAAGAGATTAGTTAACTCAATCATGTTCGTAAGGCTAAAACTTTTATACTGGTAAAACACAGGTAAATCTCATTCTAAAGGCAATGGTATTTTCACTCTGTCTTCGCTTAAAGGAAAGAATAAATGACACTAAGTGTATCTCAGAGACTTTAACATATCTTATTACACCTTTATGATAAATCACACATTATGAATTTGTTATTTAATGCATTTGGAACATTTGAAATGTAGAGAGAAAGAAAGGTTGATAAATACCAACTTAAAACTATTAATCACTTCCAAATAAAGGATAGAGTATATTGGTAAATGAAATAATCAATACTAAAAATCAGACTAAAATGCTGAGCTCTATGATAAAAACTCCCAATCCTCAAAACTTACCTTTCAAATTCTCTACCAAATAGCATGAGTTGTCTCCGATCCATTTTCTATCTGCTTCATTTGCTATCTAATACACTACTGCTACTGAGAAAAATATGTCCATCCTAATCCGAGTACACATTAGATATTAGTTTTCCCATCCTGCAAGTTGTCCTTATAATCCATTTTCCCTTATATAGTCGTTGTTCACTAATTTTGCTATTTATTCCACTTTTCAACCTACTAGAACTTTGATTTGCTTGACATAATACTCAGTAGAAGTTCTGAGATGTTAAGATCTTTGGAAGCCTCCTTCAGTTTTAAGAAATGCAAAGTGCTGTGAATGTCTACTCTTCTATAATAAATAATATCACTTAAAAAATAAATGGCAGTCATAATTTGAAAGAAAGCCTTTAAGTTGTCATTCCATATCTCTTAGCTGATATACTGTATAATTAGAAGTTCCTAAGTGCAATTCTTCAAAGAAAAGCTGGAAACAGAGTTCATATATTTGTCAGTGAGTAATACATAGCAAATCCAGCTCCCCTGTGGTTAAGAATTAGTCTGTTCTTCCATTAAAAAAGTGCAATAGGCATAAGACGATAGACATTTGTTGAAGCGAATGTGATCTCTGCATGATTCATCCCTTCAAGGAGGCTTGGCCTGTCTGATGTGGAATATTTAAAAAAAGACTTCTTCAGCAGGGAGAAATACATGATTTTATCCCTGTTACCTGGATTTGAGTGGAAAAAACAAAAACGAATAAACAAAACATTCAAGCATTTTTTCAGTCAGACGAGAAAATGGTGTTCATGAAAGCTTAGCCATATATATTACGTTCCTCAGAAGCTAGTTGTTTAATTATGATTCACAATTACTGACTCAATTTAAATTTCTGTTTAAGTTTTACTTATTTAATTAATCTCTACACCCAACGTGGGGCTCAAACTCATGACTCCAAGATCAAGAGTAGCATGCTCTTCCAACTGAGCCAGCCTGGTGCCTCTGACAGACTCAGTCCAGGTGAAGAAACCTAATGAGCGTTTTGTTTTGTTTTGTTCTGTTTGTTTTGTTTTGTTGTTTGTTTGGAAATAGCTTTTCTTCCAATCCAACTATGCGCAACTGTCTCAGATGCATGCTGTTAGGTATTGTTAGCTGTCACCATTTCCATACATTGGTGGGATCTGGGAGCAGCGTGCTCAGTAACATAGTACATAAATAATAAAATTCAGAGGAGCCTTGGTCCCACCCACATGATGTTATGTCAGAGTATCCCTTGAAGTACTAGCTCTAAAGTGCCTAGAAGAACCCTTTCTTGAAATGTCAAAGCCCCAGCTTTGAATCAAAGCTATATGCAACATCAAAATCACTTGCTGCAAGACTTCACTCCTTCAAGATTTCTTTGCAAAATCCATGTTCCTATCTGCTACCTACTCCTTTTATTTTGTTTTATTCCTTGTTTTATTTTCAATTCTATGAAAATTTCCCCTGCTCTTTGCAAAGAATGCTTTAAGAGCTCAAAGCCTATAAGTTGCTTATATGCCTCATAACTTCAACAACAGAGACCTTATAATAAGATTAATGTTCTATACATGTACATCTATCTATCATCTATCTATCTATCTATCTATCATCTATCTATCTTGATCTATACTTACTATGCAAATGTTGTTGAAAGTGTCACATGCTCAGATAGTTATATTATTGTTCTATGAAGTAAGAAACTAAAAACTTGGAAAACAAAAAGGGAAAAATGTTCTTATTTTCATATATATATGTGTATATATATATATATATACATAATAGAATATAATCTCTTAATATAAGTAATAATATGTATTACATATTTTATAATATAAACAACAGCTACATTTTGTATGCATATATAGCATAGCATTATTTACCTAGAGAAATTCTAGTAATACATACAGTTAAGAATGCTTTAAATTTGGAATCATGTCACAAAATATAATCACTTATGTCAAAATTAGAACACACTTTTTATTAATTGGGTTATATCTTTCAATGGAAAATAGGAATTTAAAGTGCATTGTACTTTATTCCACTTTGGAGTTGTGAAAGAAAGCACATATTAGACAAGTTAAACAGGCAAAGAAGTTTTTGTTCAAGGTTATTGCAGAAAGGGTCAAGATTATCATAAAATGGGAATGGAGCTGGACTCAATTCTACTTACACAAAAGGCAGAAGAATTTTTAAGCGCTGGGATAAGTTAGCAGAAAACTAGTAGAAGACAGTAGTGGGGAGGTTAGTCAATGTGATCAGACCATCTGTGTTTGGTAATTAATACTCCTAGAAATTGGACGCCTACCGTCAGAGACTGGGGGATAGGGACCCTGTCTTCCTTAATTATATGTCAGAAGGATGGCTCCTAGGTCACTAAGAAAGATGATCCTGGGTTGTAAAACTCAAAGAGGCTGGAAGGGGATTTATATCTCAAAGGGGCAGAGTCGCAAGTTTTTGAAAGTAAATGGCCTAAGAGAAGGGAGATTAGGGGCTTACAGTTGGAAAGAAATCTATCTCAACTTTAGTAAAGCTGAGGGGAACGTTAAGGCTAGTTAGGTGGTTAGGGTTAGTGTGGGATGGAATACTATATTTTATAAATTCACCCTTCTTTGAAGCTGACATAGACATAAATTTATGTGTGGCATTTCCAAAATACTAAGAGTCAAAACGAAGCTGAAGACAGGTTAGACTGTTCTTTTATACAAGCTGCATTCATAAACCACTGTTTCTGCCTTACCCTTATCCTATTCTTCTGAATTAGGTAGTATATGTGTACAGATGTCTATGGCTCCTTTTGGCTCCAAAGTGTATATATTTTAGGAAAAAAGTGAAGGAGAAAATGACCTGACTTTACATATAAAATACCTTTTATTGGGATAATGTTCTAACCAAAGAAGTCAATATCCTTGAAAGAGTTTTACAATTGTCATGTGGAATAAGACCCTGAAGAATTTAGAGGCAAACGGTCCTAATTTGGTCCTAATTATCTCTTTTAATTAGAGCCTTTCAATATTCACTTAGTGGAATATACTGAGGTATCACAAGAGCAGCATAGACTCTCTCAATTTTATAACTGGAAGACACCTTAGGGGTCCAACTAGTTCAGTTTATTTTATTAATTTTTTTAATGTTTATTTATTTTTGAGAGAGAGAGACACAGAGTTTGAGTGGGGAGGGGGGGTGCAGAGAGAGGGAGATGCAGAATCTGAGGCAGACTCCAGGCTCTGAGCTGTCAGCATAGAGCCTGACGTGGGGCTCTAACTCATGAACCCATGAGATCATGACCTGAGCTGAAATCGGAGGTTTAACTGACTGAGCCACCCAGGTGTTCCCCTGGGTTGCCCCAACTAGTTCATGTTAAAGGTGAAGTAACTAATATAAAACAATTTGCCAATTGGGTATATCTCTTACTCCATAACTCACATGTGTGTAATAGCACTAGAAGTGGTAGGATATTCTCTTTCTAAACTTCATATCTCTAAATTTTATTATAATGCTATATCCCATGAAGGTCAGTTTATATATTATGATTCTTATGATTTATGATTACATACTACCTAGAACTATCATACTGTTTTTTTCATTAGGATAAATACTTTATGAAAATGTCCCCTACATTCTTTTCATTAAAGGTTAATTAAACTTTAAAATTATCCCTCTGTTATCACAACTTATTTTATGTGGAAAAATAGACTTCCTAGTTGATTTCATTTACATTCAGGTAAAAACAAGCTTTGTGATGTGGCATTCTCAAACTTCTCCTTATCAAATAGTCCTATAAGGAATCCATCTATTTCTTTACCAATGCTGTTTTTAATCAGCTCTGATTTAAATTTTTAGGAAAGAAGAAAGTGTTTGTAAGTGCTTTTTCAGAGAGTATTCATCTTCTTAAGAACCATTTAGATTACCAACCCTTTTAGATTTTGTATATGTAATTGAGCCATAATTTCATGATTAAAACACGTGTTATGCCCAAATGTTCACGTACCCTCAAAATTCATATGTAGAGATCCTAACCCCCAATGTGGTGTTATTAGGAGATGGGGTCTATGGGATAATTTGGTCATGAAGGTGCAACCCTCATAGATGAGATTAGTGCTCTTATAATAAGAGACAGATTGTTATTCAAATCAGCTCTTTCTTTATTGATTTTCTGCCTAGAGTTTCCATTATTGAAAGTAGAGTATTGAAGTCTCCTACTCTTCGTATAGCCGTCAATTTCTCGCTTCATATCTGTCAATATTTGCTTTACATATTGAGAGCCAAATGAACCCTAAAAAACATATGTAGAACTTTTCACCCAACAGCAGAATCCACATTCTTATCAAGTACGCATGGAGCAACCTGAAGGATAGATGGCACGTTAGGTCACTAAACAAGACTTAACCAATTTTAGAAGATTTAAGAAAGACACTTAAAATAACCTGAAGTGTTTTTTTTTTTTTGTTTTGTTTTGTTTTTTTACCACAGTGGAACAGACTTTTAAGTCTGTAATGTTAGGAAAATGGGCAATTGACAAGTATGTGGAAATCAAACACCACACTCTTGAATAACCATTGGTCAAAGAGGAAATAAAAGGGGATTTTTAAGTATCTTGAGATAAATGAAAATACAACATATTAAAACTTATGAAGAGGGAAGCTTATAGCAATAAATGCCTACATCAAAAACAGAAGATAAATAAACAACTTAACTTTACACCTTAAGAAACTTTTAAAAAGACAACACACTAAGCCATAGAAGAAGGATATAATAAAGATTAGAGCAGAAATAAACCAAATAGAGAAGAAAAACATAATAGAAACATCAACAAAACTAGTAGTTTTTTTTTGAAAGGACAAATGAGATCTACAAAGCCTTCACTGTACTAACAAAACAGAAAACACTCAAAATCAGAAATGAAAAATGAAACATTAGAATGGATGCTTCAGAGATAAAAATAATTGCAAGAGACTATTACATGCCAGCAAATTGAATATTCTGGAAGAAATGAATGAATTACTAGGAAAATACAACCTACCAAGATTTAGTCATGAAGAAAATACAAATCCTGTATATACCAATATCAAATAGGAGGTTGAGCAGTAAACAATACAAAACAGAACAAAAAACCTCTAACGAAGAAAAACCCAGGACCAGGTGGTTCTACAGGTGAATTTTGCCAACACTTAAAAAAGAATGAATACCAATCCTTCTTAAACTCTTCCCAAATAAAGAAAAGACTCCCAACATTCACTTTATGAGAAAGCATTGCCTTGATACAAAAGCCAGACAAATACACCACAAGAAACGAAAAGTACAGCCCAATGTCCTTGATTAACACAAATGCAAAAATTGTCAACAATATTTTAGCAAACCAAATTCAAAGCACATTAAGAGGATCATACACCATGACCAAGTTGGATTTATCCCTGGGATGCAAAGATAGTTCAACATACACAAAATAGTCAATGTGATACATTACACTAAAATGAAAGAAAAATAAACACATGATCATTTCAATAGACAGAGAAAAAGTGATCGACAAAATTCAACATTAATTTATGATAAAACTTTCAATAAAAAATTATGGAAGGAACTTATCTCAACGTAATAAAGACCATGTATGAAAAGCCCAAGCTAACATCGTAATCAATGGGGAAAAATGGAAAGGTTTCTCCCTAAGATCCAGTATAAGATAAGTAGAGATGCCTACTCTTACCACTCCTAACATAACACTAGAAGTCCTAGCCTGAGTGCACATGCCTGCGTGCACACATGCACCTACATGTACACGGATCCAAAGCAGAAAGGAAGAAGTTAAACTATCTCTGTTTCAAGATGACATGATCATATACATAGAAAACCCTAATGATGAACCAAAAACCTTTGAAAACAAATAAACAAATTCAGAAAATTTGTAGAATAAAAAATCAAATACAAAATGTGGTCATAATTATATGCACAAAAAACAAACTATCTGAAAAGGAAGTTAAGAACATAATCCCATTCATCATAGCAACAAACAACAACAAAATTAAGAATAAATTTAACCAAGAGGCAAAAGACTTATATACTGAAAATTATAAAACATTAACAAAAGAAATTAAAGAGGACACAGATAAATGTAAAGAGTTCCTGTGTTCATTGATTGGAAGATCTAATATTGTTAAAATGTCCATAACATCCAAACCCATCCACAAATGCAATGCAAACTATCAAAATTCCAATGGCATTCTTTACAGATATAGGAAAAACTATTTCAAAATTTGTATAGCACCATGAATGACCCTGAATAGCCAAAGTAAATTTGAACAAGAAGAACAACGCTGGAGGCATCACACTTCTTAATTTCAAAAAATATTACAAAGCCACATAATAAAAACTGTATGGCATTGCCACGAAAACAGACACATAGACCAAGAAAACATAACAGAGAGACAAGAAATAAATCCATACATCTATAGTCAACTGATTTTTGACAAGAATGCCAGAAATACACAATGGGGGGAAGCACAGATTTTCAACAAATAGTGTTGGAAAACTGTATATCCATGCAAAGGAATTCAATTGGACCTGTATCTCACAATATATACACAAAACAGCTCTTTAATATGGATTAAAGTCAAACATAAGACCTGAAACCATAAAAGTACTAGAAGAAACCATAGGGCAGTATTTCTTGACATTGGTCCAGGCAATGATTTTTTTGGATATGACCCTAAAAGGACAGGCAACGAAAGCAAAAATGGACAAGCAGGATTGCATCAAACTAAAAATCTTCTGCACAACAAGCAACAGAGTAAAATGTCAATCTAGAGAATGGAGAAATGTAAATTGGTAAAATCACTATGGAAAACAATGTGGAGGTTGCTCAAAGAATTAGAAATAGAAGTACTGTAGATCCAGCAATCCCACTTCTGGGTATATATCTGCAGGAAATGGAATCAGTATGTAAAATACTAGAAAATATATTTAAGGCATATATTTAAGGGAGCTATTGGTCAAAGGGCATAAAGTTATGCAAGTTAGTTAAGATGAGTAAGTGCTAGATCAAATGTAATGCCATGTGACTATAGTTAGCATTACTATTTAAGAATACTGTATACCTGAAATTTTCTAAAAAAGAGTAAATCTTAAGTGTTCTCACCATGAAAGAAGAAAGAAAGAAAGAAAGAAAGAAAGAAAGAAAGAAAGAAAGAAAAAGAAAGAAAGAAAGAAAATGGAAGGTATACGAGGTGAGGGATATGTTAATTAGCTTGATTATGGCGTTTATTTTAAAGTATATATATATATATATATATATACACACACACATATATATCAAAACATCAGGTTGTATACTTTAAATATACACAATTTTTAAAATTTAATGTTTATTTATTTTTGAGAGAGAGAGAGTGACAGGGGGAACGAACAGAGACAGAGGGAGACACAGAATCCAAAGCAAGCTGCAGGCTCTGAGCTGTCAGCACAGAGCCCCACCTGGGGCTCGAACCCTTGAACCGTGAGAAGCCCCCACTAACCATGGGATCATGACCACACAGAGCCCCATGCAGGTCTCAAACCTACGAACTGTGAGATCATGGCCTGAGCCAAAGTCAGACACTTAACTGACTGAGCCACCCAAGCGCCCCATATACTCAATTTTTATTTGCGCATTAGACCTCAATAAAGCTGAAAAAATAAACTGTTGCCATCCTCAAAATAAATAAATAAATAAATAAATACAAATAAAGCAAACTCTTCTCTCTCTCTCTCTCTCTCTCTCTCTCTCTCTCTCTTTCTCTCTCTCTGCTCTCTGCCAGGTGAGAAGATGACCATTTGCAAAGTAGGAAGTGGATATTCAGAATATACTGGATCTGACAGCGTCCTGATTTTTGGCTGCTCCAACTCCAGAACCATAAGAAACAAGTGTGTGCTGTTTCTGCTCTCCAGTCTAGAGTAATTTGGTGTAGCAGTCCAAAGTCAAGAGCTAAAAGTCAGCTATGAAGTACCTATCTGTAATAAATCATTTAAAAAGTATCAAATAACTTACATGAGAGTAAAGTAACGATTACCTTCTACATTAGTTTGTTTTCTCCTATAACTGGATATCTGTTCAAAGCAAGTATCATATGGTATTATATGTTTAAACAGTTTAATAATTAAAAAAGCAACAATAACAATCAGCTTCCCTTTACAATGTGGCAAAGTACAGTTAGCATGAGTCTTCTCATTAATATTCCTTTTCAAACAAATTATCTTGACATTTCCTTTTTTTTTTCTAATTTAAGACTTAGGTAGGTTAGTTTTTGAACAATCGTTCTTGCAAAAAAAAATATGGTTCTTGCTGAACATAATACAAATGCAAACAGTGTACTTAACCTGACACATAGCAAAATAAAATGCTGTAATTCTGTACTCAGATAGTAATTTTAGATTAGTCCTGCCAATTTGGAAATATAAAGAGCTGTATGTTGATTATGTCTCTACTATAAATTTTATTCATACAATTCAGATCATTCAAGGCTGCTTAAAGATTAAGCTATACTTACATGTCTCTACTATAAATTTTATTCATACAATTCAGATCATTCAATGCTGGTGTTAAAGATTACTAAAATTTGCAATTCATAAAAAAATTAGTGCTCAAAATTTCATCCTGGCTGCAATAACTAAATGTTCAATATTCTGTATATCAATAAATTTTCCCAAAGGAATGCTTACTTTTTAAATCATTTCATTGCCAGTATACATAAATAAGGTCTAAAACGCAATGTGATCTTGTCATAATGTGTTGCTTAAAGTAGAAATTTGTGCAACTACAATTCTTTTGCAAAGCAATTTTGAAAAATATCAAGAGACTTTAGTTACATTGAGAATATAAAAGCACTTATAGAAACATATACTAAGTAGAAAAACTGAAAGGGGGATGACATCTAAGTGTACAAAGAGGTTCTCTCTATATTATTTTTCATTGTAATATTTACAAAAACATCCAAATATCCAATTACAAGGGGGTGATAAATAAAGTATACCCCATCAATGCAATAGACTGTTTTGAAACCACAAAAATATATTTGCAAAGTTTTATTCTAATGTAGGGAATTATTTATGTAAAGATTAAAAGAGGGAAAATATATAAAAACTCCCCAAATAGTAACAAGAGTTGATTTTGAGGACTGGGGGATTATGAATGAGTTTTCCTTCTTCACTCTTTTCTGCATTGCCAGTTTTTTGCTGATCATGCAAAAAGACTATCTAAGAAGGATTTTAAAATATAATGATTGTTAAATAATAGGTTTTTAAAAAATACTCCACTAAAAAAATGCAGTGTAATCAGACACTCTGATTACATCCTTACAACAGAACTATTTTGTGAGGAGGAACTGAATGAAAGACCAGTCAGAGTTCATTTTGTCTCCAAGACCTATTAGTTATGAGAACTTAGGGTATGCATTACTTCCTCAAGTATTTGGAAAAATGCCACAATACCTAACTTTTAACATTTATTTATTTTTGAGAGAGAGAGACAGAGAGTGAGCAGGGAATGGCAGAGAAAGAGGGAGACACAGAATCCTAAGCAGGCTCCAGGCTCTGAGCTGTCAGCACAGAGCCTGACAGGGAGGCTTGAACCCATGGAACGTTAACATTACCTGAGCTGAAGTCAAATATGTAACCGACTGAGCCACCCAGGCGTCCTTCCAATACCTAACTTTTAAATTTGAGGTTAGAAATTAAAAATGGGGCCAAGAACTATTAGGAATATAGCATTGTAGGTACTCATTAAAATGGAATTATTATTACCACTCTTAGATGAAAAATTGAAATAGTTAATTATTAATAAAAATGTATAGAATAAATTTTGTTGTGATATGGAGTACGTTAATTGCTCATATAAAGGCTGATTTTTTCATATCACTGATAATGGTAACATATATCCTAGAATCCTATATATGGCTGATAGAAGTGGAAAGGAAAATTTAGATAAAACTCCTCCTTTACTTTCCATAGCTAATGAGGCGGATTCCTCCTGAGAGAAGTATTTTAAATATAAAATTGTGCAATATTAGTAATGATCACAACATATAGAAATGACGTCTATAATAATTTTCATGATTTTGGTTTATATAAATATATATTTACATAGTTTAGATTGTCAACTACGGCAATTTCACATACATATATGTGTGGATATGATGTGTATACACACACACACACACACACATACATTTAAAGAGTGGTTGTATAGGATTCTTTTACATATTACCCTTTATTCGTGAAATATACTTATCTTAATACTGGTCCAAGCAAGAATCTTTTCATTATTTGTTTTTATGCATGATATAGTATCAAACAACATGAACCCCCACCACGAGAATATTTACAAAACTTCTAATGGCTTACAAGTTCCTTCCTTTTGTATTCCTGCCTAATACCACTCGTGGTTTTCATTTTTATATAAAGTTATATTTACATGTGACATTAAACAGTGAATTGTATGGCAAATATTATTGTATATATGGCAATATTATTCATTTTAACTGCTGCATAGTATTTCTCAGCACATTTACCCCAATATATTCATCCATTCTCTTGTCCATTGTGTTTTAAGTTGCTCTCTACTTTTTTGATATTCAAAGCTATGCTCATCTAAATATTCATGTAGATTCATAAAATAGTGCATATTCAATTATATACCTTGTTCTATCAATTACTGTTCAATTATTGTAATGATATCTCCTGGTTTCAAGATAATCCACTACATAAATTACAAATAGTTTAATTAAAATATGATCTTATATTGAGCTGAGGGGGTTAGGGCTGGCTGTCCCAGAATGTACCACTTTGGTGTATGGATCATTATGAGCTGAAGACAATCAGGGCCTAGCAGACTCAAGAAGAGCTTTTAACCACTCGCTTAACCGTCTAAAAGCATTTCAATAGGGGGCCTAAACTAGGGAAAGAACTAATGCCAGAGATAACTTTTATATCAGAAAGACTTATCTGCCTTGCACGGCAAACATTTATTTATCAAACATTTGCTCTTCTCATCTTTCTGTCATTGTCTTCCTCTCCTTTCAGGCTCCAGACCCATATTCCCTTCTCCTTAGCTGGGGAGAGTATATAAGCCACAGTTACCTGACTGCTGGGGATTCTCATGTCTTTGAGGAAATTAAATTTGCTTTTCTCTTGTTAATCTGGTTTATGTCAACTTAATTACTAGGCCAGCCAAAGAACCTAGAAGGAAAGAAGTGAAACTTTTTCTACCCCTAAAGAATGCTGGTTATATGTATAAGTTTTAATTAATGTGGTATGGGAACTTCTTATACACATTATATAGTTGGGTCTTGATTTTATCCAATCGGACAATCTCTGCCTTTACTATGGGTGCTTGGTCTATTTTAATTCAACTTATTCATATGATTGGGTTTAAATGTAACATCTTTGTAAGTTTTTCCCCCTCTTTTCTCTCTCTCTCTCTTCCTCTTTTTTTTTTTTTTTTTTTTTTTTTTTTTTTTTTTTTGAGCATAGTTGACATACAATGTTACATTCCTTTCAGGTGTACAACATAGCGATTTGACAAGTTTATACCTTATGCTGTGCTCACCACAAGTGTACCTACCATCTGTCACCATATATCGCTGTTACAACATCACTGATTATATTCCTTACCCCGTGCCTTTTATTCCTGGGACTTATTCATTCCATGACTGAAAGCCTGTATCTCCTACTCCCCTTTCGAAACTACAACGACATATCGCCTTACACCTATAAGAATGGCTAAAACTGTTCTCTCTTTATTGTTTTTACTGAGGTGTCACTACTTCTAGGGCAACACTCCACACATAACTAAGAAGTATACGTATGCATAGTAGCCCATACCTACACACATATATTTATCTATCTATCTGCCTGTGAATTAAAATAAATGAGTCCATACCAATGTATCCAATTCTAGCCAGTCCATTGTGAAGGTATCCGTAACTAATATATCCAGAACTATACATACTAATGTATCCAGAGGATGATTCCAGTCATCCTCTTACCCCCTGCTGTTCCTCTTATCCCCTGCTTGCTTATTTATAACTTCTATGTTTGACATTGAGAAACCTAGGTCTCATTAAGCCTGATTTATTTACTTATATGTTCAGTCCTCGTAAACATGTAAAGTGGAAACACTTATTACTGTTAGAAACAATGTTATCAGTAGTTTTTTCTATCTTTAACCTTATAGTATCAATTCAAAGCATTGTTTTCCAAAGTTACTTTTACTTACATCAGCTACTTTGGCACCTCCTTCAGGAAGGTTTTATTGTACATTTATAATATAGTTACATTTTTTTGTTACAGTCTGCATTCACCTTGTGGTTACCTGGAATCTGGGTTGACTTTTGAAAGAAAAATTTGCACACAGTACACCGAGTAGACTTTTTGTTTTGTTTAATTTTATAAATTTTGACAAATGCATAAAGTAATGTATCTACCAACACAATACCAGATAGAACAGTTTTATCGCCTTAAAAATCCCTTTTGTGATTCCTTTATGGTCAACATTTCCCATCTCTCCCAACCCCTGGCAACCACTGATTTATGTCCTTATTATTTTGCCTGTTCAGAATGGTAAATTAATGACATGTAGTCTTTTGAGTCTGACTTCTTTCACTAAGCGAAATGCATTCAAGAGTAATCTATACAGTTGAGTGGATCAATATTTCAAGTCTTTGTTGTTGTTGTTGCAGTGTATATGTTTTAAATTTTTTTTTAAGATGGTTGAATAGTAGTCCACTATATTGATGATCCACACTTTTTAAAATTTATTCATTTGTTGAGGGACATCTTGGTTGTTTTCAGATTTGGGTGATTATGGATAGAGCTGCCATAAACACCCATACAAAGATTTTTGTGTGAACCCAAGCTTCCCATTCATTTCACTAAATATTTAAGAGTGAAATCACTATGATGTATGGTAAATATGTTTAAATTTATAAGAAAATACCATACTGTTTTTCAAATCGAATGTACCATTTGCCATTCCATTGAGGGTTTCTTGTGTTCATCATTTTTGCCAGAATTTAATAGTTTCCATTTATCAAAGTTCTCATTTTGCATAAGGAGATCCAATTGTTTCTGTGTCATTTGTTGAAAAGACTATCTTCTCTTTAATAAATAGAAAGTGGCTCCTGTGTGTCTTTTTTCTTTAATTTTTTTTTAAATGTTTATTTATTTTTGATAGAGACAGAGACAGAATGCAAGTGGGTTGGGGCAGAGACAGGGGGAGGCACAGAATCTGAATCAGGCTCCAGGCTCCAAGTTGTCAGCACAGAGCCCGACATGGGGCTCGAACTCATGGACCGTGAGATCATGACCTGGGCTGAAGTTGGACACTCAACCGACTGAGCCACCCAGGCACCCCTTCTGTGTATCTTTATCACAAATCTGTTCATATAGTTGTATGGATCTTCTTGGATTGCTATTCTCTTCACTCTTAGCTTTCAAGAATCCCTGCAGGACTATGCTAGTCACCATTGGGTGTCTAGTTACACTTGCCCCTCCCTGAGCTGTAACCTCTTGCTTGGTATTAGAGCAACATCAGTGGATCAGTTGTGATGGAATTAGGTGAGCTCTCCATGTTCCAGGTTGAGTCTCAGTCTTAGGCATTGGGAGCCCAGACCTTGGGTTTGGGACATTCTCTGAATTCCTGCCATTCTCTTTGTTTAGCAAACAAACACCTCATTATATTTGTGGTGAATTTTGAGTGAGAAAGGGTTTCCTGTATCTCTTCAAATAATAGCAGAACTCTAGTCTGTAATGGAACATAGTCTTGAGCCCAAGAAGGGTTTGTTTTCCCCTTTTTGAGAGACAAGAATTTTAACATCCTCCCATCAAACCAATGTGGGAGATGGGTGCAGAAACCTGTGGGCTGGAGGCAGAGAGTATTCCTGGTCTTTTTCTGAGCGAGATGAGTTTTGCTGACCCTTTTTCCTGACGTAAATTCCCAAAATTCTCACTGGGGCACTTGACAATAGTCATTATGAAATTTGTAGAAATCTAGCATTTCAGCGTTCCCTTATCTTTCAAGTTTAAGTTTAATTTCTCAGATAAATGAATGTTTTCCTTTCCCACTCCCTAAAACTCCTCACTGCATTGAGGATTTAATAAGTGGTTAATGAATTAAAGAGAATTGTAGCATTAGCTTAAACTGTATCTTATTGATATCACATTTTCTTTCTCTCTTTGATGTTTTTGATAAAGATTCAGTGATAGGTTAACTGATATCTTTATTTTCTCTGCCATTTAGATACTTGGTAGAAAGCATAAATTAAAATCCTATTATACAGAATGGAAGACAAGCTGAGCAGAAAATTGAATTATTTTGCAGATGTACTTTCGATTGCGCAGCATAAATAACTATTTTTATTTTACTTTACATTTCTTATTTGATCCTAAAGGCAAATGAGGTCAACAATGTATGTTCTTACAGACATAGTGAATTTTATTCCATTAAATAGGTTTGAAAATCTTCAGTAATTTATAAAATTATTCGTGTCTCATCATAAAAATTAATTTTAAAGACACATTTTTCACTCCTTGTTTAAAATCAATTTCTTAGCGTTTTGAACCAGCACTGACAGTTTTAGAGCTCTATTTCATTGGCAATGTTCTAATCACAAGGGGGAAGATAATAAATAAGACTGAGGTATTAGCCAGTGTGATTAGTATATAAACCCTGACAAATATGTGTCATTAGAAAAATTAGATGTTGTGGTATAGAAATTGAGCAGGTTGCTAGATCCCTAGGTAGGACTTTAAAGACTCAGATCTCCAGAATATCATATCATTATAGCTCTCCTTCCACTTTTGAACACTGCTCTAAGTGTTATCTTCTCTCCTTTTTCAAATGGTAATAGTGCAGGGTTACCTGAGTGGTTCAGTCAGTTAAGTGTCTGAATTCAGCTAAGGTCATGATCTCAGGGTTCACGAGATTGAGTCCTGCCTTGGGCTCAATGCCTGTTTGGGATTCTTTCTCTCCCAGTTTCTCTGCCCCTTCCCTGTTCTCTCTCTCTCTCTCTCTCTCTCTCTCTCTCTCTCAATAAACAAATAAACATTTAAAAAATTGGGAATAATACATTTTACCAATCCCACTCAATGGTACACCTCATCATTTTCCAACATATATTTGTCTGTTCTGATTCACACATACACATTCATATAATTTCAACTTTTTATATTCCAGTGGCAGATAAGCATCAATAAATGATAAGAGGCTTAGTAAACATTATCCTCAACCACTTCCCCATAGTCCGTACAGAGAAGAAGGGACCTGAGAAGAAATGTGTAGGAGAAACTCCCTTTTTTTTTTTTTAATTTTTAAAGTTTATTTATCTTGAGAGAGAGAGAGAGAGAGAGAGAGAGCATAAGAGGGGTAGGGGCAGAGAGAGAGAGGGAAACACAGAATCTGAAGCAGGCTCCAGGCTCTGAGCTGTCAGCACAGAGCCCGATCTGGGGCTTGAACTCACAAGCTGTGAGATCATGACCTGAGCTGAAGTGGGATGCTCAACTGACTGAGCCACCCAGGTGCCCCAAGATAAATTCCCTTCCTAAAGTGGCATGGAGGAAGATCAAATACTTGACCTGTAGTATCCTAATATCTTAGGAAGTAAGCCCTATTTTATTATATAAAGTGAATTGTGTAAATTTTGTTTTTATTTTAGATATGGAAAGCCACAAGAACATGTCATGTTTATCCTACAGCAAGTAAAATTTGGAAAACATACAAAAATCATGAATTTTCTTGAGTCCTTTAGAGAGCCAAAGTTTCGAGTAACCCAGGATACCTGAATTCTAAATAGTGACAAACTTCTCCAAGAGGAGATGAGGATAAACAAACTGGTCCATATTTGTTAGAGTGTGGGAAAAGGGGCTGCCATACAAACAGATGAAAAGAGTTCAGCTAAAACGTACACAAATCATGAAAGGCTGAGATTAGCTTAGCATGTCAGTTTAGAAGAGAAACTGAATGTCAAATACAAGAGAAGCTCATAGTCATTTGTCAACTCTTTCCCAAGAGCCTCCAATGGTGTTTGTTAGAGAGACTGATGGAAAAACAAGAGACTAGAGAGAGTCCCTTTGTGACACAGGTATGTGGGAGGTTATCGATTTGTTCCTAGAGACCAGAAAAAAATACTACCCATTCCTAGAGATGCTTCTTTCATATGAAAGGGAGTCTTCAAGGGTTGGAGGAAGAGCAAGACACACTATGGTTCTCACGGTTAAAGAAAAGAGCTAGTGTTTCTGCAGGAGAGGAGGAAGCAGAACCACCTGCCTCTAGGCAAGGGGTAGGAATACCTCTTAGACAAGAGTTCTGCTACTACTTCAGGTGGACAGAAACACTTCTCCCATTCAAGACCACCATAAATGGAATGCATACTTTGGTTTCCAGGAGAATTGATACAAATGATGAGAATTTTTTTTTTAATCTTGCCTGGAGTTCTTTCATCTTAGATCTGTGTGGTTCTCTCTCTCTCTCTCTCTCTCTCTTTGTTTCTGAAAGTCAAATTGCACAAATGTTATCATGTTTGATATTGTCCTCCAGCTCTTAGATACTCATTCTGTTTCATTTTCTTTTCTTTTACTCCTTTCTCTTTCTCTCTCTCTTTTGTGTAGATAACTCCTATTTATCTGTCTTCAACTTCACCTTTGTTTTCTTTTGCTGTATGTGCTGATCTATCATTCTTCATCTCTGATAGTGATTCTTTTTCCTAGAAATTTTATTCAACCCTCAATAACTTCTCTACTCAAATGCCTCGTCTGTTCATGCACATAGTCCAACTTTTTTTCCCTGTAAACACTTTAACATATTAGTAATAGTTATTTTACAGTTCCTGACCAATAGGTCCAATATCCTTTTATCTGAGTCTGATTTTTTAAAATTGTTTCTTGCTTCATTGGTTTCTCAAAATTTTTTATGGAATACCAGTTGTCATGTATAGAAGAAGAGTAGAAAATGGAATAGATAAAAGATAAAGTTTACATTTAGAAATGGGGACACATCTTTTGCTAGGCCATTAATGTGGGTGTGTTGATTCAGTCAAGACAATTTAAGTTTTATCTTTGCTATAGTCAGTTTTTATTTTACCTTATTTTATATTTTATTTTATTTTATTATTTTTATTTTTGAGAGAGAGAGAGAGAGAGAGAGAGAGAGCATGTGGGCAGGGAAGGGACAGAGGAGCACAGAGAGCTCCATGCTCAGCATGGAGCCCTACATGGAGATCGATCCCCTAACCCTGGAATCATGACCTGAGCCAAAATGAACTGAGTCACCCAGGTGCCCCTATAGTCACTTTTAATGCATCAAAGTCTTTGTGTTCCTCCAGCAGTGGTCACATGTCACCATCTGAGACATTAGTTACTTAAAACTAGAGTCTGAAACAGAGATTCTTAAACAGATGATAGGTGCTCTCAGAGGAAGGGATTGAGTAAAACAGGATAGCATTGGAGAAAAGGTAAATACGATATGATTGCAAGACAAATCTAGATAAATATGATCCTATGGGAAATCTGCAGTGTGAGTTACAGGACAAAAGTGATCTTACCTTAGAGATAAGGTAGCCAAGTGGTTATTCCTCTACCTTCTGAGTCAATGATTAGCTAAAGGTCATCCAGTGGGGAGAGGGTGCATCTTCTCAGGCATCTCCCACTGGGACAGTTTCCCTCTGCTATGTTCAAGCCTTTGTGGAAGATATAATTGCAGTATCAGGAAATACCTGCATCAACTAAATAATTGGAATCTAGGCAGGACACTCAGAGCATACAGTCTGAAACCAAGTTCTATATTTTGTCATTCCAATCAAATCACAGATACTGGTACATAGCTAGGACATTAATATATTAAATTAAAGAACTAGAAGTAGAACAATAAAATAATATTTTCATTAAGTGTGTAACAGAGGCATGTGTTAAGTTGTATAAATATAATTCTACATAGTATTTTTTTCTCACACTAGCTAAGAACAGATGTTCAAAATTTAGTGGTTTTATTTTTGCCATAAATTCCATGTGTACGCATGCCTATTGTATGCTTACAGCTGGCAAACTAAAATTGAGTAGACACATTGGATAATCACTAGCACATCAGATAGTGAGTCATGATACCTGAGTCCTAGTCTAGAAATGATTACTAACAAAGTCCGTGATTTTGGACAAGTTACTTCTTCTGCCAGCCATGGTTTATTTCTAAAAGGCAGATAAAAAGACAACACATAATTTTAAGATTCAGTTTGGCTTAGGGGGAAATTTATTCAAATTCAGAATATATAGCATGTGCCTTTCCTTTACTGCTAACAGCAAAATGATATTCTGCAATGCAGACTATTCTCTATGCAAATTAACAGTGATTTGAAATACCATAATGAGAAATTCCAAAATGTGCTTAAGTAGTGGATTAATTTACACCTGCATTTTTAAAACTCCACTGCTATATATGTTTAAAAATAAATATAAAAGACCTTGAGGAAAAAAAAGAAAACAAGCTAAAATTGCAAGTCAGTAGATATTTGGGTCAAGGAAAGTGGTGATTAGCAAGATCAGGTTAGATCTAAGTCTGATCATTTTTAAATGTCTTTTTCTTTTGAATATGCTAATATTTTATTTTTAACTGTAAATAAATGAAGCACAAATTTAGAGATATGTAAAAATCTTATATACATTTCAGAGAGGAAAGGATGCTTAACTTCTCATTTAATTCTCTGATATTACAAATAAGAATATTAAGGTGACAAGAGTTTGGGATGGAGAATGGGCAGCGGTTTTGATCAGAATTAGTGGTGCCCTTCTGGACCTCTGGACTCTGATGAAGTAAAAGTGTCTGATCTGTTAGCAAAATAAAAACACAAAAGCATGATTTTGCTGTTTATCTCCCTCAGTTTCCTTAGAAATACATATTTTATGTAGGATGACCTACACTACCATTTTGCTTAATTTACAGTTTTACATTTCCCCACATTCATGAGTAGAATCTACATGAATGTTTTATTCTCTGTTGATGGTGTATATGGGGAAGACCCAAATAAAACTTTGGTGAGAGTTGGAGAGACAACACCTAATTCAACAACAAATCTTATGTGGTCAGAAGTGAATATTGTGGGTTTTAAAAAGTCACAAAGTCCAAGAAGATAGTTTTAGTCTATCAGACAGAGTTGGGGACAAAATTCCCACTGGCAGACATATTCTTTCTATCTTTGTTTAAAAAGGCCTTATGATATGATATGGTGTGTGTAGTCTTATGGCTATGGAACAAAAGAAACAATGGAGAAGATGAAATAGTACAATGGGTGAACAGTCCCATAATTATTCCTTCTTCCTGAATCCCTATCATGGGAAAGTCATATATGGGAAAGTCATTAATTTGTGATTTAAATTATGAAATTAAAAAAAAAAAACTGTATACTTCCAAAATCACATTCATTGTTTTTAGAGACTTGGAGATTATCTGGTTAAACTCCTGATTTCACAGGCAGACCTACAGATTTGTCAGGCTTAACTTTTTTGCCCAGGGCTAAAGGATTTTAAAAGTAATAGATATGGCAGGTAATCGATACTCTTGGTCCTATTGAAAGTTGTTATATGAAGTATAATTCTCTGATCAGAAACATTGGCACATCTGGGAGCTGGTTTGAGATATGGAATCTGAGTCACTACTCCAGATTTATTGAATCAGAATGTGCAATTTAGTAAAATCCCAGGTGATTCATTAAATTTAGTAAATCCCTGGTGATTCACATTAAAATGCAACAAGCACTTCTCATTAAGAAAGTTTTGGGGTGGAAAGAGATCTCCCACAATGACTTCATCTCACTTCTATATTCAGCTTCTTGGGTTCTAAAACAATTTTCACTAAAGTACTATGCTTAGTGTCTTCCTTGGTGTAGGAAGAAAATACTAGAACTTCTATTTATATATAATTTTAAAAATCCTATCAAATTGGTCATTCTCTTTTAGTTCCCCAATGCAATTCTTCACCCTTTTATTCCTTCTTCTGTGCCATATGTAGTCTGTCTTCCAAGGGCACAATCATCTAGGTTTATTTCCCTTTGGATTCTGGTTGGGTTTAGCCAATGGGAGGGACCAGATAGGGATCAGGAAAGGAGGGAAAAGTTAAGATATTTCTCTCTGACCTTCTAGTTCCTCTCTGCTTGGGTACTAGGATCATGGAAGTGACTGCTTTCTTCTAAAGTTATAGAGGGGCACCTGGGTGGCTCAGTCGGTTGAGCTTGACTTCAGCTCAGGTCATGATCTCGCGGTTTGTGAGTTTGAGCCCTGCAAAGGGCTCTGTGTTGACAGCATGGAGCCTGCTTCTAATTCTGTGTCCCCCTCTCTCTCCGCCCCACCCCCGCCTGTGCTCTGTGTCTCTCTGTCTTTCAAAAATGAATAAACATTAAAAAAAATTTAAAGTTATAGATGGCGTTGGGCAGCCATTCTTCCAAAGTTTCTCCTTGTTCTAGTAACCCAATTTTATTTTTTAATCCTTTCAGGAAAGAAGCGGTACCATTTTCTGGGGCTGCTAGTTGATGCTTACATCAGCAATCTTTGCTGGTTCTTTAACCTTACCCACAGCTCCATAATTTCCCCATTATTTTCAAAGTTCCAAAATTGTCTCTCCTACAAGGCCTCTAACTAATCCATTCATCTTTTCTTGTTTTCATTCCTAAAAAACTACAGAATGGATGCAGGTTACAGAAACAAGAGAATATATCAAGAAAGAGTGAGTCAAGGGAATCAAGAAACAGGAAATTAAAAAAAAAGGACTTAAAGGATTTACAAGATATTGATGAAGACAGGTTACAGAATAGCAATGATATAGCAAGCCTAGAGAAAAAAAAATCATTCAAGAAAGAAGCTCTGGGGGTTCATTTGGTTAAGTGTCTGACTCTTGATTTCAGCTCAGGTCAGGATTTCATGATTCATGAGAGTGAGCCCCAAGTTGGGCTCTGTACTGACAGCACAGAGCCTGCTTGGGATTCTCTCTCTCTCTCTCTCTCTCTCTCTCTCTCTGTGTGTGTCTCCCTCTGCTACTTCCCTGCTCTTGCTCTCTCTCTCTCAAAATAAATAAACAAACAAAGAAAAAAAAAAAAAAGAAAAAGAAAAAAGCCCTGGGAGACATATTGCCCAAGGGTGAAAAATAGACTTTAAAGATCATCCCATGGTGAACGTATTGAGAGGGTATTTATGTTTTTAGAAAAAAAAAAAAAAACTTATAAACCCAAAACTTGAGTAATTATTAACCCCAAGAAGTAGTATGTATACAACACTATGTGACTTCTCTGTAATATTTCAATAAAATGTAATCATTGAAAATAGATTTAAAAGTTATAATTAAAAATGATGATTTGGGATGCCTGGGTAACTCAGTCAGCTGAGTATCCAACTTCAGCTCAGGTCATGATCATGGTTCATGGGTTTGAGCCCCACATGGGGTTTTGTGCTAGAGCCTGCTTTGGACTCTCTGTCTCCCTTTTATTTTAACCCCTCCCCTGCTTGCTCTCTCTCTCTCTCAAAAATAAATACACATTAAAATAATAATAATAATAATAATGATTTTAAAACAGCACAGTTCTTACCTTCCATGGTGAAAATTGTCATGATCTAATTACTACTACTAACAAATAAAGCGATTCATATTTAAGCAGGTTATTGAGAAATACATAGGTGAATACCTTAGTAAAACAATGAAAAATACTCAAAGTGGTTGCTTCTTGTAGACAGTGATGATTAATATCTCACAAATTTTCCCTCTATTGTCATTCGAATACATTCGGTTTACTATAAAGAAAACTGATTGCAAATTAAAACGAGTGTAATTCCACTTTTACAATCCCCGTTTTGAAAAGACCTACAGAATTACTCAGAAGCCATATAATACTGGTGTGCTTTAGTGATCACAGTAGTCAATAGCAATAATTTTTAAATTAATAGCCAATAGTGAACAGGCAACGTGATAGGCATTGGACATACAAATGCTATAATCTTCCCTAGAGGAGGCTTGAATAAGGAGGCTTCAATACAGGAACAGACTCTCTTTTCATCTCCTCTGGACCTCACTTCAGTTTTTCCTCTCGTCATGCCTCTGTTGTGATTCAGGCCTCTTCCCAGGAAGACTGGTCAACTTCCTTAATAATTACGCTAAGTTTTAAGAATAATTTTTTTAAGTTTTTATTTAAATTCTAGTTAGCATACAGTTGAATATTAATGTCAGGTGTACAATATAATAGTTCAACACTTCCATGAGCATCACCTGGTGCTCATCACAAGTTCACTCCTTAATCCCCATCACCTATTTCACCCATCCACCACGTCTCCCCTCTCGTAACCTTCCATTTGTTCTCTGTAGATAACAGTCTGTTTCTTGGTTTGTCTCTCCTCTTCTTTTTTTCCCCTTTGCTGATTTGTTTTGTTTCTTAAGTTCCACATATAAGTGAAATCATGGTGTTTGTTTTTCTCTGATGACTTATTTCACTTGAACTTATGCTCTCTAACTCCATCCATCCCCTTGAATGTGGCAAGATTTCATTCTTTTTATGACTAACATTCCATTGTATATATAGACCATCTCTTCTGTATCCATTCATCGGTTGATGGACAGTTTGGCTGTTTCCATAATTTAGCTATTGTAGATAATCTTGCTATGAACATAGGAGTGCATGTTTCCCTTGAATTAGTGTTTTTGTATTCTTTGGATAAATACCTAGTAGTGAAATTGCTGGATTGTAGGGTAGTTCTATTTTTAGTTTTTTAAGGAACTTCCATAGTGTTTTCCAGAGTGGATGCACCAGTTTGCAATCCCAACAGTGCACAAGGGTTCCCTTTTCTCCACATCCTCATCAACAGTGTTGTTTCTTGAATTCTTTATTTTAGCCATTCTGACATATGTGAGATAATATCTCACGCAGTTTTGATTTGTATTTCCCTAATGACCAGTGATGTTGAGCATGTTTTCATGTGTCTATTGGCCATCTGCATGTCTTCTTTGGAGAAATGTCTGTTCATGTTTTCTGCTCATTTTTTAATTGGTTTATTCACTCTTTGGGTATTGAGTTTTAGACATTCTTCATATATTTTGGATACTAGACCTTTATCAGATATATTATTTGCAAAAATCTTCTCTCATTCCATAGTTTGTCTTTTAGTTTTGTTGATTCCTTCACTCTGCAGAAGCTTCTTATTAAGATAAATTATTACATAGTTTGTGAAATAACATTATAGTCATGAATTCACTATATTTCACTCATTTCAGTCAGTCAAAAATCATTCATAAATTCTTATTCTTTATTTGGCACTCCATAGTGTTTCCAGGTATTTAGAACATTATTATTACCTTTTCTGTAGTTAAAAATTTCCAATGTATTATTTCTGGCATGAATGCTTTCTAAAATTATCTGGGAAGACTTTATATTTCTCATATTTGGATATGAGGATATCATTGCTATTTTCCCTGTTCTCACCTTATTGACATATTTCTTCTAACTCCTGAAAGATATAATCATTAAATAAATAACATGAATAAGTATCAGGTAAATGTTTCCTAATACATTTTTTTTTTCCTTTCCTATTTCTCCATCTAATGACTACCATCTTAAACTATAATTTCTTGGAGGACACTGACTATATGTGTATTCAAAGCCGGGTCTAAACTATCTATAAAAGAATCCTTAATAAATGTCTATTATCAACAGTTACCCTTGTATCCCATGTATTCTTTCACAAAGTATTCTTTTGTATCAGTATTAACCTATCTTGTTTGCTATTTTTAGTTGAGATATTTACCTTGATTATTCCTTAAAAGTAAGCAGTGTTGGATGACAAAGGGCAAAGCCAGGTTATATGTAATGGGTATAGTTTTCAGTATTTGTAGTTCAGCATTTCAGTATTTGCCTGATTTTATCAGGCATTATGATTTAAAAAAAACCTTCCTTTCTACCTGATATTAGGTTGAATGTATGTATATGACAAGTTGTATCTCAGTGACTATTAGAAAAATATTATAACAAAAATGAGTGACAAAATAATTACAACTTAAAACCAATACACTCAGTCCATAAGCCCTTTGTTATTCTATTTTTTTATTCTGTCATTAGACTCGTGATTCATGTTTGTTGAAATGTGAGGAACACAGAAAATACAAAAAGGCAGTCAAATGGAATCTAGATTAATAGCATGTGAGTTGTTTTATCAGACTAACGTGGTTGAATTATAAAGCTTCATGGTTAGACAATTGCATGACATATGAAAAAAGATGGTATCTGGTTAGAAAAATATTAAAGATAATTCTGAATATTTTGACCTTTTCATTGCCAAAGAAAATAAAGGCAGGCCTGAACATCTACTTTGTTCTAAGATAGATTATGTGCCATCTAAGGAGTCTGTCATCTCATGCCTTTATATTTTATAAAACATCATTCTGGATAGAGTCAGACATAAAACCAGGGTGAGGTCATTCTTTCTCATTGAATAAAATACACAATTTTCACAGAATGAAAATATTATTAGGAAACATGAAAATTGAGTACTATTGGGAATATGTTTTAAGCTTCCTTATAAATGAACATTTCTGGATAGGGTGATAATTATGCCAAAACATGCTTTCATTTTAAATGAAAAAGAAAAAAAATCTTCTCAGTTATTTAGTAAAAATCCATCATTTTACAGAGGAGGGAGCTCAGGTTGGGTAAGGAGAAGTAATTTTCTAGAAGTCACACAGTAAATTAGTAGGGCAAGACATGACTAACTCAAGTGTCCTGTTTCTCAATCCAGGCTTATTTTTCTAATGCACTTGCTTCTCAAACATTTGGACCATTTTTTTTTTGATTCATTTTTAGAATTAAAAGACTACAAAGACCACTCTTCATAACAGTAATTGTGTTTTCAGTTTTTAGTATTTGCTGATTAAAACTGTCACTATAACCAATATCATTCATAGTATTATTTCACATTTATGGATCAAAATACATAGCACTCAGATATAAAGAATGTATTTTATGAGACTTGAAAGCCTATGGACATAAAATACATTGTAATACTATAACCTTATAGCATTACAATATTTTTTGCTTAAATGCTGCAAATGAAGAGTAGAGGAATATAGGAGAAGGAACAGATAGGGAGTCTCAAGGACAGCTTCACCTAAGAGGAGGGAGAGCATTTCGGCCAAAGCACAGAAGCATGAAAGAGCTAAATGCAGTTGGGATCTGCATAGTATGGAAGGTGAGGTTAGGAAGCCATAGGAGATTGAGCTGGTGAGACAGCAGGATCAGATTTGGATGTAGGAAGAATTACTCTTATAGCAGAAGAGGGCTAGATTGAAGCGAAATGAGATGGGAGAAGTAAAGAGTATGATGATAAAGACTATTAAAAAGTTTCCAACAAGCTATAGTGAACACCTAAAATGTTGCAGTAGATATTAAATGCTTAGGACTTAAGAGATTGAACAGATATTTACAGTTTTGATTGTGTATCGGTTTTTAATGTAAGTGAAATAAAGAAAATCTATTAATCCATTAGTGTTTGTAAGTGAGATAAAATTTATTTGGCTATTATAAACATCGACTGTAATTGCTTCCTGGATGTACATCAATTCCCAGGAGGAGTATAGTGTGTTAAGAACACACTATAAAATATATAATACAATTTAGAATTTCCAGAGCGTTAAGTCTTATGAAATGCATAGCAAACAGGAATTCACAGACCAGATTGAGAACAGGTGGCCAGAGGTATACAGTGTGTGTGCAAAGGGAAAATTTTCCCAGAAACTAAGGGTGAAACAACTCTTTGAAGCAATAAAATGGTCAACAGCAACAAATTTTGCCATGAAACCAAGAAAACTGAAGTCTAAAGAATGCTCATTCAATTTTTACAGTAGAAATTTAGCAAGAATATTTTCAGTGTGATAATGAGGTCAAAATTCAAATTAAAATAAAACACTGAGTGAATAGGAGGTAATGATCTTCATTCATAAAACTTTTGGAGAAGTGTGTGATGGCATGTCAAAGAAATTAAATGTGAAAATGACATACTTTGTGGAAGGATAAATTTTAAACATATTTATATGCAGAGAGGAAGAAACAAATGTACCAAAAGATATTAGAGGATATTTAGTGAAATAAGAATGTTGCATATTTCTGAAGAGATTGAGATAAAGATTAAAGATAAAAGTGAAATTGTTTGATATAAGTCTGAATATTACTTTCTCTGACTTGGATAGAAGTTAGGATGGTTGAACATACAGACAAAGTCAAAGGCAAACATGTCTAATATAAGAGTGTTAGGGGCACCTGGGTGGCTCAGTCGGTTGAGCGTCCGACTTTGGCTCAGGTCATGATCCGGCGGTTCGTGAGTTCAAGCCCTGCGTAGGGCTCTGTGCTGACAGCTCAGAGCCTGGAGCCTGCTTCAGATTCTTTGTCCCCCTCTCCTTCCCCCCCCCTCCCCTGCCTGTGCTCTCTGTCTTTCAAAAATGAATAAACAAATTTTTTTAAAAGAGTGTTAATAACTGACAAGTTTTGTGTCTTTGTGAAATTAGAAGCAAAGTCATATGAAAAAGATGGAGACAAGCTAAGATATTTGAGAAGAATAAAAAGAGTAAGGAATAAATTCCCTATGGAATGTCATAAAGGAGTAAAGAGCTATAATGGCCTTATGAAGGAAGATGGAGTGAGTTAATAAAAGCACATTTTTTTATGTGGTTTCCACCCAAGACTGTTGTGTTGTGGGTGGACAGATAAATGTTTCCAATAACACACTTAATTTAATGTTCTTAGACTCAGGCCAATTAATAATCATTATATTATTTTAGAAATGAAAATACTAGTCCTCTACAGAGGTCCGTCTCAAAATAATAACTCAAAACTTAAATGTAAAGCTCTAGCAAAAAGCTTAATTGGATGTTCTTAAGATCCCATTTGCAGTTAGATAACTCATCCTTAATTCAATCAATCAGCTGCCAAGGATTTTTTTAAGTTCCAAATGCATGCATAACATCGGTCTTCAAAGCAATATAGGAAGATCTTAAATTATCTTTACTTTCAAGATTCTGAGACTGTAAAGCAATAAATAATACAAGAACAAGTGAAAAATAAGTCAGCAAATATATGACAAAATTAATAACTGAACTACTAATTATAAATTGATGTAAAAGTAAAATCAAGCCTAAATGTATAAAAGCACCTATTAATCTATGGAGTATGAGCTGAAGCCTGTGAAGTGAAGTACCTTATAGTATAGTTTAGAAGAAAAAGTAAACGTTCCTCTATTATTTTTTACCAATAAAAGGCAACAACACTTGTCAAGTGACAGGAATAAACTATTTATGGTATAGTCTAAATAATGTTGGAAAGGTAATAGTCGATAAAAGATTTAAATGGATTTAATATTGCAAAAGAAGATGATGCACAAGCAATTAGATAAAAGAAGCAGATATTTGGGGAAAAAAATAAAAGAAAGAAAAAAGAAGCATCGGGTGCTGAGAACATCTTTCTTTTAGGGAAACCAGTAGATGAACTAATATGATTTGAGACTACAGACTACAATTGGGTTAACTGGTTAGATTCCTAGGTATAACTAAACCAAGACTGTATTTTCAATAACTCTTGCTCGTGATCAGCCACTGCATTCCATATCACCACCCCTTCTACTAAAAAAAAAAAATGTATAAGGTAGAGTAATTATAAAGTCAAAGTCTTAGAACCATACCTATAAAAACAGAAAACAAACTGATGGCAACCCACGAGAAGGGGTTGGGTTCTCATTTCTCATTTTCCCATCAGCAAAATGAGTGAAGTAGGGAGGGAGATACAGGCTTCCAGTTATGGAATGAGTAAGTCATGGGAATAAAAGGCACAGCACAGGGGATATAGTCAATGATATTGTAACAGGGTTGCATGGTGACAGACTGTAGCTATGCTTGTGGTGAGCGTAGCATAATGTATAGAGACGATGGATTCCTATGCTGTGCACCTGAAACAAATGTGACGTTGCGTGTCAACTATACACAAATTAAAAAAAGTTTTTAAAAAGGAAGCATTAAATTATAATTAACGGGGCAACTGTCAGCAAGTAGACAGAGAACCTAGAGCACTACTGGAGTATTCCTCTTAGTAAAAGAGATTTGATAGGAAGGCAACATGATGGTAAGCTATTTATGCAACAGCAGTGACACTGGCAATATCCAAGCATATGGTACATTTTGGAGGAGTTAAAAATAAAATTGATTAGGTAAGAGTGGGATACACATGGGTGGCTTTGAAAGGCAGTGAGAGGAGATTAGATTTAAAACTGTTAAGATTAGGAAGCAAATAACCTGTTTTGGAGTAAGGGAGCGGTAAGAGCAGTATTTTCAGAGAAGTCACCAAATTTTAGCGTAGAATGAAATTTAAAGGTAATCAACTCAAACGTACAGGAAGATTAAAGTATTGAGATGAATTGGATAGACGTGAAATTGAAAATGGAGAAAACAGTTGTGAGGAACACAGTGTAAAAGAGACAGTTTCCTTTTCTACAGTTTTTATGCTTTGGTGACAGAATTATGCCAAGCCGCAGCAACATCTAGAATTTTGATAGATTATTAACATATATTTCTAATTGGCATTTAGTGCTTTATAATAAAATTAATTAGGAAAAGCAAAATAAATGTTTAGACGCTTTTAGTCTTGATATGCTAAAATATATTTATCTCCGGAAGCATTTGTTCTTAAATGTTTTATTAGGATAATCCATAAAATCAGAGCTGTAATCTGTGATGATACCAAATTATCTTCTCAACTTGTATAAATTCAAATACACTGTAATATC
Organism: Panthera uncia; assembly: GCF_023721935.1. NCBI lineage: Eukaryota > Metazoa > Chordata > Mammalia > Carnivora > Felidae > Panthera > Panthera uncia. The sequence continues at coordinate 25,446,849 of NC_064818.1, read as the reverse complement.
AGTGTGATCTCTTAATACCAGATCAGTCTTTAAGAATATGTCTTGTTCTTGGAAGAAGCCAGATACTAGAAGACAACTAATTCTCTTAAAATGATTAAGGAAAGAAATTTTGTGTCTAAACTCATTATTCCTCTCTTCTCCTCAAAGATATTCAAGGAAACCTATAATACTTGAATTAATCACTTTTCCTATGAAAAAATTCAATTTTTATTTAAAAGTCCATCAATGACAAGCTTCATCATCAGGTTTTTTCTCAACTTAAATGCATTTTAAAATGAGGGAGGCAAATAGTAAAGGTTCTGACACCTACAGACAAATTTCAAGAATCTCTTCCAAAGATAATACACGAAATTTAACTGGCAAAAGGTCAGTGTGGTTGTCATTATAGAGGGAAAGATTGGGCTGGTAGTCAAAAGATTTGGTTTTAGAACCTGGACTGGCCACTATATACTTTCAATTAAACTCACCAGATCTTGCTTTCCTTGTCAGTAAAATGGTGATAAGAGTGAAATAATGCTACTATTAGCAATGCTAACATACTAGCACTAAAAATAATAATTGGCAGAAATTTTGGTTTCTCTAACATTTTCAGGACATGAGTGAAGCTCTAAGTTAAGTTTTTACATGCATTATTTTCATCAATTCTTATAAGCTCAAAGAGCAAATATCATTATTACCATTTTTAAAATGGGGAAATGCAAATTGTGGATACAGAAACAAAGCTCAGTAGATATGCAACTTTTCTAACATAACTGAGATCACAAGTGCTGTGAAATACTATGCTTTATGGCAGACAAAAGATCAGTGATTGCCAGGGAGCAGAGGTGAGGGAGGAGTTTGTTAAGAAAGGTGCATGAGGAAAACTTCTGAGGTGACATCTATGCTCATTCATGATTTTGTCAGAGGTTATCTAACTATACATTTGTGAAATCATCAAAGTGTATACCGAATTTTACTGTACTTATTTATATCTCCAGAAAGCCAATAAGATGTCAATACAATGTATAACTCAAACTTGAAAATGAGTATGAGAAGAGTAATTCATATTAAAATCATATGCATTGCTATATGTAAATTCTCAGGCACATCTCTTTCAAAAGACACAAATATTCAAAATTGTCCCTGGGGGTAGGTAGGATCAGCCCTCTGAGATCTACTGGAGTAAATCACTTAGTACTTTTCACTATGGATGTATTTGACTAAAATATGCCTGCTTAGCATGTTACTGAGGAGACATAGAGGGAAATGATAATAGCCTAAAACTTTTTGGAGATGGAGAAAAGTTCTGACTCAAAACATAAAGCTCATATAAGTGAAGTAAGTCAGTCAGAGAAAGACAAATACCATATGATTTCACTTGTTTGTGGAATTTAACAAATGAACAAAAGGAAAACAGAGAAAGAGAAGGAGAAAGCAAGAAGCCAACTGTTAACTATAGAGAACAAACAGATGGTCACCAGAGGGAGCGTATAGGCGGGGGGGATGGGTTAAATAGGTGATAGGGATTATGGAGTACATGTGTTGTGATGAGCATCAGGTGATGTTTGGAAGTGTTAAATCACTATATCATACATGTGAAACTAATATTACACTGTATTTAACTGTAATCTAAGTAAAAACTTAAAAAAAGAGAAAGCATATATAGTAAATATGATTTCAGGTGTAGAATTTAGTGATGCATTATTTACATAGAACATCCAGTGCTCATCCCAACAGATGCCCTCCTTAATACCCACCACCCATATAGCCCATTCCCCACCCACCCTCCCTCCAACAACCATCAGTTTGTTAAGAGTCTCTTATGGTTTGCTTCCCTCTCTCTTTTTTCCCCCTTCCCCTTTGTTCATCTGTTTTGTGTCTTAAATTCCACATATGAGTGAAATCATATGGTATTTGCCTTTCTCTGACTGACTTATTTTGCTTAGCGTAATATACTCTAGATCCATCCATCTTGCAAATGGCAAAATTTCATTCTTTTTGATGGCTGAGTAATATTCCATTGTATATATGTATACACCACATCTTCTTTATCCATTCATCAGTTTTTTGGCCTTTGGGCTCTTCCCATAGTTTAGCTATTATTGATAATACTGTTATAAACATTGGGGTGCATTGCCCTAAATTTCAATTAAAACTTGAAATAGAAAGTAACAAAAAACAACCCCCCCCAAAAAAGAACATGAACTCATAACCATAATATCTTTGATATAAAGTATACTTCACAAAAGCAGCTATGTATAGAGCAATGATAGCATATTTCTAAATGCATTTACTGTCATAATCAGTAAGCAGCCATAAAAATGTAGGTAGATATGATGTCACTGAAGTTTCTGTAATTGATTCTCATCTCATTAATGATATTTAATTCATTACTTTCATAAATTATGTTAAATATATATATGAACACATATGTTCACATGTCCACAAAAAGGTGTTTGTTCATTTTATATGCTCACACATATACACACACACACATACATACCACCAAAGGCAAGTTAGAGTCATGTGCTCCAAAACAGATAAACGACATGTTTTTATTAAAAAGAAAGCCTTTCCAAGTGAAAAAAAAAATATTAGTTTGTCTTCATTGTCAACTTCAGGTATTTGCCTTATACACATGCAACAGTAAAGAATCTCTGGTCTTGAGGAAATTATATTCTACCAGTCTATGTTAGTAGAGTGCATTTGCCAAATTAAAGACATTTTATGGGAATTTAAATGACAGTAGCTTTATTATTTAAAAATCACTATTGCTACTAAACTGCAAAACTTGCGGAAAAGTGAATTAAAACATATTAGGTAGTAGAGAGATGGAAAGTTGATATAGGAAGAGGATGATGGTGTTAAGCGTTAATCGTATTTAGATTGAGTTGTCTATGAAATATTCAGGTAAAAATGTCTAATCATTTCCAAGACCAAGAAAAATGTCTAGATTGAGGTTACAGTTTTGGAAGTCATAAGTATATGTTGAAACAGCAATGTGATTTGCAGTTCTATTCTGCTAACACAATTTGAAAAGATATATTCTCTCTCCTATATTTTCCCTTGAAGTTCGAAAGATATCTGTGCCACTTGTAGTGTTATATCTATTTTTACTTGTGCTAACCTTTTTCAAAGCTTTCATTATTTCCAACGGATACAACCACAATAACTTCCTAACTGGCCAAGCTACCTGAAGTTCCCCACCTACCACAACTTAATTATTGTTTTTACACATCTTTATCCTTATTTTTCAGTTGGGCTACAAGCCCCTTCCTTTATTTTTTAATTGTACTACTAGTGTAGTTAATTGTGTTATATTAGTTTCAAGCTTACAATATAGTAATTCAGTAGCTCCATATATCACTCAGTGTTTTTTGATTCTGATGTAGTCCTGTTTATTTACGCTTTTGTTTGACTTGCCTCAGAAGACATATCTAGAAAGATGTTGCTATGGCCAATGTCAGAGAAATTACTGCTGTGATCTCTTCTAGGATTTTTATGGTCAGTTCTCACATTTAGATCCCTCCCTAATCCATTTTGAGTTAATTTTTTTTGCATGGTGTAAGACAGTGGTCTATAATCATTATTTTGCATGTAGCTGACCCATTTTCCCAATACCATTTGTTGAGGAGACTTTTCCCCATTGCATATTTTTGCCTCTTGTGTCATAGATTAATTGACTATATAACTATGGGCTAATTTCTGGGCTTTCTATTCTTTTCCATGTATCTATTTGTCTATGTTTTGTGCTGGCATCATGCTGTTTTGATTACTACAGCTTTGTAATATAAATTGAAGTCAGGAATTGTGATACCTCCAGTTGTGCTTTTCTTTTTCAAGATTGCGTTGGCTGTCTGGGGTCTTTTGTGGTTCCTTGCAAATTGTAGGATTATTTGTTCTAGTTCTGTGAAAAATGCTATTGGTGCTTTGCTGGGGATTACATTAAATCTGTAGATTGCTTTGGATAGTATAGATATTTTAATAATATTTCTTCTTCCAATCCATGAGCATGGAATGTCTTTCCATTTCTTTCTGTCTTCTTCAATTTCTTTCATCAATGTTTTAGAGTGTTTAGAGTATAGGTCTTTCATCTCTTAGGTTAAGTTTTTGCTAGCTATTTTATTATTTTTAGTGCAGGTGCAAATGGTATTTTTTTTTATTTTCTCTTTTTGCTGTTTCATTACTAGTGCATAGAAATGTAGGGGCGCCTGGGTGGCTCAGTCGGTTAAGCGGCCCACTTCGGCTCAGGTCACGATCTCACCGTCGGTGATTTCGAGCCCCGCGTCGGGCTCTGTGTGACAGCTCAGAGCCTGGAACCTGTTTCGGATTCTGTGTCTCCCTCTCGCTGACCCTCCCCTGTTCATGCTCTGTCTCTCTCTGTCTCAAAAATAAATAAAACTTAAAAAAAAAAAAAAAGAAATGCAACAGATTTTCATATATTGATTTTGTATTCTTCAACCTTACTAAATTCATTGATTATTCTAGTAGTTTTATCATGGAGTCTTTAAGGTTGTTTGTATACAGCGTCATGTCATTTGCAAATAGTGAAAACTTCACTTCTTTCTTACCAATGCTAGCTAGCTATTTATTTATTTATTTATTTATTTATAATTGCTGTGGGAGGACTTCTAGTACTATGTAGAATAAAAGTGATGAGAGTGGACATCTTTTTTTTTTAATTAATTAATTTATTTTGAGAGGGACAGACACAGCATGAGTGGGGGAAGGGCAGAGAGAGAAGAGAGTGAAAATTTCAAGCAGGCTCCATGCTGCCATTGCAGAGCCCAATGCAGGCCTCAAACCCATGAAGCCATGAGATCATGACCTGAGCTGAAACCAAGAGTCTAACGTTTAATCCACTGAGCCACCGGGCACACCGAGAGTGGACAGCTTTGTCTTGCTCCTAACCTTAGGGAAAAAGCTCTCTGTTTTTCCCCGTAGAATATGATGTTAGCCGTGGGTGTTTCACATAAAGCCTTTATTATGTCGAGGTATGTCCCTCTAAACCTACTTTGTTGAGGTTTTTTTTAATCATAAATGAATGTTGTGTGTTGTGAAATGCTTTTTCTGCTTGTATTGAAATGATTTTATGATTTTTACCCATTCTCTTACTGGTGTGATGTATCATGAATGCTTTGTGATTATTGTACCACTAAAAGACTCTTCCTCTAACCATTATTTCTAAAATCCATAATGACCTTCCAAGATCTAATTCTAGGGGCGCCTGGGTGGCTCAGTCGGTTAAGCCTCCGACTTCAGCTCAGGTCACGATCTCACGGTCCATGAGTTCGAGCCCCGCGTCGGGCTCTGGGCTGATGGCTCAGAGCCTGGAGCCTGCTTCTGGTTCTGTGTCTCCCTCTCTCTCTGCCCCTCCCCCGTTCATGCTCTGTCTCTCTCTGTCTCAAAAATAAATAAACGTTAAAAAAAAATAAAAAAAAAGATCTAATTCTAAAGAATATCTTCATCTGATCCCTTTCTGATAGAAAGGGATCCCCCCACACAAATGTATGCAAAACATTTTGCATACACACACAAATTCATGCAATATCTATCTTCTTTGAGCCTGTATAGCATTTAAAAAATATTGCTTACTGTGTACTGCTTACTTTTGTTATAGTTAGTTATGCATATTTCATTAATTTTTTACAGTCTTTAAGTGTGATTTGGGCTTTATCTACTATATTTACCAGTGTAGCACACAAATACTGCTTTACATTTAGAAGGCACTGAGATACTCATCAATAAGCACTAATAGAAATGTTTTATCCATTTTATATATATGACTGGTCTTAATATGACTCTCTAATTAGAAACATCAATTATATTTAAAAAGTATTATTGATATATAAAATGCTTTGAAATAAGAACTACTTGAATAACTACCAAGGGGGAAATGCAGAGCCTAAGTTCTGAATATATGTTTTAAAAATCAGTAGGAAATGGAATACCTAAACCCATAATAAAATTGGCTTCTTAGTTCTCTATGGATTTTTTATGGGTTCAAATTACATAGTGGAAATCAAGATTCTCAGTTTTGACTTAAGCTAATGATTAAGTGATTATTAAGCTAATTCTCAGGCCCTAATTCAGTTAGCTATTAGAGTACTTTGTATATGATAATTTTGTGTATAGTAACTTGGACTGTGGCTAATTGGGACTATGAAAACAGTTTTTTAATGACAAAATGTCAATGTTAAATTAAAGATAAATATCTTCTAGAATTTCTGATTCAAAATTGCAATTAGCAACAGTGGGAGTAATGGAAAACAGCTGTCTTCAAATGCTATTGGGATCATCTAGAATGATTCTTAACTTTTAAATTATATTATGCTAGAAATCGTTCTGGTCAAGGAAAAAACACTATTCTTGGGAGTTCATGAAATATGTTGAATAATCAAAGATGTAAAAATGGCGATTATCTGAGAAATAAGAAACAACCATCTGTCCTATATCATTCAAGTGCTATTCAGGTACGATTTTGTCTAGAGATTTGAAGATAGGCCAGAAGATCTCTTCTCATATTCTTGTGTCCTCATTAATTTTTGGATAATTAAACCACCTATGCAAACAATAATAGCTTTTAAAATTATTTATGATAAGATATAGTTTATGAAGTTAAGAATGTTAGGAAAAAAGGTAAAGCTGGGCTAGTTTCACAGGATGGCAGAAACAGAATAGAAGACTGGAATGGATAAAAAAGTGACAGAAATGCCTAAATGTCAAGTTCCAGACAAATGCTGACAAAGATCTAATATAAAAATTACTTATTTTTTTCTTTTATTGAGAAATATCCATTTGTTTTTATTTTAGAAATACGCAAAGGCAATTACTAAATCTACTTTAATATGAAAAGTTACATCATTTTCTATTTCTAGATTACAGATCTCGACAATATCCTTATCCAGTGACTTCTTTCTCCACCTGAAAAATGGTTTGAGACTATTGCTGAATACAGATTGGAAGAACAGCTGTGAATTTTATAGCAAAAGATAATGATGTGTACCAAAAAACATTACCTACTTAATAGGTTTATATAACCTAACTTCTCCATGCTTATCCTAAATTCAGGGACAAAGAAGAAATATTTTTACCCATAAAGATAATAGGCTTTTCCTGTCATTTCCCTTCATAAAAAATGTTGGGAAGAAACATTGCTTTACTTCTTCAGGGGTGATAATAAGGCCTAAAATTTCTATGTCTGAAATTGTTTCAGCTCCTATCTGATACGTTTTAAATAATTAAAAACAATGTGACTGAAAACTTCACATTTCTGTGGTATCAAATAATGTTTATAGGAGTTTCAGTTAATGACTGTACAATATTAACTATGTTTTCAAACATTTTATACCGCCTGCAGTTTCCTTCTAATGTATATTGTTCAATTTATGTATCACACTGTTTAATAGAACCGTATCTCATTTTACTGAGTCTCTGTGCCTCAAAAATATATTATTACTGACTTAATCAGAATAGCCAGTTCTTGTCCATGGACTCCCATTGAAAGCAAATTAGTCCCCTACCCATGCCCTCAGTTACTACCAGATCATATCCTCTGTGTTTGCCAATGGCTATATCCAGCAAATGAGAATCATAAGAACTAAACTTCATTTATTTGTAATGACCTGGCATTATTATTTAGGTGATGTAAACAGTGCATCTTTTCATGGCATATAAACAAGTAATCTGTCATCATAAAACTTTTGTGATATAAAAGGGAAAAAGAAGCACTGAAGTAGAATTTATCAAAGAGATTTTCTGCAGATATCCTTTTATTATTATTCAGTAGTGTTGGTAAAAAGCCGTACATTTGGAGATTTGCATTGTAACCAGTGTATGTTTTATCATACCCATGACCGTTTCTGCCAATAAGAATAGCACTTCTCAGTTTGCTTTATGAACTCAGAGAGAAGCTGAGAATAGACATCCATTTTAAATATATTTATTCATGTTATATATTTTAATAGATTCAATTTGGTGTGGCGGGTAGAATATAGGAGCAAAATACCATCGATATGGGTTGAACTTCTGGCTTTGTATTTTTTATTTCTTTTTGGAAATATTTCAGGTTAACAGAAAAAATTTTAGCCAAAGATAGTAAACCGAATTCTCATATACCCTTCAACATCTCCTTATATTGTGGTGCTTGGGTGACTCAGTTGGTCAACCATCTGACTCTTGAATTTGGTTTAGGTCATGATCTCACAGTTCGTGAGACCCTGCATCAGGGTCTGTGCTGGCAGCATGGAGCCTACTTGGGATTCTCTCTCTCTCTCTCTCTCTCTCTCTCTCTCTTTCTCTCTCTCTCTCTGTCCCTCCCCTGCTCACACTCTCTCTTAAAATAAATAAATAAATTTTAAAAATTCCTTAAATTATCTTACATTACTATAGCCACTTGCCAAATTAAGAGATTAACATTGGTACATTATTATTACTATTCTACAGACTTTATTCAGATTTCAACAATTTTTTTTCCATTCATGCTGTTTTTCGCTCCAGTGTTCAATATAGGATGCCACATTCCTTTTAGTGTCCCAGTTTCCTTGGAACCACTATAGTTTCTCAGTCTTTCTTGATTTTTTTATGACCTTGTGAGTTTGAAGAGTATTGAGAGGTATTTTGTAGAAAGTTCTTCAATTTATGTTTGTCTATTTCTTTTATTACACTGGAGTTATGGATTTTGGGGGAAAATTACCGCCAAGATGCTATGTGTGCCTTTCTCCTCACATTGTATTAGAAGGGATGTGACATCAATGTAATTTATTACTGGTGATGTTAAACTTGATCACTTGGTTAAGGCAGTGTTTGCCATTTTCTCTATCCCAGTCACTATTTTTCCCTTTGTATACTCTGTTCTTTCAAAGTGAGTAATTAAGTCTAGCCTATAATTAAGAGGCAAGGAATTATATTTCACCTCTCAGGAGGAGAGAGTTTCTCTATGTATTGTTTGGAATTCTTTAAGGAAGATTTCCTGTTCTCCCCCATTGATTAATTGAATTATTTATTTATATCAGTACAGATTCACAAATATTTACTGTATACTTTGAACTATAAATCAATACTGTGTTATTCATTTTGTTGCTCAGAATGTTCTAGTTTTTCCATTGGGAGGTCTTTCAGATTACTCTCTGTGGACCTTAATATGACCCATTTTTTAATACATCTTTTTACTTCTTATTTTCTGATGATACAAAATACTACAGGCTCATCTTGTATTTTCCCTACTGCAATCCTGGTGTTGGCCGTTTCTTCTAGGTCTGGATCTGTTTTTAAATGTTGTCACGTACCATAACCACTTCAGGTGTTCGTTGCCTCTTCTGCCAAATGAACACATTTTAACAGAATTCCGTGGCTTTCAATTTTGTGCAGATCCAAGGCCCTGAGGATAAATCTCAAAAATATATGCAATCTCTCCTGAGAGAAGCACAAATGCACACACAAAGCATAATTTTCCCCAAAAGTTTCAGAGACGTGAATGAAACTTGGAAGACCACTAATGGATATTCTGTAAGGATCTGCACAAAATAAGACCTGATGCCCTTGATAACTAAACTTCATCGATTGTAAAATGATTTTCTCCAAGTATTGCTAAGAGGTTTGTCCAATTTCATATAACACTGCACCACCAGTACGTTTTGCCTATGTGAATTTGTGACTTTGGATACTTTACATAGTACCTGTGAGACTTCATTTACTCATTTTAAAATGGGGCTGATCATTCCTACCTCAAGGAAATATTGCAAAGTTTGCTGAGTATGTAAGATGCTTCAGAGAGACACGGCCCCATAAGGACACTCCGGAAATTAGGTGTTGCTGTTTGCTATTGTGATGGTATACCAAATTCCAGTTTTGTAATCTTAAAAATAGTTCACTTAATATCTGATTTGCTCTTTGCCCAAAAGCTAGGATTTGTGTTTTATAAATTTGAAACCAGATACTAGAAATCTGTCTTTCAGATATTTAATCTTACCATTGTTAGAAGAGTAGAAAGTGATGTGGTAAAGAACAACATCCTACCGGGCCCTGGAACCAGTTCCAAAAACAGACATTGGTGCGTGGTCCCCCCATGTACATTTAAGCCCCATGACCAGGTTTCTATAATTCTTGATAAATGTCTCCCTTGCTGCTTGTATCTAGTTTTAGATGGCAGTTGCCTACACTGAGTTAAAATCATCCCCCTAATAAATTCAATCTGTAGAGTCCTATATCTCCTCTTTGGAATAAATACTATAAAACAAATCTTTTTCCTTTGCTACATGTGAACACTTCATAAATAATGGTAATTTTTTAAAAGGTATTACTGTCATTTTCACGAAAATAACTTGAAATAATTCTAATAGCCTCATCATGATGGCAGGGTATCGTTTGTCAAAAGACAGAAGCAGCACATGGTTTGAGAATCTAATATCAATCAGAGATAAAAGATCATTTACAGTCTTACTAATATCCAAAGTAATATGCTACTTTAGAAACAATAAAGAGACTACTATCTGCGATGGTGGCTTTTACGTGTCAACTTGACTGGAGCATTGGGTGTTCAGACATTTGGTCAAACGTTATTCTAGATGTGTCTATGAGGATATTTAAGAATGACATTAACATTTAAATTGGTTGACTGAATTGAAGCAGATTACTCTCCGTGATGTGTTGGGCTTCCTCCAATCATTTGAAGGCCTTAACAGAACACATGAGTCAATTCCTTCAATACATCTTTCTATATATTTATGCATCTTATTGATTCTGTTTATGGAGACTGTGACTAATACACTATCTAGATCGTTACTATCTAAATATCCTCTAGATGATTAAAGGTGGTGTTGGCGGTCTTATTTATTCCAAATCCATATCAGAACTAAATAAGTAGAACTATGCAGTATATATAACCACCAATACAGGCAACTGGATCATAAAATTCTTCAATACCTAGGAAGTCTGTAATATATAGCATTATAAAAATAAACACAGAATATTTGTATATTAACTATGGAGAAAATCTCAATCTGTCTAAGCAAATCAAAGTATACAGAATCACACAGAAATATAAAAACTGTAACCCACTTGATTCACTATCAGATGGAGCTTAATTAATTATTTAGGTAGCCTCCAGAGCAGGCAATCAAATAAGAATAAATTTATGTAAATTTGACAAGAAAGACAAAATATAATACATTTAAATTAACAAAGTTTTAAGATGCAAATACCATCAAATTGTCTTCCCCATACAGAAACATTTATGATAGTTGTGAAAGAGCCATGCATGATTTAAAATGAAATTTTGCTTTAAAAATAGTATTTTAATTATTTTCCTTAAAAATTTTTAATGTTTATTTATTTTTGAGAGAGAGAGAGAGAGCATGAGCAGGGGAAGGGCAGAGAGAGGGAGGTAGACACAGAATCTGAAGCAGGCTCCAGGCTCTGAGCTATCAGCACAGAGCCTGACTGGGAGCTTGAACCCAGGAACCTTGAGATCATGACCCGAGCTGAAGTCCGATGCTTAACTGTCTGAGCCACCTAGGCGCCCCAGTATTTTAATTCTTGATACAACTGCTAACAGCCTTCTTACATTTTACAACAATCTTTATCCAACTCATATTATATTGATGTAATAAAAAGCATTTTCTTTTTTTTTATTTTTTTTAACGTTTTATTTATTTTTGAGACAGAGAGAGACAGAGCATGAACGGGGGAGGGGCAGAGAGAGAGGGAGACACAGAATTGGAAGCAGGCTCTGGGCCGTCAGCCCAGAGCACGATGCGGGGCTCGAACTCATGGACCGCGAGATCGTCACGTGACCTGAGTTGAAGTCGGCGGCTTAACCGACTGAGCCACCCAGGCGCCCCTAAAAAGCATTTTCAAATGAACACTGTAACATTTACTTGCTCTGGAATCTATTAGGAGAGTGGTGGACTTTTGCCAGTCTATTCTCACTCTTAGCAAAAAATATAAGAAATTTGGATTAAATTTGTATTAAAATAACAAGGATTAAAATAAAATAGGTTTTATTAAATAAATAAATAAATAAATAAATAAAACCTATTTTATTTTAATCTTCCTCCATAGCAGTAAATACAACTTTTGTCTACAAAAGTTAAGGCTTCCCAAATATATTTGTACCATTTTGTCTAAGCTGTCGTGACCTAAATTCGTTTTTATGGTCTATAAATAAACTGGACACAGGTTTCTCCTATTTCTAAAGGCACTAATTCTTTTATTATATATGACTAACCACTCACCAGGTTTCATTAATTGTTATAGAGAGAGAAAGACTTGTCCTAGATGTATGAAACTTCTTGAGAGCAAATACCATGATGTTTTTTTTCAATATTCATTTAATGATGCCCATTTTTCTGAATTGCATTTACATTAACATTATCATAGTTAACATCTGTGGTGACATACAACCTTCCAAATGTGCTGTACTTCTGCATTTGAATTCTCATCTTATTTGAACTCTTTTGAATACACCCTTGTTCTTAAACTTTACATTCACTTCTATTCCCTCCTGATTTTTTCTTTTCTTAAATAACAGCATTTTCAAGCTTTTCTCCTTCTATAGAGAATTTAGAGATCTCCTCATTTAGTTTAGTTTATCTAGCGATGCCTGGATAAGACTGACTAGCTCCCAAAGAAAACCCTACAGAGTAACATTCCCCAGGTGAATTTACCACAGTCCAACCTCAGGCTATACAGTTTTTGGGCTAAGAAGCCTGATTGTGTCATCACTCCAGAGAGGATCTATCATTCCAAATTGGCAGACTTATTAACGTCTCTCCCAAAGACTAAAGTATAAAGGCTAGAGTAACAATATCTCGATTTACATTGAAAATTATAAATTGCAAAGAGAGAGGGGTAGATGGCGTTCTCTAACCAGTGCATTTTCCCCTTGTAGATGTGATAGATGGGGAGTGAAGTTTAAATAGGCAGTTTGCTTACTGAGACAACATCCAGAAGAGAAGGATTAGTTTTCATTTTATTTAATATCACCAGTTAAAGATGCTACATTTGTCTACACGATAGAGATATGCCTGCCTGAAATAAGGAAAATATTTGGACCAAGATGTAGCTTCCTAGGATAATAGTTGGCTGGGAACGTCCTAGGGCCCCATACTCTCCTCTTTCTGTATTTCCAGTTGTTCACTAATCCAGCACCTCTTTCTTTCTTTAGAAAGACTTGGGGAAACATGGAACCTCTTTTGGATAGTTTTTGCATTTCTCTGATTGGATCATTTATATATTGGTTTAATTATTTAGTTCTAAGGTAACAGTTCGACTTACTTGATTTAAGATTCTTGGCATTGCAGTGTTTTTTACAACTGTTTTGGAATGAATAAAAACCCATGGATCCATCCACTTCTAACCTCCATGGGTCTCAAATTAATATAACTTCAGAACCGATCCCTCTTCTGAGTTTCAAATCCTAGATTTTCTAATAAAAACACCATGTTTTTGTGGCTTTTAGATAAATTATTCAAATTTAAAATACCTAGAATTGAACTGCTCTTTTTTTTTCAAAAATGCTATCTCTTCTTTTGTATTCTCTTAAATATTATCATCCATTCCTTCCCTCAGTTATTGGAAAAGTATATTCAGATTTTATCAACTACTATATTTGTGACAACGCATTGTCTCTTCTACAGATTTTCTCTTTAAGGTCTTCTCTATGGTGAATCTAGAAAAAAGCTGAGAAGTTAAGAAGCTCATCCAAAGAAACAGTCTTATAAATTGTAAAGTAACACTCGAAGCCCATTCTTTCTGGCTCCAAAGATCTTAGTTATACTTTTATGTTACAATTCTTCCTGACATCACCACTAGCTAACCAATCACTCAAACTGAATCCTTTAAAATGATTCTCAATTGCCTATTTTCTCTCATTACCATTATTTCTTATGCTTGAATTCTATTTTGATTTCTTCTTAACCATTGACTTATCTATTCCTTTTGCCAGTGACTTATTATACTTTCCATGGTCTTCTATTAGATACCAATGTTATTATCCTAAATCATGTCACTTTCTGTAATCTGAAGGTAAGCTGGCTTCCATTATATTGCTAATTTAGCCATCTTAAATGTAAATCTGATCTTTTATAGTCTTGCTTAAAGTTCTCAAAGGGCTTTATGTTGCCCCATGGATGAGGTATGTAGCATGGCAAATAAGCCCTTTGTTCCCTCCTATCTGGGTCAGTTACCACTATCCTTTTACCTAAGCATTCTACTTTCTACTTCCACGTTCTCTTCAACAATCTCAAACTTTGCACATTCACTTCCCACCACAACCTTTTCTCTCCTTTGCAAAACCAATTATTAATATTCAAAAATACATTTAGTGAGTGCCTACAATTTTTGATGCACTGTACTAAAAGTTTTACATAGATTATTGAATTTTAGTCACAAATAATCCTATAAATCTGTATGAGTATTGTTTTCATTTTACAGATTAAGAAATTACGACTCAGAGGATAATTTGCCCGAAGTCTCATTTCTGATCATTTACACAACATCAAGTTTAACCTCGGCATAAGAATTCACACTTTCAACCACTACAGAAAATAAAATGTACTCATCACTCTAAAATAGAGAGCTTTTAAGAGTTTAATATGGACTTTTTAACATTGTAATTAAAAATTCAGATAAAATGGAAGAATTTTCAAAATGAAAAAAGTAAAAGGATGTGAATTATTTATAAAATAATAGTGTGAATAATAAAAATAGCTCAATTGAACATGGGATTTATGAAATGAATTGAACTTACAATATATGGTTACATTAAAGGAAAATCTACATTATAAAGAATAGAATGCTTAGCATGATTAATAACGGCTCTATTACACCAAAAAAGTTATTGGGATCATAAAAGACATGTCAATATTTCTTGTAACTTTAAAGTTCAGTTCAACTTTCACTTGTGGATGCTATTAAGAAAAAACATGAAAATGCATTGTTAAGATAGATGACCTTTTAGAAATCATCAGGGCATATAAAGTAAATCAAAAAATCATTTTCAGTGTTTCTTACTGAAATCCCATACTAATATTTATGGCTGAATAGAGCCTTAAATATTTTTTTTCTAAAACATAATGGTATATATTTTAATACATTACAGAACATTTACAAATTCGTGCTGTCCCACTGGCCCAAGACCTTGGAGAAATTTAGGGCTGAGATTCAGAAGCTATTTGCCATTCACCAAGTCACATAGATTAGTTGTTGTATCCCTTTGTGGTTTGAGTGTGCATTAGAGACCAAATCCTATTCATCACAATTTATTTTTAAATACCCATTCTGAGTCTTGGTTTTTATTTTTACAAACTGAATGGAAATAACGACGAAAGAGCTAAAAATCTGATACTTCTGCAACTTGGCCACTACATTCACTTGCTGTCCCAGAAGGTGTTCTCCTGTATCCACGGAAGCCAGCTCAGGCCTTCTGGGAGTCAGATAAATGGCATTCGATTTCTTGTCCTTGCACCTTGGACCTACCATGGGTTTATCTTTTTTCACTTGGTTCTTTAGATCCGTTTGCAATGCCATACATATTTCTTTACATCTTTGAACCTCCTTTGTTTTTGTCCTGCTCTCGGGCTTGTGATCAATCAACTTCTTGTCTTGCTACTCGCTTTTATGCATAAGATTTCAAATTGAACATCTGATCCTGCTCTATCATCTGACCTGCCTCCAGTATCTGCTTGATCTGTTTCCCTTTTTCTTATTCTTACTGACCACACAAGTACATCATTAACTCCCTCTCTCTCTGCACACACACAGAGTTGATTTGGAAATGTGAATTAGAAATTCCACTATGCCCGCCACCAGAAAACAATATGGAATTTGGACATAAAACGCATATCACATTAACCAATAAAACCAATTAAAATCAATAAACCAATAAAACCAGTAAAATCAATTCATCAATAGATGAAATCAGAGGTACAGAGTCAACCTAAAGAAAGAGCTCCTGTTCATTTGCTTAGTAATATGATATATCTAAAAGAAGAGAGTACTCTTACATCCAGTATTCAATGCCTATACCTTTTTGCCCACAAAATAATAAGTGATAATGGCGTTCTTAGCCTATAATTTTTTCATGATGTCGTGAAAAATTTCTAACATAGGTATATATTTGGTTGTTGCTATAGTCTGGGACTAGGGTAGTCACAGCTGTAGTCCACCCAGATGATTCTACAGGTAGACCATCATCAGGTGATGGATTGTCTACACCAGTCAATAAGGAGATGCTAGTGAAGTTTCTATGTCTGTTAAGGAGGAGTTTATTCTAGATCTCCTTTAAATACAGCTTCCTTTCACTTTCCCTTGAAAGGAAACTTGAAGAAGGCAAAGCAGTTGTATTGTTTGCTTGATTTTTTCTAGAATGAATATTTCCAGTCCTGTGGAAAGTTACAAGTGAGCAATAGTGGAGATACTGGGGATGGAGGAATTGACCCCATGGGCTGGGAGATCTCTTTTGCTAGGAGCAACGCCTCATGGCCTAAGCCTGGAAAGTGCTGGCCCATGTGCATCCTCTTCTTTGCCCCCTCAGTCCCTCCTCACTCCCTTTGCTCTTTCCTATTACAGTCTTCCTTCTTTGTTCCATGCCTTTCCTAGGTTCTGCTAACTCTTCCGGGTGACATAATCACATCTCACTTTCCCTCAGGCCCTTCCCATTTGTATTACTATTTCAGCCTCTTGAATCTACTTCTCCCTTCAGCTGTGAGGTTATGAAGCCTGGGGTGTCCATCCAGTCTGTTGGTTCTCCCGGAGACAGCAAGATGAGCTTCGTCTACCAGAGGAGTGAGGGACAGCATGAGGCATGGTGGGAAGGCCAGCGTCTCTTCCTTCCTTGCAGCGTGGCTAAGTTTATCTTCTGGCAACTACAGTTCTAAAACAGACCTCATTCTCTGAGGACTAATTGTCTCATTCCAACACCTTCCTTATTGATCTGGGTGACAAATCCCTCCTGGTAACATAATGCCTATCTCATTGTGACAAAAGAGTAACTCTCCCTTCATTCGATGAAAAGGGCATTTCCCCCTTTCCTTGTCTGAATTACAATACAAAACCTCTTCTACAGTAACATGGTGGCTGGGCCCAAACAGCTTTTCTCTAGTAACTAAATTTCTCTTTAGCCAGAGTATAAGACAGAAGAAGAAAAGGTAGGAGATGAAGCGTGGCTATCAAACAGAGCTGTGACATTAGGCTCCCCCACCTGGCCTGGTCACGGCAGAGCAAACAGGTCCCGAGACGAAGCCTTCTAAGGGGCAATGTTCAGAGAACAAATGTGCCATGAGAACCAGACAGGAGCTGTGTGGCCTTTACTGACCTAGCTTCCAAAGGTACACGACATCACTTCTACCTCCGAGTCCCTTAAGGCCAGCCCAAATGCATGTGATAAGAATTGGGCTCCACATCTCGATGGGGACATAGCAAGGTCACTTTGCAGAAAAACATTCAAGATAGGAGACACAGTCCAGTTATTTTTGGAAAATGTAATCTGGGAGCTAAGTCATACCTGCTGGGATCTGTTCAAATTCCTGACCCACAGAATCCATGAGCATAATAAAACTGTTCTTGTTTTACAGCACGAAGTTTGGGGGTAGTTTGCCATGCAGCAATAGATAACCAGAGCAGTAGCGTTTGAGACAATTGCTGCTATAACATTTACTGCTGCTACAGCCAGCGCTCAACAGCTGACCGACACAGCCCAGCTGAAGTACTCACAGCTTGCAACCAATGAAATGAGATTCATGATGTTCTAACCTTGGAAAATGAAATGCAGACTTTATCTGAACGCCACAGAGGCCACTATCATGGGGAAAAAGCAGATGGTTCCAAAAGACTCTGGGCTTCCTTTACTCAGGAGTCTCAATATCCGGCCATCGAGCGTTTTGCTGTACATTCCCCCTACTGCTACTTACCTGAGTATCCTCTCAAGGGAGGTACATCAAGGAAGACCTCTGGTCACAGCGATTTTGATCTCTGCCCTCGATTATGCTCTTGCTTTATGTTTTCATTGGAAAATAGAGGAAGATAGTTTTTTTAAATTATCAGGATAGTTGTAGAAAGCATATGCCATTACTTCCTGCCAGCTCTCTTATCTCCCATACTTTATCAGTGTGGGAAGAACAAATTTTTAAATTTTTTTTAATGTTTATTCATTTTTGAGAGAGACAGAGTGTGAGTGGGGGAGGGGGCAGAGAAAGAGGGAGGCACAGAATCCGAAGCAGGATCCAGGCTGGGGGCTGTTAGCACAGAGCCTGATGTGGGGTTCGAACCCACAAACCATGAGATTGTGACCTGAGCTGAAGTCAGATGCCTAACTGACTGAGCCACCCAGGTTCTCTGGGAAGAACACATTTTTAAAGGCATGTATTCAAAGGTACATGTTAACTATAATTCCTTCACAGTCTGGGCCAGAGTTCCTTGCTATGCAAAGCAAAGTTTTACTCTAAAACTAAGAAGCCAACTGATTATAACTTGACATCACATGTCGCCATTCTGTAGCAAAAGAAGATATAAGCATGTCTTTGTGTATGGAAAAGTGATCATATATGCATGCTATATGCATAAATAAATATAGATAATATATATACCAATATATTAATATGTGCATGCATATGCCAGCATATGCACATACATATGATTTCTCCTTGAACGTTTTTTTTTTTCTTATTCTAAATTTAGATTTCTGGTTTATTCTAATGAACTTGTAAGCTTTATTATTTAGAGTCTGTCTTTGAGAAATTGATCCATTCTCTGTTCATTTGTTAAATTATGATTCTAGCCATAAATCCTCTAGACTCTGAGGGATTAAATAAACCAGGCTTTATCTCAAAAGGGTTCTAGGTTGTCAACACTATCTATTTTTAATTAATTTATTTTTTGAGAGAGAGACACACACAGAGAGAGAGAGAGAGATCCAGTGTGGGAGAGGCAGAGAGAGAGGGGGATAGAGACCCAAGGTGAGCTCTGCACTGATAGCAGAGAGCCCTATGTGGGGCTCGAACTCACGAACTGTGAGATCATTACCTGAGCTGAAGTCGGATGCTTAACCAACTAAGCCACCCAGGTGCCCCTAGGTAGTCATCTTGAAATTCTTACTATGATTTTCCAATATCTCAGTGCATCTCTTTTTACTGTATATGCATATTATCCAAATAGTTGCAAAGAATATAGAAGAAAGATGGAAAGGGTGCCTGTTCAGTTTGACAGTGTATATTGTTTTACGTTCTAATAAATCAAGACTACAGATCCACATAAAAAACATGAAACCTTCGTTAATTTTTTATCATCACTCAAAGTATGTATGAAATTATGTCACATGCTTCTATGAATGTGTGTACATGGATGATGTGTGTATGCATAAAATTATGTATAATAGATTATCATAAAGCAAACTACTTTCGTTCAGAACAAACACACGTTTGAAATTAAATTTTTACATAATAGTTAGAAAAAGTAAGTATATAATTATATGTATTACATATAAAACTATCTATAAAAATTGTGAATACCGCTTTTGCTTTAGACTAGAAAATGTTGTGACCATCGTCTTATGCCAATATTTGTCTTGGTATTTTTAATGGTTTTGAGTGTAGGGGTTAACAGCACAAACCTGAGTTCATAACCCGCTTTACCTTCTATTATTGTTATGACACAAAATAAGTTAGTTAACCTCTGTGAGTCTGTTTTCCCATCTGTAAAATAAGAATAATAATTCTAAAAATAAAATGGAGGAATTAATGTAAAGCTACGGGAATTTGAGTTAATTCATGTAAATTGCTTAGAGTAGTGTCTGATACATGGTAAACCCTCAATAATGTTAATTGTAGTTATTAGTAATATCAGCCATATAGGAGGTTACCACGTATTTTTTTCATCTGTGACTTTATTATTTTTTAATGTTTATTTATTTTTGAGAGAGAGACAGAGAGACAGAGCATGAGTGGGGGAGAAGCAGAGAGAGGGAGACACAGAATCCGAAGCAGGCTCCAGGCTCTGAGCTGTCAGCACAGGGCTTAATGTGGGACTCAAACCTCCAAACCACAAGATCATGACCTGAGATGAAGTCACATGCTCAAACAACTGAGACACCCAGGCACCCCTCATCGGTGACTTCAATGGATGAACAAGCATATAGTTCTCGTGCCCCACCCTTGGACTGGAAGCCGCAGGAGACACTCCCAGCCTGAAGCTTGGCCCCCAGGAACTGGCAAACTAATGGGGTTGCCAGTGGTCTTAAAACCGTGTAGTCAGATTTCCAGGATGGAGATTATATTCTTCATTTTGTGACTCATCAGATTAGCACCTAAATCTCGACATGCAGTATCTATCAGTAGCCTGGCTAATTTCAATCACTCCATCGTAGATATGATTCCCTCCAAGTGCCCTGTCTCCCACCCATACTCCCCGCGTCTTTGCTCCCTGGTGCCTGGGCTTTAGGGTAATTCCAGTTGGTTTCTGGATTCATTTCTGGCCAGATGGCCTGGGAGGTGACCTGTGTCTCTAACATGGAACAATTAGTAGGACCAGGATTTCCAAGTCATTGCACCCTGGACAGCTGGCCTGTAATCCTACAAACCTGAGCTCCCCTGCCTCTGGGGCAGAGAAAGGGAGTGGGCAAAGCACGCCTATGGTCAGGTGAACTGGAGAGTGCATCCACACAAGTCAGACACACACACACACACACACACACACACACCTAATAACCTAAGAAGGAAAAAATGGAACAAATGTGCAGGGAAGGGGGCACAGAGTGTCTCTGAACCCCAGTCAGTGAGATATGTCCATCCATTACGCAGAGAGGATCCCATGCAGAGATGGGTCAGAACCAGAGTTAGGAGAACTGGCCCACTCCATACTTGAGGGTGAACTCTCTGGCCTCCCTGTTGACAGTTCTGGGTCCTGTGTCAGCAGGTCAACGAGTTCCACCCAAATGGATTGCCTCAGGTCTGGTCTATTTACCAGCCGGTTGAGGCCTCCAAGACTTGGAGGTAAGGCTTCCAGTTATCATTGCTGGTGATGGGCAGGCAAGCCTCTCCGCTGTTGCCCACACTGGGACGGTAGATCCTGGTTACAAATGTCACTGAAGGGGCTTGAACAGACAGCCCCCTAGAAAGCTGATAGGCAGGTCGAAGGTCCTGCAGGGCAGGAGGAGTTCAGGTCACATCAGGACGTTGGCAACATTGCTGAATAGGTCCGCGTGTACAAGAGAAGCTTTGCCTGAAGATCCCATCATTCTTTTGCTCGCTGTCATCTTAGGACCGAGCGTGGGCCTCTGGTGGGATCCAGCATTACTGTGCTCTGGTCCAAGGAGGTTACCACCTACATATATATTTTACCAGTTCACTAGCATCTGAATTGTTTCCAGTTTTTTTGGCTATTGTAAACTCTACTTTGTTGGGCATATTTTTATGCACATTTCTCATGTCCTTAGTGTTTATTTCTCAAAATAGAAGTTTGGGGTAAAATTGGTGCATATTTTAAAGCCTTTTGATTGTCCAGTTGCCATCTAGTTTATATCCTCACTGGTGGTGTCCAAAACGGGACGCTGAAATGTAATATATGTTAAGATATTTTGCAGTCATTTCCAGATATTTTCACTTAATTGTTTCAAAATCTTATACACACAAAGGGGGATTTTTAAATGATGTTAAATGAATGCGCCTTACATTTTGGTTGATATTTAAATGATTCAACGCTGCTGACTCACTTATTTGCAAGTAAATTATTCATTTTGTTGAGGACAACTTGAAAATTATTTCAGCCCTGCTGGTTGTGCTGCATGCTTCTCAGAATGTACTTGGATCGATCCCTTCTCAGTTGGTAGCGATGATGGGTTCAGGGCAGGGGACTTATTTTAAACTTTACCTAAACCAGTAATAAGTGTTAAGTAAATCTAACTGCCAGAAATGTCATGGGATCTGGCATTTCATGGCTAAATAATACACTGAAGATTTGGAGCTACCACTATTAGACTCTACTCATGCCCTTCGTCCCTTTGTTCCCACGGATGCCTGAGAATTATAGATACTGATTTTATTAAATATTTAACTTTCAGAATGTATTTGCTACAACTAGAATGGTTTCTTTCCCCCCGGGTTTCAAAGCAATATCTCTACCCCAATCACAAGACAAATTATTTGAAACAGCTTGCAAATCCAGTTTGGAACAACAAAATAATTCAGTATAAGCTGATGTAAAAAAATAAAATAGTCTCAATTTTGTTCTCATTGCTGGCCTTTCCATGCTTCCTGATTTAGTGGTCATCATAAACTTTTAAAGTGAGTTAACTGTTTTCCATCATATGGTGCAGGCAGTAAGCATCTTCACTGTAAGGAGACCTCTGTAAAAGAAGAGAGAACTCTGAGATGACTTTTTTTTTTTTCCATGCATTCTTGGACCTTATTTTTTTATCTTATTTTTTTAATATGAAATTTATTGTCAACTTGGTTCCCATACAACACCCAGTGAGTCGGCCTTTAAAATGAGTCAAGTTGGAAAGTTTACGTGCTTCCTGGTGTCCCTGTGTTCTGCCGATTACCAGGTGCAAAACATCTGTTCTGCAAGTTGTTGATATCACCCAGCCATAGGGGAAGAACATTTGATTTTCCATAATTGATTTTGTTCTTTATGATGTGGATGCCCGCCTCTCCTTTTGCAGGAGGTCTTAATGGAAGTTTATAGATATTTTTCAAATGTAGACAGTCACGCTCACATTTTTGTGCACTGCATTTGCCGGAGGTGAAATTGCCAAGGTAAATAGGAAGCTAATTGGGGAGACCTTGTACTCCCAGAGCCTGAAGGGAACCAGTCGGAGACCAAACAATTAGTGTTTACTTGTGCATGTCAGAAGCTCCAGAGAACATGCAGTCAATTATTAAATGGGTTCTGCCACCAGGTGAATGTTACTTCAGTGTAGGCAGTAATGAAATTGCAATCAAGCTGATGATGACACGCCTTATTTATTTATTTATTTTTTTGCCGAGGAGTGAAAGAGGGAGTTGGTGGAGATCTGTATCCGCAGGTTCAGCCAAAATGATCATCAGCTTGACATGAAATAATAGCTTTTTTTTTTTTCTTAAGAAAAATCTCCTCTACTTGGTATGGATTAACATCTCATGTTTTGTCAGGGGTTTCAAGATAATGCCGATAAATGTCCTATGTTAACATAAAGTTGTTTTTTTTTTTTTTAATATTAAAAAGCATAAGCTGCTGACCTGCAACCCACCACTTGGCAGGAAGCCACTGATATCCAGTCTCTTCTCTCTTGCCTCTTACACACTCGTCTGTCCTAATGATGAGCACGATTTTAATGAATCACTGACTGTTTTATTGACTGACCTTAAGAACTTGGTCAATTTTTACTTGATTGGAATCATTAATTTCAAAAGTGTACACAGCAGTTTAGTCCAAATCAGTTACAAAACATTAATAAGGACAATGATAGCATCCCTGCCCTCATTAGAATCCATCAAGTCTCAATTGCTTAGGAGGCTCCATTAGTGCAAACATGAAGCAAATAGTACTTAAATCCTGAGGAAATAAAGAACCATGCAAGGGTGTCATACTAGCAGCCCTACTCTTACCTGATGAAGCACAAAGAGAAAGGAACCCAGCTCCCACCCTTACGTGATGTGCTTCTAGGGTGGGGCAAAAGGGACAAGTAACACAACCTGGCCATAAAAACTCTGATTCAAAAAGAAGAATGTGAATTTATATCTGACTTGCCCAAGTAGTTTATCTGTTAATGAAATTAGGAAACTTTCAGAGGAGAGGTGATAATAACCCCCTCTCTTAGCTTCGTCTGAGGGGCAATTTTGCAGTTTGAGTCGTAAGATTTTTTTATAAGGAAGGGTCTCTTAGCTGGTGACAAACAGGTTTTAGGCAAAATTAAATTGAAGAAAATGAACAGATGTCCCAGCAGTGGAGTTTTTAAGCTTAACTCTTTTAATTGATGGCAAATGTCACAGAAAGCCATCCACTATTTTTTTTTTCCTTAGAACTGCAAAAGAGAGAAACAAGATTTTATGGCTGAATATTTCAACCTCCACCTCTAAATTTCAAGTCATGTCAGGGGTGCTACATCAAGAAAAAAGACCAACAAATCCAAGAGAATTTATTTATAAAGGTACAATGTAGAGATACTTTAGAAATATGATCTAGGAGTTTAAAAAAGAATATTCCAGAATTCAGAGTCATGCAAACAAGGAGAAGATACCTTCTTACACCTTGAAAACATTTTAAAATCAATAATAAAAACAATGCAAAACAAAACAAGTAAACACTACAGTAAAAGGACACTTAATTTCTAACACCATAGGCTTAATAGTAATTTCTAATAAAATGCAGCTGTATATTTATCAACACATACTATACCTATTATAATTAATTTTTTTTTAATCTATCAAAGGAATAGTTATTTTAAATAAGTAGAAGATTCGGATTTTTCCTGAAGTGTCTTGTTCTAGTAGGAAGAAAATATTCTGGTAATATTTTTAATATATACATTTTACTTTTAGTTATAAATGATATATACCACATACTAGAAACAGAAAAAAAAACTACAAAGATTAAAATTAAAACATTTTTGGGGCACTTGGGTGGCTCAGTCGGTTAAGTGTCTGAGTGACTTCAGATCAAGTCATGGTCTCATGGTCCATGAGTTCAAGCCCTGCATTGGGCTCTGTGCTGACAGCTCAGAGTCTGAAGCCTGCTTTGGATTGTGTCTCCTTCTCTCTCTGTGCCTCTCCCACTTGCACTCTGTCTGTTTCTCTCAAAAATAAATAAATGTTTTTAAAAATAAAAAAAAATAAAAATGTATTATTTTCTTTTACATGGATCTAATCGGAAGTGGTCTATGTGATATTAATAACTAGTGAGTTAATATTCAAATTTGAAAAATTATATGTTATTTGTATAGCAAAGTGTTTACAGTTGTCCAAAGAGAGTTCTTGCCTTTGCCATCACCTTCTAGGAGGTAAGCTCTTGGTCCCTGGAATGCTGTGCATGATAGGCATATCTTGCTTTACTTGAGGACTCTGGGTCACACTGAATAGTTTTAACAATGTGACTTTGTGTAGGGGCTTTGGTTTATGTGGTATGAATCATCTTAGAGACTGAAATCAGCCATGTGGGAAGTCAAACAATTTATCAATCATGTCTAATAATGGAACTTTAATAAAAACTCTGGACGTTGAAGCTTCAGTGAGTCTCTGGTTGTCAATAATCCATGAATATTATCACCCGTCAATGCTGGAGGAGTAATCATCCTAACTCCGGTGGTGGAGGACAATGAAAGGTTCACATCGGAATCCTTCTAGACTGTGATCTATGAATCTCTTCTTCTGGCTGACCTTCATCTGTATCTTTTCCCTGTAATAAATTTCAGTTGTGAGTATAAGATATCTCAGTGAGTTCTGTGAGTCTTTCTAGTGAATTATCAAATCTGAGGGTGGTTTAGGGAACCATCTGAGTCTGTAGTTGGTGTCAGAAGTGAGGGCAATTCAGAATACTCTGCCCTCTAACTTTGTTGTTGGCCTAAACTTGTAATCTCTCTGCATATACTACATAACGTACAAGTTTTCTATATATGAAATGTAAATCATCCATGAGATCAGTCTGATATTTCACAAAGTGTCAATTGTTGGCATGATATTTTTGAATACAACTGTCACTACTTCAGTAATCAATTTGAGCCATACTTCTGTATATGAAATTACAGTAAGCTTTGTAAAGGTGTCTCCATTAAATCGATAGTCATTGTATAACTTTCATTTACTAAGTATAGAAGAAGTATCTTAATAGCAACAGTAGTATTTATTATTCTCTCTCCTCATTTTTTTTCTTTTTGTTCTTTTGACTGGATAATTTCAAATGACCTATCTTCGAGTTCACTGATTCTTTTCTCTGCTTGGTTGAGTCTGCCATTGAAGCCCTCTATTGAATTTTTCAGTAGCATTCTTCACCTCCAGATTTTTAAAAATTTTTTTTTTAACGTTTATTTATTTTTGAGACAGAGAGACAGAGCATGAACAGGGGAGGGGCAGAGAGAGAGGGAGATACAGAATCTGAAACGGGCTCCAGGCTCTGAGCTGTCAGCACAGAGCCCGACGCGGGGCTCGAACTCACAGACCGTGAGATCATGACCGGAGCCAAAGTCGGATGCTTAACCGACCGAGCCACCCAGGCGCCCCACCTCCAGATTTTTTTAATGGTTTTTAATGGTTGTCCTTTTTGTTGAACTTCTCATTTTTTTCATATTTTGTTTCCCTGATTTTGTGTTAGTTGTGTATCTGTGTTCACTTGTAGTTCTCTGAGTTTCAAAATAATCATTTTGAATTCTGTCAATCAGTTCATAGATTTTCATTTCTTTTCTTTTTTAAATATATATATATATATATATCAATAGTGAGATAATTACTGTAGTCCATCTAATTAACATATCATCTCACATATTTGCCATTTTTGTGTATGCTGAGAACAGATGAAATATACTCTCTTAATATATTTCCATTACTCAGTACAGTATTATTAAATATAGTCATCATGCTATACATTAGATTCTTGATTTATCCATCCACTGCAGCTAAAACTTTGCACTCTTTGAACAGCATCTCTTCATCTCTCCTACCACTCCACTCCCTAGCCCTGGTAATCATCATTCTACTCTCTGTTTTGATTAGTTCAACTTTTTTTAGATTACACAAATAAGTGAGATCATGCATTATTTGTCTTCCTTTCCTGGTTTATTTCACTTAGCATAATGTACTCCTGGTATATCTAGGTTGTCACAAATGACAGGATTTCCTTCCTTTTTAAGGCTGAATAATATTCCATTATATGCATATAGCATTTTCTTTATCCATTTATCTAATGACAGATACTTAGCTTTATTCCATATCTTGGGATATTATAAAGCTCCACTTTTTTTTTTTTAATTTATTTTTTTTTTATTTTTTAATATATGAAATTTACTGTCAAATTGGTTTCCATACACCACCCAGTGCTCATCCCAAAAGGTGCCCTCCTCAATACCCATCACCCACCCTGCCCTCCCTCCCACCCTGCCCTCCCTCCCACCCCCCATCAACCCTCAGTTTGTTCTCAGTTTTTAACAGTCTCTTATGCTTTGGCTCTCTCCCCCTCTAACCTCCTGTCTTTGTTTTTTTTTCTTTTCCTTCCCCTCCCCCATGGAGAGTGTGATGCTAAGTGAAAAAAGCTCCACTTTTTTAATGTTTATTTATTTTTGAGAGACAGAGCATGAGCAGGGGAGGGGCAGAGAGAGAGAGGGAGACACAGCATCTGAAGCAGGCTCCAGGCTCTGAGCTGTCAGCACAGATTATGACATGGGGCTTGAACTCACAAACTGCAAGCTCATGACCTGAGCCAAAGTTGGATGCCTGACTGAGCCACCCAGTCACCCCAAGATTTCCATTTTTTTAAATTGTTTTTAATGTTTTGTTTTTGTTTTTGTTTTGAGAGAGAGAGAGAGAGAGAGCATGAACAGGGGAGGAGCAAAGAGAGAAGGAGACACAGAATCTGAGGCAGTCTCCAGGCTCTTAGCTGCCAGCACAGAACCTGTCACAGGAACTCATAAACAGTGAGATTATGACCTGAGCCAAAGTCGGATGCTTAACTGACTGGTCCACCCAGGTGTCCCCAAGATCTCCATTTTTTTAAAGATTGATTGTTGGAGCTTAATTTTGTTCCTTTTGTGGTGTCACATTTCCGTGACTCTTCATGATCCTTGTACCTTTGTGTTCATGTCTATGCATTTGAAGAAGCAGTCACCTTTTTTCAGTCTTTATGGACTGTTTTTGGCAAGGAAAACTTCATCAGTGAGTCTGGCCAACATTCTGGGTGGATTTGTTGGTGGAATCTGTAGGTGGTCTAGCTGGCTGGGTCCACAAGAGGGCCCTCTACCAGTGACCATGGTGGCTGTTGAGATCCTCTAGCTGTGCTGATTCCTACAGTGTTTCGTGGAGAGTCCAACAAAAGCAGACCTCCTGGGTAGTGCTTAGAAAGACCGAGGTAGTTAAACACTCACTTTACTTCCTCTTTCTTCTAGAGATTTGCAGGCCAAAAAACCGTACTGGCTTGGATACAGATGATGCAGGTAAAATAAACCTGCTGTTAACTTTTTTTTTTTTAATGCATTCTTTCTTTTTTGTATGCATACTATAACCTATCACCTGGATTCTGGAGCTCTCACTAAGGTGTTTTCATCTATGGATGATTGTAAAATAAGGTTTCTGTGGGAGGTAAGGGCTGGAATCTCCCATTCCACCCTCTTGCTGATGCCACTAGATCCTTTCTTAATTAATATCAGAGAACTAAAAACAATCAAATTAAAATTTTTTTTCAGCTCTTATAATACTGTTAAGATTTTATCAGTCATCAACACCGTCATATTATGTCACAAAAATTTACTTGGTGCCTGAGATATGAACCACACTACTCTTGAACATGTGTGATCAAGAATAGTCCCTAAAGAGTGGGATCCTTGGGGCTGCCTAGCAAAAATGGAACCAATCAAAACCGACACTAGACATAGTTGGAGTCGGATTCTATAAGCTCCCTGTGTGCAGGTCCAGGGATTCTAAAGAAATTTCCAACGTAGCTGGGGCGGTGGATGGGGGAAGGCACTCAAAACATTGGAGAATTTGACAAAAAATATGAAGTACTTTTACGTCTTTACAATCAGAATAACCAAAATACATATAAAACAAACATCGATCCTGGCTATAATTGCACTTTCATCTATTAATGTTTTGCCTACTGCAATATAGATAATTGCATTATTGTGATGAAATGAATAAAAGTTAAAAAGTGGAATGATGCAAAACTATAAAGTTTTGCTAGTGTCTGGGTATCTCTTACTGGACCTTAATAAGGTTCACTTGTTAATAAGAAACCTATCTACAAAATGTATTTCAGAAAGGGACCTCCAGGGTCAAGCTAGGTCAGCATTGGCCGCGATTGTTGCCAGCAAACACAGCTGCTACTGAAACATTTTTTTTAGAAAAAGGAAGATCAACCTCTGAGTCATCTCAAAGTAAATCATTGTCACAAGCCTGGGTATGTGTTTTAAAGGGAAGCCTGTAATCAAAGGTCCAGTCATTAGCGTCTTTGGGCATAATATCAGGATAACAATGCAACCATTCAAGCACTCAAGACCCAGAGTAAATACCACCTATCTGTGGTTAAGAAAGTAATAAATTCCAGGGGATCCGCCACAGATAGCTCAATAACCCCATCAAGGGTTGTATCTACTCAGTTCCCCTCCCTGCACTCTGGTCATAATGCACATGCGTGTAGCATCTGTTCTATTTTTCCCACTGCCATAGCATTTCTGGGTAATGATGTTATGGAGATATCACCAATAAGAGAAATGAATGCAGACAGTTCAGGAGGAAAGGATACATAGTTGTAATACTCTGAATGAGACTATTAAATGTTGGAGGGGTGAGCCTCTCCCTTGAAAAGAAAAACTTGGATGCAAGAAGACCGTTTCAGTGTGTAACTGGATGCAAAGAAATAGAAGTTCTTAGGAAATCTGGAAGAAGCTCAGTTAAGAAAATAGTAGGAACATTTTCTCCTCTTCCTTGGGTTGGTGATATAGATCTGGGAAGGCCCACTGCAGACAGACATCCTTGACCTTGTAGTCTTAAAATAAATGTGTAGGGAATTTTAAGAAACACATAAATGTTACAAGATTGCCAAAACACAGCTCTAACCGTTTACTGAGAAGTGTGGAAAAGTACAGATATGTTGTCATTTTATTTCAGAGACATTCTAACCTAAGCCTGAAGGAAGTTGCTTGCTATCAAAACAAAATACCTTTATTGTAACTTAAAAGATAAGGTTCATGTCTTTTAAATTTGGCTTAATCCACACCTGGGGCATTAGCACCTAGGACAAGGAGACCTTTAGTTTTAACTTGTTAACTGAACAATGTTCCAGATTGCACCATGTATTTTTTGTTGTTAATTGGGAAGTTCAGCCTTTAAATTATTGGGGACAACACAAACAAACAAACGAAGATAATACATTACAAATGCATTTTGACCTAATCTATTACGCTATACCCACCACTACCAACTATCTCAAATTTGAGGCAGATGGAAAAAATGAAATCTGAGAAAATACTAAATGCCAACAGGATCCTCACACGATCTTCATGTTCTTTTATTGTTACTACTGTTCCATGAATGAGGACCTAAGACTTATTTAGGTATTTATTAATGCCTATACACCTAATAGATGCAGGAACTGGAAATTCACAGATAGCATGTATATTTTATACCTTTGCACTCTTTTCTCTAAGCCTTGCTGCTACCAAGTAATTCTCCTATGTGATCGTAGTCAGAAGGAAACAGTGCATTCTCCTTGGTGAGAAATGCATACATAGAACCATGTCAGCCCTGAGTGAAATGGTAGATGAAGCCATATACAGATGTGCTAGGATAATTTACTGACATTACAGTTCTCTTTTGCTCCTACTAATAAAGTTAATAAGGTGGCCAGAACTTTTGTACCTCAGCCTTTAGGTAGATTGTAAAAGCTACAAATATAAAACTGTAGAGAACCCCTCTCTCTGCCGCTATGTATATCCAAGTTGAAGTAATGGTGTTTAGCCTTCTAGAAGGGGAGGAGGGAATGATGAGGGACCTCAAAACGATAGAGACACGACTAGAGAAAGGGAGAGAATTTTCTCTGAGTCTCAAGAGGGATTTGAGATACACAGATTCTCCAATATAATAAGAGTTATGACTTATTCTTTCTAAATGTTCAAGAATACAACTAGCTGTGTAGAGAGATTTGAAAAAACACAGAACCATTTGAATCTCAAAAAAAAAAAAAAAATCACTTGGACTTGGTTCCTAAGCATCTCAACAGTAACATGTGGAACAATGTAGAACAGTGGATGCTTTCATAAGTGAAATGAAATGCTTGGAGGAGGCTCAAAAATATGAATAGAGAGGAAACTCCAAAAATCACTACGATTTAGTTTTCTGCCAGCTCAATGGGATTGAAACTCAGTATTCAACATGGGTTTACTGAAAAAAAAAAAAAAAATTTATAAGTAATTCCTTCGTACCTCCTTTGGTGGAATAAGAATCATATAAGCTTACCTTGGCTGAAAACAAACCATCTGACGGTGCCTCGGTGGCTCAGTTGGTTAAGTGTCTGACTCTGGATTTCAGTTCAAGTCTTAATCTCACAGTTTGTGTGTTCAAGCCCCACATCGGGGTCTGTGCGGGCAGTTCACAGCCTGCTTGGGATTCTCTCTCTGCCCCTCCCCTGCTCATGCTCTATCTCTCTCTCTCAAAGTAAGTAAATAAACCTAAAAAAAATGTTATCTGTATCTCAGGTTGTATAATTCAAAATACAAACAGACCAAAAAAAAAAAAAAAAAAACCCACTAAATTTGAAATGAAAAGTAGGATGTTTTGTCCTGGCTCTTTAAATTGGTTGAGAGAGTTGGGGAGCCTGGGTGGCTCAGTCGGTTAAGCGGCCGACTTCGGCTCAGGTCACCATCTCACGGTCTGTGGGTTCGAGCCCCGCGTCAGGCTCTGTGCTGAAAGCTCAGAACCTGGAGCCTGTTTCAGATTCTGTGTCTCCCTCTCTGACCCTCCCCCATTCATGCTCTGTCTCTCTCTGTCTCAAAAATAAATAAATGTTAAAAAAAAAATTAAAAAAAAATTCCTTAAAAAAATAAATAAATAAATTGGTTGAGAGATATTGCATCTGTTGCATAATCATTTTCCACTATAGGTTACCATCTGTAAAATGAGAGGTTTTAACTAGCATATTAATATAGTTATTTTCTGATATTATATTCAGTAAATAGAAAAACTGTAAATTTATCAAACAGAAATTTTTGAGAGTAAAAGAGAATGCTGAAATAATTAAAATTATGTACTTTAAAATGTTTATTACCTGATAGATTGCTTTAATATAGTTGATAGATCTATAAATATTTTGAACTTCTTTTATTTCTATATATTAGAGAAAAAAATCTTTGTATTGATTATGAAATATTTGAATACTATAAATAATATTCATGTACAGTAATCTGTTTTCTACCCATATCTCTAAAATTCAATGCTATTGATTTTATTTTATTTTTTGAAGAATATGTGTCTTTTAATATGTATTCATTTTAATGTTTCCAAACAATTTCCTGAAATTTCCTCTAAAGTTTTATTTCGGGGTTAACAAAACTAATAATATTTACATCTTCAATTGATTTTTCTCTATAAATCATATTTTCTTTTAAAAAAACCTTTAATTAGTGTATAGTTGACATATGAACTATAATATTTTAGACAGAAAATATTGATCCTAGGTGATCTAATAAATTAAGAGAAAATTCTGCTAAATGGACGCTATTTTAAATTCTATGTCTTCATATTTAAATCTATAAATACTTAAGGTCACTGCTGAAATATTTTCATAGGTACATTTTTCCCTCTCAAGTCCCAGTGCCTACTTTGGCATATATTTTTACAAGAAACAAAACTTGTCAAAAATGCTTTATGTTTATGATTTTTTAAATATTGAACTGAGTTTAGATGCTTCAAAATTAGAAACCTTTGAAATTGATTTCCATTCTGGTACACAATACAAATTTATCCAACTACAAATTGGAGGTCAATCAAAAATTTCTTCCATAGGTTGAACTATTCCAAAAACAGGCATATAATTTAAAAATTATAATGTGTGTCTTACTTGTGCCCCAATTGGTTTTTTTAATTTAATTTTATATATATTTTTAAAAATTTACATCCAAATTAGTTAGCATATAGTGCAACAATGATTTCAGGAGTAGATTTCTTAGTGCCCCTTACCCATTTAGCCTATCCCCCCTCCCACAACCCCTCCAGTAACCCTCAGTTTGTTCTCCATATTTATGAGTCTCTTCTGTTTTGTCCCCCTCCCTGTTTTTATATTATTTTTTTTCCCTTCCCTTATGTTCATCTGTTTTGTCTCTTAAAGTCCTCATATGAGTGAAGTCATTTGATTTTTGTCTTTCTCTGACTGACTAATTTCACTTAGCATAATCCCCTCCAGTTCCATCCATGTAGTTGCAAATGGCAAGATTTCATTCTTTTTGATTGCCAAGTGATACTCCATTATATATATACACAATATCTTCTTTATCCATTCATCCATCGATGGACATTTGGGCTCTTTCCATACTTTGGGTATTGTTGATAGTGCTGCTATAAACATGGGGGTGCATGTGTCCCTTCAAAATAACACACCTGTATCCCTTGGATAAATGCTGAGTAGTGCAATTGCTGGGTTGTAGGGTAGTTCTATTTTTAGTTTTTTGAGGAACCTCCATACTGTTTTCCAGAGTGGCTGCACCAGCTTGCATTCCCGTGCCCTAGTTGTTTAATTTGTAACATTCCTCCCTTGCTTTTATACAGGTAAATGTCAATACCTTCTTTGTTTGTTTTTTTTGTTTTGAGAGAGAGAGAGAGAGCACATGCATGCATGAGAAGTAGCAAGTGGTAGAGGGAGAGAGAGAATTTCAAGCAGGTTCCATGCTCAGCGAGGAGACTGACCCAGGGTTAGATCCCATGACCCTGGCATCATTACCTGAGCCAAAAACAAGAGTCAGTCGCTCAACCAACTGAGTCACCCAGGTGCCCCATTTACCTTCTTGTTTCTAAGTGTCTTCTTTGTAATTACTCTTTGACAAAGGCTTTGAAAACTAAAGTTTTTTGTTCCTCCATTTATTGAAAACTCGATTAAGTATTTTCAAAGATTGGGAATAAAATGCAAATAAAATTTTAAAAACCCATTAGCAAAAAATTTAATGGAGTTTAAATCATTTAGTTCCATTTGCAAAAGTATTTCAAATTCTCAAGCATTTCTATGAATAACAGGCAGCAGTTAATGAAAATGTTTTCTGTCATGCTGAAGCAGTTTTTTTCTATCCAACATCGGCTTTGTTCACACATATTAAAAGTCCAGTTATTCTATGTATTTATGAAAAGAAAACACTTATACACTTTGACAACTTAAGTTTGTACTTGGATTATAGAATATTGTGACTTGATCATACCCAATTTTAAACTATGTGTGCATGTATACCACATCGAAGCATATTTGTGTCCTAGGTTCTTAATTTCCTAAAAATATTGTTTCTAATTCAATACAATGCTCCATCAAAATTTGTATGTGCATTATCACCACTAGGAGAACAATTTTATTTTTACTGTTAGGCTTCTTATCTGAATTTACCATAATATTGTCAGTCATGTAATGTATTTCAAGTTTTATGGAAGGGATTTGCAATTTTTTTTGACAGTTTAACTTGAATTTAAAAAGTCAAACTTTATTAAACCAAATGATTTTTTTTTTAAATTTCTGACACTGATATACAACTGTCAATGAAGATAATACTTTAAGAGGTACCACATTACTTTTGTACATAAAAATTTTTGGAATAAAAAATGTAAGAAAATTATTTAAATGATTTCTTTTTTAATTTTAATTTTTTTTTTTGAGAGAGAGAAAGAGAGAGACAGAGACAGAGAGAGGGAGAATCTTAAGCAGGCTCCATGCTTAGCACATAGTCTGACATGGAGCTCGATCCCAGGACCCTAACATCATGACCCCAGCCAAAACCAAGAGTCAGCCATTCAACCCACCACTGAGCCACGCAGTTGCCCCTTAAATGATTTATTAAAGAAAAAAAATCATGCTTCATTGAATAAAACAGCACTTATCTTCTGTGGCTACAAGTGTTAAAATATAATCTTCAGTTTTAGTCTTCCTTAAAAAATGTACTTACCCTATGACACAAATGTAGACTTTTCTTTAGCAGATTTGTGTCTTCTGGTTTTCATGTGTTAGTGAAATCAATATTGTCCCCACAATGATGGAAAATGTCAACACTTTGTTCAAGTTCTATGTTTATCATCCCCTTCCTGAGAAACACCAGTTTAGTCCCTCATTTTTCATTAAAGATGTACTTTCAAATTTAGCTCATTGATATAGACAATTTTAGTACTAAATGAAAAAAAAATTTATGATACAATAACATCTTCATGAATACTGTTCTTTGTAACTCAAACCTGGACAACTCAGAATCCATTTCTCATGCCTATTTCTCTAAACATAAACCTAAATTTCTCACTTTCCTACTGATGTCACCAGTTAGTAGCCTGGAGGCTTGGTGTATTTTTTCAGGCCATAGCGTGGTTCATTGGAGCTCACTGGCAGGTACCCAAGGTGGGCAGTAGACACAGCATCATCATATAATTTTCACCTCTGAAAGCAGGACTTAGCTCCACCTACCCCTTGGTTTCACAGAGTCCCAGCACATTTCATATTATCAGTAAAGCCCTTCTTGCTGTCCTTGAAAGGAAGTTTTTAGTAGTGCTGATTCTGGGAAGCATCAAGTTATGGTTAGCCACCTTTCAGACTCCACCACATTTAACACCAGAAATCTGTTCTTTGCCTGTGTATGTCAAAGGCTATTAAACAAAAACATAGCAAAAGCAAACAGTATAAATGGAGGTCATATTAATCCCATCTTATTTTAATGGAACTGTTATTAAAAATATTTTATTAAAAAACAAAACCAACACAAAGCTTTAACCAGACTGTCTAGACAACAGGTATAAATCAGGACTGTTCTGGCAACTTGGATATATGGTCATCTTAGTCATGGATTATGGATTTGTAGAAGGAAATCATTTTCCTTTTTGAAATTGCCATGGCTGTATAGAGTTCAGTGGCTAATTTTCATTTGTTGAAGCTGCTAACTTACTGGAAAGAGTGCTGAGGAAATTTTTTTCCTGAAAAAGGGAGATAAACAAGTTGAGAATTTCTGGAGATTTTGATCAAAGAATATGGCTGCCTCAGCAGAGCAATAACCCCTTACTCATGATGAGAATATCAGATGGCATGCAGTTATTATAATGATAGTATGAGACTTTATTACTTAGATAATGGCAATGATATAAAGATGGCTATAATAGCTGTGAGTTGATTTCAAACTCTATAATAAAAATAAGTTGGAGGATGATTTTTTTTGGCCAATAAATCAAACTTAAAATTAAAGGAATGGAAATGGCCAATACTCCTGAGAACACAAAAGTAAATGTAAGAACATAAAAGTTACTGAATCTTAGCATTAACCATAAAATTAAAAAATAAATAAATAAAAGAAGGTCACGATACTTTGGTCAAATTTGTGCCAGACAAGGTGATAGTATCTCACCTATGCTTAATATATGTACTTATATGGTTAATCTACACGTCTTATTCTAGGAAGAGTAAGATGTTGACAGGGGCTCCTGGGTGGCTCAGTTGGAGCATCTGACTCTTGATTTCGGCTTGGGACATGATCTATGTTTGTGAGTTCGAACTCCATGTAGGGCTCTGTGCTCACACTGTGGAGCCTGCTTGGGATTCTCTCTCTGCCCCACCACCGCTCATCCTCTCTCTCTCTCTTCCTCTCTCTCTCTCTCTCTCTCTCTCTCTCAAGATAAATAAATAAGCTTTAAAAAATAATAAAAGAAGTTGACAAATTGGGGCAGAATAAAGATACAGATAGGAAAAATAAGATAAAACCAAAAGTAACATCAAAACTCAAAATTCATGTTTTTAAACATTGTTAGGTAGGTTTTATAAATTAATTTAAGTATCTCCACAGTTGGGGGTGTCTGGGTGGCTCAGGTGGTTAAGAGTCTTATTCGGCTCAGGTCATGATCTCACAGCTCATGTGTTTGAGCCCCGCATCGGGCTCTGTGCTGAAGGCTCGGAGCCTGAAGCCTGCTTCAGATTCTGTGTCTCCCTTGCTCTCTGTCCCTCCCCCATTCACACTCTGTCTCTCTCTCAAAAATAAATAAACACTTAAAAAGTTAAATACTCCATAGTTGCTATAAAGAGAAAAATCATGAATGTTTGTGGTTTCTCTTTGTTCATACATGAATAACAAACTAAATTCTGAGGAGAAATGGGTCTCTTTCTGGTACCAATGAAAGATTCTCCAAAAGCTACAGGTCACCTACCCAGATTAACATTTCCTATTCTGTCTTGCAATAAGTGTCCTGGGCCTACTGTGGGTACAAAGAAGTTTAAAATCTGTGATGCCAGGGGTTAAAGTAGAGCTGTATTCGTGGCTGTTTAGCCTGCCCAGAATACATTCCTGAAGTGGTTATGAAAGAACAAACTAGGAGGCATTCACTGGGAATAACACGTGAATATAATTTACCCCGGTTTATCCCTCATGCTAAAATCTGTTATCACCAGGTAGTTTCCTTAAGTCAACTTGTCATGACTTTCTGAAACAAATAACACATAACTCTGTAAAGAGTGATGCCCTGGCAAGAATTGCTTCACATTCAAACCATGCCAAGTAGAACTGGTTAGAACTTGTGGGCAAATCATTTTCTAAGAACAGATTAATTATACTATAAGCTATGGAGTAGACAAAAATCCATTTAAGTTATGTATGCATATAATCTATGTAATGTCTAAATAGATTTATATGCATTAAGTTTATACATATAAATTTAATTTATATATATTATATAAATTTATGACATATGCATACACACATATGCATTTATTTAAATGTATGTAGTTGTATATACACATATATTTTAAAATATATATACATATACATATATATACATTT
Organism: Panthera uncia; assembly: GCF_023721935.1. Taxonomy (NCBI): domain Eukaryota; kingdom Metazoa; phylum Chordata; class Mammalia; order Carnivora; family Felidae; genus Panthera; species Panthera uncia. Next base: position 25,409,210 of record NC_064818.1, on the reverse strand, counting down.
TTGAATGTGTATATACACATTTTGAATGAATATATATATATATACATATACATATATATATTCACACATTTTTGAATTCCTTTGGTATAAGATAAGTTATAAAACTCTTTATATATGTGTATGTGGACACATATATATACAGATATCCACATAGAAAGTGTGATCCCTTACAAGAGACTGGCAGTGTTAAGAATCACATTCAGCATTTATTTCTGAGTATAGGAACAAACATACATCTTACATCCAAATTACCTTCAGTTACACACAGTACACAAACTAGAAAGATGCACTGTTATTTTCATATCACTGATAACATGTATGGAATAGGACATATCAACATGGATAGTTGGCTTTCTTTTCTTTAATGTTCATTTATTTATTTTGAGGGAGAGAGAGCGGTGAGTACGGGAGGGGCAGAGAGAGAGAGAGAGGGAGAGAGAGAATCCCAAGGAGGCTCTGTACTGTCAGTGCAGAGCCCAAGGTGCAGCTCGATCCCATGAACTGATCCGAAATCAACAGACAGATGATCAACTGACTGAGCCACCCAGGTGCCCTGATAGTTGGTTTCCAATCTGTCAAAGAAACGGAAAACTAATCAAGTAGCTCTTCCAGGCTTCTATTAATAATGAGATGGATGTAATTAAGCTTAGTTGATAAACTCTTTATTGAGACTCCAAGCCTACCAAATGTTACAGTTAGAGTTGATTATTTAAGTAGTATACCTTTACTTTCTATGGGCAAATATTTGCAGACACATGAATGGATATTTTGAAGACTATAAGTACAGCAACACTGTCGGATATGGTTAATTCATTTATTAATTCTCCTGAAAAGGGGAAAGACTCTCAAAATCTGTCAACTCTTCCCTGAATGGAGTTCCAAAAAAGTTTTAGGCTTCTGGAAATTCATGTTGGAGATTCAGGTGCTTTTTGTTACCCCATAAGTATCCACGGATGTGACATACCATTTCTAAAGGATCTGTTTACATTTTATCAATGGGTTTAGTTATAAAGGATCTATTTACATTTTATCAATGGGTTTAGTTATACACCACCCTTCAGATGAATTACTGTACCTTTTTATAGTTAGGGTTTGGGTTTTTATTTGAAATTTGGTTTACAATTTTAGCTGCAACTTGAAATCCAGGTGCAAAATAAAACTGAAGTTTCTAAACCGTCATAAAATGTATTTTACTTTTGTATACATTTAAAATTCATTCTGATTGGGGTACCTGGGTGGCTCAGCCGGTTGGGCGTCCGACTTCAGCTCGGGTCATGATCTTGAGGTCTGTGAGTTCGAGCCCTGCGTTGGGCTCAGGGCTGACAGCTCAGGACCTGGAGCCTGTTTCAGATTCTGTGTCTCCCTCTCTCTCTGCCCCTCCCCCCTGCTCATGCTCTGTCTCTCTCTGTCTCAAAAATAAATAAATGTTATTTTTTTTTAAATTCATTCTGATTATTTTTAATTTTTTTTAAGTTTAGTTATTTATTTTGAGAGAGAGAGAGAGCCTACGAGTGGGATAGGGGCAGAGAGAGAGGGGAGAGAGAATCCCAAGCAGGCTCTGCACCATCAGCGCCGTGCCTGAGGTGGGGTTCAAACTCACAAACAATGAGATTATGACCCAAGCTGAGATCAGGAGTCAGACACTTAACCAAATGAGCCACCCAGGTGCTCCTCTAAATTTTAATATATAGGTTGCACAGGCATTATAAAAATTACTATTATTTTATTTTATATTTATATATAATATATACATTTACATAAATATAAATGTATATAATTATTATAAAATAATAACATTATCATTATATTATTAGCATTGTAAAAATAAACATATATATATTTTTTCAATTGAATTGAGTTTCTTATGGCATAAGTTACATAAGTCTTTTCATATTAACATAATTATGAAGGAAAATCAACATAGCTTAACATCAGTGCAAGGCTAGAAGACATCAAACCTTTGCCAAAAGTGGGGAAACATTTCCCTGAGCTCCACAGAGGCAAGTAGGAAAAAAGAACTAAATAGGAAGAGCCAAATAGGGAGAAGGTAACAGGAGATTAAAACTCATCCTCATTATTTATCCTTAGTTTGGTGACACTAATACCTAATCCAATTAAACATTTAGCAAATACTATGTCCTTCATACTTTTTTACGAAGTAGTCAAGAATTTTGCCCAATTCTTGCATCACTGTCAACTACTCAGAGTGTTAGCTGGAGTTTTTGCAGGACAAACTGACTGAATGAGTTGGGGGGGGGAGATCGAATCAAGAAGCTACCTTTCCAGGTTTGTATCCCTAGGATAACTCGTTTGATTACTGTGTGGGAGAAAATCCCAGGACTAGCCACTTAGAACCAAAGAGTGGTGAATGCACACTCCGTGTGCATATTGTAAGGAATCATAACCACCCAGAGAAGGGGTCTGCAATCCACACTCTCTGGGCCAAATATGACCTGCTATCTGTCAAGTCAGGTGGTCAAGCAAATCCTAAGGTTTCCTTGTCACACTTCCAGAAATTCAATTGGTAAGAAAACAACAAGCCCAGATAAATTTAGACAATTTATTTTAACAAATTTAATTACATTGGTTCTCCCTCTTCACCCTCACCCCCACCCACTTCCATGGGGAAGAATGCATTGCTAATCTAGGTGAGCGCTACACATGTAAGTCAGTGTTTTAGATAAGGACCACTGAGCCTACAATTCTCCTAATCTTATAAGGAAGCTGCTAGCAAACCTGCCCAAGGTTTGCCTCAGAGGCAGACCTTATTATTTTACTTTAGTATATAGTTAAATATCTCCAGGGGTAAGGTGAAAGTCTTTAGTATAAATATTACCTAGATTTAACAGCACATCTCCCAAAAAGGAGGAAAATTCTACTATTCTGCAATATTTTGGGCTCTGTATGTTAGAGAAATGTTATGAACACATCCTTGAAGCGTCCTTTTCTCAGAAGACCTGAAGAAACCGGAATCATAGAGAACTATCTCCTAACAATATTTTTTAAATAAAGTTTTATGAGAACCTTATGACACTTTGCTTACATATTGATTGTTTGTGGCTGCTTTTGTGCTGCCGTAGTAGAGTTGAGTAGTTGTGACAGACGCCATATGGCCTGCAAAGTCTAAAATACCTGTTATCTGGCTCTTCACAAAATAAGTTCACAGACCTCTGTCTTGGACAATCTGCTGGGTCCTAGATATGGATATTCTTCTCAGATGGTAAAAAATAAAAAAAAAAAAAGTAGACAGAAAGTCAAGAACAACAACAAACAAAAAAAAATTAAGAAGAACAGTACAAAATATATGAAAGTTTCTTAGGATAAAGCAATAGAGAAGAGAATCGACTTACAGGCAATAGTTGGTCATCCCTCATAAGGAACCAAAAATAAAGGAATCTCTATTAAACACCTAAAACAAAGGAATAGGAAGTAAGGACAAAAGCACCCCTGTTCTAAAAAATACTTTTAGAATAGAAATTCTCCGACTTCGGTTCAGGTCATGATCTCATGGTTTGTGAGTTCGAGCCCCGTGTAGGGCTCTGTGCTGACAGCTTGGAGCCTGGAGCCTGCTTCAGATTCTGTGTCTCCTTCTCTCTATGCCCCTCCCCAACTTGTGCTCTGTCTCTCTATGTCTCTCAAAAAATAAGTAAATGTAAAAAAGATTTTTTTTAAAAAATGGAACTTACTGACTTTTTAAAAAATCAAGCAAAAAAATTAAAAAATCAATTATAAATGAACAGGAATTATTGGTAGACTTTCCTCTATCTTTTAAATAGGTGGAGAATTTTGAAGAAAATACCTGAGCTACCTGAGCCTACCTGAGTCACTACCCTGAGCCTAGAATGATCAACCATATGTTTTTTCATGGGTGAAGGCAACAAAAACAATTCCAAGTGTGTAATAGCTCAGAAAAAATGGTACCCGTGAAACAGTTTATAAAATTGTTCTCAGATATAACTCACTTACCTGAAAGATATGCCAAAGTTTAGAACCCAAGAATGAGTGACTCAGCATGTAAATTGATGGATAGTTTTCTATACAGTGTTCTTTTAAAATGTAGATTGTAAACAATATAATACCATTTAACCCTTGGCTAAAAATTTCTACATTGCTCTCCGTATTTTATGTAGACAGTCAGTGGCTAAGTACAGCAGAACTAAGGCATGGACATTTCTGCTCAGTATGGAACTTCTCTGTCAAAAATCTCTGTTTCATAGCTCTGTGCTGGTTGGCCAAGATTTTGTCAGATTATCACTCTAGTCTGAAGTTTCTCATGCTCAGTCCTGCTTTCTCCACTTGTATCTCTTACAGGACTTATCCCCAGTAAATCTCAAACTACTTACTCTATTAGCAACTGATTCCTGAAAGATCCACCGATATAACAATAACAGCAATTAATTGAAACACTTGAAATATTTTTCCGTCAGTGAGTCTATAACGTCACACATCCTTCAAAGGATACCAAAGGAATAAGGTTCTGGAATAATAAAGTTTTAGAAATAGTAAGTGGAGTGGGGGAAATCGAACATTTTTTCTTGACTTTCTGATGTTAAATCTACATTAGTTCTAGCAAGTGGTTCAAGAGGGGAAGTCCGTCCACTATAGGTATATAGAAATACAGCCTTATTTTTAGAAATAATCTAGGCATTAAATGAAAAATAAGTGATAAATTGGGACGTTACCATTTTTAAATGTCTATTTAATTAAATATATCTAAACTAATCATCAATGGCTGCTAACGGCACAAAAGATACAGCCAGACTTTACATGCCTCCTAATGGAAATACATAAAACCACCAATGAAGGATTCCTGCCATAAAATCAAACCTGTATCTAATTAAGCCTCTAGCTAACTACTAATTTATAAGATATATAGGAGAGATAAAAACATGTTAAATGTCATCAGGAATGCAATCAGCAGTAGGCATTCCATGGTAAACTTCAGAACAAATGGACCAATTTATTCAAGAAATAAATTGCTATGGGAGAGAGAGAGAACTCATATGTTTAAAGAGAACTAAGATAACTATCAACAATTTCAACTTATGGACCTTATTTGGATCCTAATTCAAAATAAGTCAAAACGTATGAGAAAGTAAAGGAAAGATGAACACTGGATGTTAAGGATATTATTGTTAAACATTTTTAGATGTGGTAATGGCTTTATGCTTACATACCTATATAGTTTTAAAGGAAACTATTTTTAGAGAAATATACTGAAGTATGTGTATAAAATTGTATCTTTGATTGCTTCAGAATTATCTGGAGGTTTGACTAGAGATATAAGAAAAATAAGATTGCCCACTAATTGATCATTACTGAAGTTAGGTATATGGTACAAGAGATTTCAAAAACTATTCTTTGTTCCCTAGTTTATGTGAAAACAACATCTTTTAAGAATTTAAAAGCTAAAAAAAAAAGACACAATTTGCTTTTAACTAACCAAAGAGTAATGACATCATAATATAAATACTGATCCGGGGCACATAACAACCTCTTAGTACTGGAGTCTGTTAGCCATCCTATATTTCTGTCAAATTACTAGCTTTAGAAAGCACCAACCTGCTGACTCTTCAGAGAAAGGAAACGTGACTCTTAATAACATTTCCCTTAACTGCGTCAGTCCAGTATTCAGCATGGAGGCTCATAGAGCTTGGCCGTCTGGGTATTGTGTGTAAGCGATGAATCATGGGAATCTACCAAAGTCAAGAGCACACTGTATACACTGTATGTTAGCTAACTGACAATAAATTATATTAAAAATAAAAAAAATAAATAAAAGAAAGGAACGTTTGCAGCCTGGGAAGTGGCTGGTTGTGAAGCAGCAAAGCAGACCAAGAAAACCAGATCTCCTTTGAAATGTCAAGGCTGAAAGCAGCGGGACCTTGCCCGTGGATCTACATGTTTTCTCACTCTATAAACGTTTAATCTACAGTAGTAAAACAACCCCCTTCCTATGATGTATACTCCGTCCCCATCAGGTTCTGCTCGCCTGCCTGCGTGTCACTACCCTGATTGTGCTCTCCCCCCAATAATTTATGACTATGCTTTTTTCCTGCTCTTGAAACTACAAATTCCTTTCCCCTGCACCCCTTAAAACTTACTGATAAGATTCTCAATAAAAACTGGAGAAGAGTTTTGCTCGAGGCCATCCCGACCAGAGAGCTTGCCCCCCTGGCTCTCTCCTTTTTCTGATATAGGAGTCTGGAGCAATCTGTCATCGCCACCCCAGGGTTTGCTGATCAAACCTGGCAATCCTCAACTCTAAATTCCATGACGTCGGCTTGATACCCAGCTGCTCCCACCATTTACATCTCCACCATCACATAGTCCTTTCTCCCCAGTCTGCCACAATGGCCATCTCTTATCCTTTGCCAAACCAGCTCAGTGCTGCTGGATAACAGCTGCATTCATCAGAGTGATATCTAGAATATTCATTATTTCTAGCCTCAAGGGTAAGCTAGACTGGTTTTTATACTTCTCTAAAAAACTGGCCTATCATCACATCGCTTCACCGCCCCATCCCTTCTCACACCGTGGTCAGAGTGATCAGGATGTAACGTTTTCTTGCTTATGACCTTTCATTGGTTCTATTTCCACAGAAATTCAGAGTGTAAATTATGGTATTATATGACCACCTCCCCCGTTAGCTATGATTCACTCTTCTCCTGTCAAACTAGATTTCTTTAAAGTCCCCAAGTCTTAAAATGTATTTTTATTGCTTTTCTTATATGTTGTGACTAGATAACTCCTACTTACTTTCCAGTTCATAAATAAAAACATACTCAGAGATTCTTTTCAATCTTATTTAGAATCCATGGGTTAACATATTTATCACCCAAGGTAAGTGTGACAAAGCAAAAAGTAAGATTTCCACTTCCAGAAATAGTTTCTAGTCTTGTCACCTGGCTCAACCCACTACTATTTGTGTGATTATGCAAATTTTCAATTTCCCTCTAAGTCACACTATCTATATATGCAAAATAGGGATAATAAAAGTATCTATTACAGAAAGTGTTGTGACAATAGTATAAGACCAAGTATCTGAAGCTTTTAAAACAATAATCTTATGAATCTTTAAAACAGAATCTTATGAAACAGTGAATGTTAGCAGAACAAAAGCATTCGATAAATTACTGAGCTAACCAAAAAATATTGTAAAAGTCCTAACTGATCTCATCAATATTTTTCTAAACAATCTGTTTGAACATCTCTTCCTGCTTTTGTTTGCTTGCTTTTGTTTTGAAGACTTTTAGAGTAGTTTTATATTCACAGCAAAATCAAAAAGAAGGAACACAGATTTCTCATATGCCCTCTGTCTCCACACATGCATAGTCTTCCCCTCATTATCAATATCTCCCACCAGAGTGGGATATTTGTTACAAGTGATGAAGTTAAACTGACACATAATAATCACTCCAAGTCCATAATTTATATTAGGGTTCACTCTTAGTGCTCTACATTCTATCAATTTGGACACATAGATAATACCATGGATTCGCCATTATAGTATCATACAGAATAGCTTCACTGCCCTAATCTTGGTTGGATGGAGAGGGTCTATATTTTTTTTAAGACTGACAATATTCTTTCATATGCAAAGTATGTCCATGTAATGGTTTTTTGATAATATAAATTAAATTAAGAATATAGTCAACTAGTAAATCTATGTGAAGAAGATCTTGTACTCTCTCTCTTCTAATACTTAACGTTAAAATAAAAAAGAATACAATGTCATATGATTAACCAAAATAAGGAAAAGTTAATACCTGGGCAATGTATTTGGAAATTGGAAGCAATGAGGAAAATGTAAAGGGAAATTTTTTGTCTTACAAGTGATTTTATTCTTATGAACAGTGGTACATATATACATGCACTTGGAGATTTACTGTGGAAAAACAGAAAGTGACAAAATTTAGAGAGAAGCCTCTTGCTTCTAGTCAGTCATACATTTTGTCTGAAACCTGACCTGTCTTAAAAAACAACTGAAAAGCTGAAGAAAAGATATGGAAAGTCTGCAGAAATGAGCCAACAACTAGTGCAAGGCTGTATGTGATTCCTGAAAGAGGTAAAACAAATGAAGGAAACCCTGCAATTGTTTTTGCTTTCTGCGCGAGACACCGTCTAGACTGCAGCTCAGAGTGAGAACCAAAACAGAGCACCGAGGGTCTTAGTTGAAGAGGCAGTTTGGACTATGGAGAGGCCAAGGCTGCTATACTTTATGGACAGAGTAAAAGAGAGGAGAGAGCCACGCAGAGAAAGATCTCCAGAAATCTGTATGAGGTACCCTGGAGTCTGGCTGAATGGTAATCTACATGTGTGTGTGTGTGTGTGTGTGTGTGTGTGTGTGTGTGGTGAAATTCAGTGAAGCTGGTTAAGCACTATCAGGAAGCTATAAACTGACTTTAAAAAAAAAAATTTGTTTTTTAGTGTTTATTTATTCTTGAGACAGAGAAAGACAGAGTGTGAGCAGGAGAGGGGCAGAGAGAGAGAGAGGGAGACACAATCTGAAGCAAGCTCCAGACTCTGAGCTATCAGCACAGAGCCTGATGTGGGGCTGGAACTCACAAACTGCGAGATCATGACCTGAGCCAAAGTTGGACGCTCAACCGACTGAGCCACCCAAGTCCCCCAAAACTGACCATTTTTTAATGCTCACGCAAGACTCAAGAGCAATCAATTTTCAACCATTAAGACTGACAAGAACTTGTTAAACACCAGGATAACAATTAGAGATCCAGAAAGGATTACATTTTGTAAATAGGATTAAAGTAGCTCTAGGAAAAGATTATTCTTTTCTGTCCTCAGAAATCTGGAAACAAAGCTTGAAAATAGCAAACTGATCCACAGGCAAAGGCAATCCATAGGCAGTGTAGCAATTACACTGTCCAGCAATAAACAAACAGAAAATACTAGAACTGCAAATAAACAGGAAAATGTGAGCCACAAAAAAGAGAAAAATCAGCTAATATAGGTATATAAAAAAATACAAAGATGATGCAATTAGAAGACAAGAACTATAAAATATGCAAAAGTAGTTCAAGGAAAACATGGAAATGATGAAGAAAAAAGTATCATAAAAATGGAAGTATTTAATGGGAAAAAAAACAGTATCTGAAATGTCAAATTCATTGGATGCATTTTAACAGCATATTTAACATTTAGAAAAAGTAACAATAAAAAAAAAAAACAGCAATAGAAACTATCCAATCCAAAGAACAGAGAGGACAAACAACCCAATACTATAATCTCAAATAAATACAGAACTGGGCTTAAACAAAATTGCAGGCTGATTCATTTAAAAATATCACTGAACACCAGAAATTGAAGAGAAGTCCCTCATCTCGTAAAAGGCAACTACAAATAAACTGGCAGGTGACTTACATTCTAGTAAATGAATTTAGAAAAGTCACAGAATATTAGGATAAATGCAAAAAATAAATTTTAATGTATATACTAGCATTGAAGAACTAAAAGCAAATTTTTAAAAAAAAAAACAATTTTATTTTTATCATGATCATAAAGGCACCATATGAAGATCATTTTTTTTAAATATATGTAAGACTTATAAACTGTAACTATATAACATTGCCAAGAGAAATTAAAGGGGACCTAATTAAATGGAGATCAACAGTATACAAATGAATTAGAAAACTCAGTATCTTAAGATGGCAATCGTCCCGGACATGTCACACAGAATTCATTAAAATTCGATACAGTCAAAACAAATTTTTATAGAAAGGAATTAATAAACTTATTCTAAAATGTATATGAAAATGCAGAGGATCTAGAATTCCCAGAACTATTTTGAAAAATAACAAAATTTCAGAATTTAAACCACCTCATTCCAAAGCTTAAAATAAAGTACCAGTAATCCAGACAACATAAATTGGTGTTAGAAGAGACATACAGGGGCGCCTGGGTGGCGCAGTCGGTTAAGCGTCCGACTTCAGCCAGGTCACGATCTCACGGTCCGTGAGTTCGAGCCCCGCCGTCAGGCTCTGGGCTGATGGCTCAGAGCCTGGAGCCTGTTTCCAATTCTGTGTCTCCCTCTCTCTCTGCCCCTCCCCAGTTCATGCTCTGTCTCTCTCTGTCCCAAAAATAAAAAAAAAATAAAATAAAATAAAATAAAAAATGTTAAAAAAAAAAAAAAAAGAAGAGACATACAGATTAATTAAACACAGTAAGGTCCAGAATAGATCCACATATTCACAGCCAATTGATTTTCAAAAAGGCATCATGGAAATATAATGTTGAAAAGCAAATCTTTTCAGTAACTGGTGCTGTAACAACATTTTTTAAAGTGATAAACCTCAAACCCTAATTCGTGGCAACTCATAAATAAATGTAAACAACTGAGTCATAAACAATTGGGTCAAAAAAAACATCTAGCCAAATATAAACGTTAAAAGAATAAAACTTCTAGAAGAAAATGTTGAAGGAACTTTCCAAAAGATGATGAAGAAGCAAAACTGAAAGGAAACTCGAGCATAAAGACCAAGAAAAAAAAGATCATGTTATGTGCACACACACATAGACACTTACACACACACTATTTGTTTTCCTTTTTTATTTTATTTCATTTTTTTTGTTTTTGAGAGACAGACTATGAGCAGGGGAGGGGCAGAGAGAGAGGGAGACACAGAACCCAAGGGAAGCTCTAGGCTCTGAACTGTCAGCACAGAGCCTGATGCAGGGCTTGAACTCACCAACCGCAAGAACATGACTTGAGCCAAAGTGGGTCGCCTAACTGACTGAGCCACCCAGAAGCCCCCACAATTTGTTCTCCTAATAAGGGCCTAAATTGAGTGAAACATGATAAAACAAAACTTAGGATGAAAATTGAAATTGTAATGCTAGTAAAATTAAAGCTTAAACTAACTCTTTTTTTTTATTACTAATAAGCACATTAAAGATATATGTAAACAAAGAAGATATGACTGAACAATGCATTGAAACAGGAAAATGTTTTAATATAATGAGAATATAAGAAAACAAGCATTAAAGGAATTACAAAGAAGATATTAAATATGAAATTCAGACAAGTAAATTGGTATTCCTTATGTTGAGAACCTAGCATTTTGATAAAAAAGAATATCTATAAAATCATTTTCACCATTTACTGACTAAAGGGCCTTCTCTGTAATCCAAAGAGAAATATCATATTTCATGAAATGTAATTTTAAAAATCATCATTGAAGTACATCTTCTTTAACTTACTGAACATGATGGCTAAAGAAAGTGTTCTTTATTATTCAAAAAGAAAAAAAAAAGAAAAGAAAAATTCAAATATAGAAAAAAATCAGAATGATCTGAAGTATTTTCACAATGTGAGTCAATGCTGGTTGGACAACAGAGAAAAATTTCATATGGTCCCCAAATTAGAAGGCCAAAGAATGAATGGAAAAGACATGTGAGAAGTTTCGAGATTTTTTTTAATGTTTCACTGCACAGAGTTAACTGATTAGTGTCTAAAATTGAAACATGGAGCATGAAGATACCCATATAAATGCATTTCACTATTGTTTTCCCCCTTAAAGTTCAGAGTATTTTAGGGACTGATATCACTGTTAGAAAGAAACACATCTTAAATTCAAGAGATCCTTTTGATCTCTCTCTTTTTCTTTCTTTGATGAGTTAAGAACAGTTTAAAATTTCCATGTGAAATATGACCAAATTTTATAAATGTATCAGTTGACCTGTTGGTATATTTAAACCAGATATAATTGTACCACCCATCTATATAGTTGACCTATTTGTCCATATGACAGATAGATGCCTAGACCAGTAGTTACTTAACGTTAAAAAAAATTGAACATGCGATGATTTTTCTCATCTGTCTTTGTTATAAGTTTTTTTAAATATTTCACTTTTTCAATTGAAAATGTGATACTCTTATTTTTTTGCCACTTATTTCTAAGAACTATGAGAAAACAAAAGTTCCAAGTCAATAAGGTAACTACATGCCACCCAAAATAAATAAATATTAACTTTTGTCCTATGTGCTTTAAATCTTAATCTTTATTTAGGAAATCAAACATTACAGGTTAAGATAAAATTCCTTTTTACTTCTACTACATTAAATTTTCCTTAATTTTTCCTTTAAACAGATACTGTTATGAATTTGTGTATATTCTACATGATTTTATATTTTAGCATATGTATTTTCCATAAACAATCTGTAGTATAAAGTCCTCTTTCTTCTAAAATGTTGTTTTATTTTGAAAGATACAGAGACACAACATTTCTTAAATTTAAAAATAGTCTCTTTTATTCTGTACTTGTGACATTTATAGGCTACAACCACTAATTTGAGGAATATTATGAAGACAATATATATTTCCTTAAAATTCTGCAAGCCATAATATGAAGACAATATATATTTCCTTAAAATTCTGCAAGCCATAATTGCCATTTGGGCATCATGTCACCATGGGGAATCCTACAGGGCCATAGTTTTGATAGATGTATTTGTTCCCTGTATTCAGGACAAGAGCCTGCTAGAGTCTAATTAACCCTTGATCATTTATATATATTAGAAAAGAATATCTAGCTTTAAACTTATCTAAGTACTAAATAATACCTCAGATTAAGTTCTATTCTCAGATGGAATCCAAGATAAAAAGATGTAACAATGATTCATTGCTATATTCTTGAAATGAGAAATAAATAATTTCTTTAGTGCTTTGTTTTAAATTGGCTTAGGAAAAAGCTAAACTTGCCTTAAGTTTCAAATACAATTAAGTGAAAACAATTTTAATTTTAGAGGATTTAAAAATAGATTCTACGGGCGCCTCATTCAGTCGGTTAAGCATCTGATTCTTGGTTTCTATTCAGGTCACGATCTCCTGGTTTCCTGAGTTTGAGTCCTGCTTCGGGTTCTACGCTGTCAGTGCGGTGCTTTCTTGGGATTCTCTCTCTCTGTCCCTCTCCCTCTCATGCTCTCTCTCTCTAAAATAAATAAATAAACTTTAAAAATAAAAAAAATAAAAGATTTTAGTGGGGATAGGAAGTAAGTCGGAAATCTCTGTATCTACCTCTCAATTTTGCTGTGAACCTAAAACTGCTCTAAAAAAAATGGTCTTAAAAAAAGAGACTCCATTAAAACAAAAAAAAAACAAAAACGAAATATTAAAACTTTATTTCTCCTTTTGTTTTGTTAAGGTTTGTATTTCATTATAGAACCAATTAATTTTAGCAACCCATCACCTTAACCTCTTGGCCACTTCATCCCCACAACCAATTAATTTTAAAGCATAAAAAATAAATATTAAATTTATGGGATGTCTGGGTGGCTCAGTTGGTTGAGTGTCTGACTTTGGCTCAGGTCATGATCTAGCAGTTTGTGAGTTCGAGCCCCACATTGGACTCTGTGCTGACAGTTTGGAGCCTGGAGCCTGTTTCGGATTGTGTTTCCCTCAATCTCTGCCCCTCCCAGGCTTACAATCTGTCTGTCTCTTCTCAAAAGAAACCTTAAAAATTAAAATAATATACATTAAATTTAAAAACAAACATGAAAAGCGTAGTTGGAGTGTTTTTTTTCTCTAAGATACATTCCAAATATGAGAACTATATCAGAAAACTAATATAAAATCTGTATCACGAAAAATAATAATAAGTCAAACCAATAATTAACCTTGGTTGTCTGTTTTTTTTTTTTTTTTTTTTAAATTCACGAGCTATTTCATAGACCCCAGTGCTGACACATGAGTAGGTTGCTAATTATACATCGTCAATATTATCACTACTATTAATACATATGTAGACATAAATTCTCATTTTTATTTCTAACTCAATATTACTGAATCACACGGTTATTTAAAATGCTTCATCCTTACATGGAATTTGCTTTCATAAATAATAAGCCACATTTTCACTTTCATGGAGAGATACATGGTCCCAAGGCAAGTGAACCAGCTTGTCAGGAGTTTGTGAAAGGTGGCAACAGGTGAACTTTATACCAGCCCTTGGGGCCTAAAGATTAAGTCTTGGGCAATAAAACACTGGACTGAAGCATATATCAAGAAAACCGTAAAAATAGAAATATATAGTCTAAAAAATATTAAGCTTTATTCAATTTTTTTCTATGTCAAGGTTTCATAGCACTGAGTCATGGTTCTCAAAAAAAAAAAAAAAAGGCAAGAGCGAAAGTATATTTTAATATTCCCAAATCCTACAATTAAAGCAAATAGAAAATCTAAATAGCAAAACCAAATCCATTGATAACATCTAAAACTAACACTACTGATGAGGAATTACGCTGTATCTTGAAATATGAGTATGTTGTATAAATATAATTGAATTAAAATAAATAGCAAGCAACAACAACAATGAAGTGTAAAAATAGGAGGACAATAAATATAATGGAAAATGGTAAAATAGAGAAATATATTATAAAAAGTATTGTTTCTATGAAAAAACTAAACAAAATTTATGAAATTCTAATGTTAATTCACCTAAAAATAATCAGAATGATATCAAGAGACAGAGATTATCACTGTCAATAGTATAATGAGATTATCACCAAAGAATTTACATCCCATGTGAACATCACAAGGAGATATTAGAAATAACATTAAGCTTAAAAAGTTTTATTACATGGGACAAATTCCTAGAAAAATGAAACTAACAAAGCAAACACAAGGAGTAGGTGAAAATCCAAATAAGCCTATATCGGTTTATAAAACTAAAAAGTTGTAAAAACCTTTCAAAAAAAGCTCTTGCCTAAGTGTCTTGAATTATTCCAAACATTTAAGGAAGAAACAGTGCCTACCTTACATGAATTATTTAAAAGAAATAATAAAAGGAGACACATACATTAATTAACCTTATAAGGCCAGAAAACCCTTAGTAGCAAAAATCAACATGGACATTACAAAAAAAGGGAAATACATACTAATCTTTCTCATTAACATTAATCCAAAACTAAGAAGAATGAAGAAATCAAATTCTAATTCTTTGATATTTTA
>NC_064818.1:25263390-25394231 GCF_023721935.1 Panthera uncia | reverse complement strand
CCAAGCAGGCATAATTCCAGAAGTAAAGTTTTGGTGTAATAATTGAAACTTGGCAATGTAATTCTCTTCATTAACAGAATAAAAATATCTCAGAAGATTCAGAAAGCAATTAATAAAATTCAGCACGAATGAATTAATAAAAAAAAAAAAAACTGTTAGCAATCAGGAACGGAAATCCTTTTCCTAAATCATATGTAAAGTACCTAAAAACAGTATAGAAAATATCTTTGTTAATGGTGGGGAATTAAAAGTGTTTCCTCAGGATCCAGCAGGAGTCAAGGATGCTTACCATCATCATGTCTATTTATCATTGTATTAGTAGTTTTAGTCTACAACGTCAAGAAAAAGAAATAAAAGTTATTAGTATTGCAATAGAAGAAATAAAACTCATTATTTACAAACATCATTCTTTTGTACATAAGGAATACAATAATCTATACAAATTGATCAAATTAATAAGAATAAAGGAGAAGTACCTAAAACCAAGGTCGGCATAGATTAATTCTATTTTTTACCTTTTTTTAAAATTGTTTTTTAATGGTTATTCAATTTTGAGAGACAGAGACAGAGCACGAGTTGGGGAGGGGCAGAGAGAGAAGGAGACACAGGATCTGAAGCAGGATCCAGGCTCTGAGCTGTCAGCACAGAGCCCGACACGAGGCTGGAACCTACAGACCACAGTTCATGACCTAAGCTGGTGTAGGACGAGCCACTCAGGCGCCCCTCTTTTTTATCTTTTTTAAAAAATATATTTGAATAAACCTAAGACTTTGCAAGATCTCTATATAGAAAGCCACAAAGAATTATTTTTAGAAAAATTGAATGAAGCATCTTCATAGCATCTTCATAGACTGAAGAATTGTAAGTTTCAATACCTGCAAACAGCAATTACTTTCCAACTGAACTACAAATTCTATGCAATGACAATAAGAATCTATCCTTTTTTAAATAAAAATTGACAAGGTGATTCTAAAATTATATATAAAAGCAGAAGGTCAAAAATAGGCTGTACAAGCTGAAGAATAACAATGACTAATCTATATGACCAGATACTACCCTATTATAAAATTGTAATAAATAAGCCAGAGTGCTATTAGTGAAAGGTAAGACAAATAGACTAATATAAAAGAATCTAGTCCAAAAAGAGATCCACGTACATCGCTTAATTTTATAAGAGGCCTATACTACAGTGAAGTTGGGGAGAAAATCAGTATTTTTTTTTAAACATTTATTCGCTTTTTTTGGAGAGAGAGAAACAGAGCATGAGTGGGGGTGGGGCAGAGAGAGCAGGAGACACAAAATCTGAAGGAGCCTCCAAGTTCTGAGCTGTCAGCACAGAGCCTGATGTGGGCCTCAAACCCATGAACTGTGAGATCATGACCGAGCCGAAGTCGGATGCTTAACCTACTGAGCCACCCAGGGGCCCCCAAAATGGGTATTTTGAATAAACTATACAGGATCAACTGAACATTCCTATGGGGAAAAAAAGTATCTTGACTTCACCCACATTATTTTATGTCCAGCTGTCAATTCTGGATGGGTTTTATATAAAACTTCCGAAGGAAAAACCAGATAATCATCTTTGTGATCTATGTGCTCCTGGGATCCACAATAATTTATTAGACAGGATGTAGCAAGCATCAGCTGTAGATGGAAAGATAAGTACCTTGAACTCTCTGAAAATGGAAAACAGTTCTTCAACAGACACCCTGAAGAGAATGAAAAGACAAGCCCCACTATAGAACGTATCCATAATGTGAATATCTGGCGAAGGACCCATTCCCGAATACATAAAGAACACCTAAAAGCCACTAAGAGAGAGTCTGCCCAGGAAAAATTGGCAAATAAATTCTTAAACAGATATTTTGCGGTAGAGGATCTCTCAAGTAGCTAATAAGAGTGTTAGATGTTCAATCTCATTAGCTGTCAGGGAAATGTAAATTAAAACCACATCGGTAACACTGTACTCACTAGAGTCGCAGAATTTAAAAATTGACTCTGCCAGTTGGCAAGGATGTGGAACATCTGGAACTTTCGGACTTTGCTGAATGGAGAACAAATCATACAACTTTTGGGGGGCAGTATCTATTTTAGCAGAACATACACATGACTATGACCCAGCAACTTTGCTCTTAGACACATATGTCAAAGAAATTCATGTATATGTGCACCAAAACATACATACCGAAAAAAGGCCAATGTTCGAATCAAGGCTTTGACTTCAATTAAAGGTGATTTGTGTAATAACTTTTGAAACTTCTTTCCATCACATAGTGATAAGCAATATCATTAAATTAGTTTTTCCTGCTGCAAGCTAGATTTTCCATCATTTACTTAGAACTCTTGAACTGCAAGATCATGACCTGAGCCAAAAGCAAGAGTCCCATGCTTAACCCACTGAGCCACCCAGGCACCACCATTCATGGTTTGAATAAATCTGTTTTGATTTATTTACATACCAATTATAGTATTATTTAGTCATTTATCCATGGAAGAAGAAAGGGAAGCTTCTTGCCGTACTCCTTGACAAAGTTGGACATATTCTGCAGAGTCCAGCAAGTCACTTGAGAATCAACATTCTGAGATAAAACTGATGAAACAGCTGCTTTTTCTTCTAATTCAATGATGATGCCATTAGTCATGTCTCTTCTTTTTCTTTGTTACTCCCTTGTATGTAGCATTTCAACCTGAATCCTGTGCAGAATCACAATTCCCTTTGGTAAGAAATATTTTTTTGATGTCTTATATTTTATTCAATATTTATTTTGTATTTTGGGGTGCCCGGGTGGCTCAGTCAGTCAGGCGTCCGACTTCAGTTCAGGTCGTAATGTCACGGTTCATGAGTTCGAGCCCCGTGTCCAGCTCTGTGCTGACAGCTCGGATTCTGGAGCCTGCTTCAGATTCTGTGTCTCCCTCTCTTTCCCTCCCCTGCTCACACTCTGTCTCTCTTTCTCTCTCTTAAAGATAAATGAACTTTTAAAAAATATTTATTCTGTATTCATTTATTTTAACGTCTGGAGAGATCATGTTAATAGTGATAGTGTGAATGATTGATGATTGACCAGGTGAGGTACAGCTTCAGTCAAATGAACCTTGGCAGTGATTTGAAGTAAGTCACAGGAAATTATGTTTGTTCTAATTCTTGAGTCCTCTCTGGCAAGCTCTCAGAATCCCTTCAGGTGTTTTCTACCCAAAGTTATTCACTCCATGGACAATATTAACAGAATTCTGCATGAAAATCTCAGCATATCAATATCTGTAGGGGATGTGTGAAATTAAGGCTCTTAATAAATTTCAGAGGTAGAAAATTTGTGTGGTACAATTGCCAGGGCTCTGAAGTTTTGGACCTGACTTGGTTCCCCCTTCCTTAGAAAATCACTAGTTATAAAAGTCATTTCCCAGAAGCATTGTGCAAAAGTGAAAAAAAAAAATGAGATTTTAAAAGTAAGAAGTGAAAATCAAAGTCAAATGTAAGTTTGTGCCTTCTTTTCTTTATCTACAGTCATTTTTTCAACTCTGTGTGTCTCCCGTAAGAATCTATAGCTG
The DNA here is from genome assembly GCF_023721935.1 of Panthera uncia. Lineage (NCBI taxonomy): Eukaryota > Metazoa > Chordata > Mammalia > Carnivora > Felidae > Panthera > Panthera uncia. The sequence continues at coordinate 25,390,685 of NC_064818.1, read as the reverse complement.
AATTAAGAGCTTTCTCATTGGGGCACATGACCTCACCTCAGGTCACGATCTCATGGTTCGTGATTTCAAGCCCCATGTCAGGCTCTGTGCTAACAGCTCAGAGCCTGGAGCCTGCTTCAGATTCTGTGTCTCCCTCTCTCTCTTTTCCCCTTGCCAGCTCATGCTCAGTCTCTCTCTCTCTCTCTCTCAAAAATAAGTAAACATTAAAGTAAAAAGCTTTCCCATAGAACCCAGTGGCCCCTGCTTTCATACCCCCACATTTTCTAGTGTTAATTTCTAAGTGGGACACAGGAATTGACTGTTCCGGTCATACCTGTCACAAGAATAAGGCCTATGTCTGAAGACCATTCAAGTTTCTTCCTGTAGCATGGTAAATGTCATGAGCAGACAGTTTTGGGGAGCTACTGTTGGAGTTCTTGATCCCAATGTGATTAAATGTTATGCATTTTGTGGTGGCTTCATACAGACAAAGAATCTGGAAAACACATGAACAAATACGCAATCAAACAAAACAAAACAACAACAAAAAAGCAGGATATCAGTATTACAATACCCCAGTAGACAAAATTCTTGTGTGTGTGAGCCACAAAAAAGAGAGAGCTTTACGAGGAGTCCCTGCCAGTTTATTTCTCCAGGGTTAGTCTATCATGGCTAAATAAATAAAAGATGAGCTGAATTCCTCCTTTTACAAGAGGCTTGGGGAAGGTACACAGGAGGCTGGAAAAAGTAAAAGGTAGGCTTTTGCAACTGCGCAGTCTCAGGGGCGTATTCACAAAAGATTGAACCTGTTGGGAATGGTAGTAGTTGCAGAATTTAGTCGTGTTCCGTAGTTAACACATCGGTGAACGAAGTGGAGAATCACCTCGAAATCAGTACAGCCGAAAAAAAAAAAAAGATCATAGATCTCATGTTGAAACACAGTGATCATTTTATCTGGTTTGAATAAATTATTCCTCTATGCATAATCTCAGCCGAGTCTCTTATCAATTTGGATTAGAATGGGTTAGAGTTGTTAGAAATTCTTTGGTATATATGGAGTGCTAACATTTGTGGCAATCGAAGGATGATTTAATTCTTCTGTTTCATCAGTACATTTTTAGTGTTTCCTTAGACTGCAGATCCCTGAGCTATCTTAGCAGAGATTTTCACTCTTTTTTATTTTACAGCTGAAGAAACTAGGGCACTGGGAATTTAACATACCTTTGGGTAATAAATTGAAGAAGAGGAAAGACTCCAGTTTTCTTCTAAGGTCGAGGTTCTTCTCATAGCACTGTGACTCTTGCAATTATAGCACCATTATCAGCTTCATAAGGGACTTATCTCTTAGCCACTTCGGGGAATAAACTTAGAAGATATAGAAGCTATAAATCTGTTATAGAAAGTAAGCTTATTATACTTCTCTGTGTTATATATTGTGCAGACAGATAACATATCCATCCATGCCTTTCCATTGGCTTTCAGACACAGCCTAGAATCCTTAGCACAGCACGATCTGGCCCTCTGCCTCCATCATCTGGCTTCACCATTAATCTCACTCTCCTTACCCATCAGAGGTTCCACTGAAACTGGACTCTGGGCACGTCTAATCTGCACACTCCTCCATTTCTCCAGTCAATTCTACACCTCCATTCTTCCCCCACATCTAAATTCTGCTTATCGATCAAGTATTCTCAAATACCCTACCTAGAAGGACTCTTCCTGCCTTTTGAATTTCCATAAGAATTTAGTCTTTTATGGTTTATCTCTTCTCTTGCTTGGCATGATGAATATGTGTGTAAACATTGTTTACTTTGTGAAATTTATATACATATATATAAATATATATGTATATTTATATATATTAATATATATATTTATATATGTATATAAATTTCACAAAGTAAACAATGTTTACACACATCTGAAATTACTTTTTCTTTAAAATATAAATAAAACTATCAATATTACCAAAATGCAAAAACACAAATATTTGAGGTGAATACATTATGTATATATGCTACATTTGAATATTAAGATTTTCTATTAAAATCATCTTATTTACAAAATATATTTTAGAAGATACCATGACAATAAAATCATTAGAAACCATATTGTAGAGTGTAGAAGATCCTAACTTGAGGGTAAGAAGACCCGCCTTAATCCTGTGCTATTCACCATGTTTCCTTGGGCAATCACTTTTGCCTTTAAATTTTAATTTCTTTATATGTGTAAAGCAGGTAGTGTTGTTAATTGTATAAATCTGATTAATAATGTTGGGGAACCTGAGTTGCACAGGCAATAAATGTCTGGCTCTTGATTTTGGCTCAGGTCACGATCTCACAGTTTGTGAGTTCGAGCCTTACATTGGGCTCTGCACTGACAGCAGGGAGATGGTTTGGGATTCTTTCTCTCCCTCTGTCTCTGCCCCTCCCCCACTCATGGGCTCTGTCTTTCTCTCTCTCTGTTACTCTTTTAAGATATTTCTTCCCAAATATTGCACCATGGTGTTTTCTGAAAATCTCAAATTTCAACATCCTACCTAGATAGTCACTCTGATGCTGAGTTCAAAAGAAAAATGATGAACTATTTTAATAATCTTGTAATTATAGTTAAGTATTAATAATCTAATGCTATACCACTGAGAATTGTAGAACATTCATGAAAAATTTGGTCCATTGTTCCTGGATATCTAAAATTTATTAATTTGTCTTAAAAATATTTTTATTTTTCCTTCCTCACTCTTGAAAATTAACTTAGATGAGTATATCATACTGTATTAATATTAGTTTTTACTCTGAATATTGTGATTATTCTGAAAGTATTCTTATATCATTGCATCTCTAATACGGGTTTCAAGACTTTGGTTTTTAGGCTTGGGATTCTAGTTTTTCACTTTTGAGTTGATTAAATGCTTTTGGTATCCTAAAGATATTCTGATATTTTCTACATGTGAATTTATTTCTATTTTCTTGCTCAGAACTTCTCATCCTTCCTGTTTCCAAGAATATTCTTTTCCTTTAATCACTCTTTTTTGTTTCATCTATTTATTTCCCTAGATTTCCTTATAGAATAGTTTCCAATGTCTATCTTGCAGTGTATAAACACATCATTATAAATAACTGTGTAACTGTGGGATATGGGTAACAGCATCAATAACAAAATAAAGTAAGCATCATGCTAAGCACTAGTCACTGCATACTTAAATTAGACACTGAGCCCATATTAATGACACATATATATGTGCATGTGCAGGGTTTTATTCTGTGTGTAAGTGCATGTATATAATGGGATTTGCAAAATTTAAGATACTGGAGGGAGTTGATACTTCTATAATAGTGTGTATGACAAGGTACAGCCTTGAACTTTTTATCTTGTATCAAAATGGAAACCCAGGGATAACTTTAATCATAGAAGAGTGACGTGTACATAGTAGTTATTTAATACATTGCTGCATCTTTTAGCATGGGGAAAGCATGGATACTTTTTAAATCTTTAAACTATAGTGTAAACTATTTTTTTAAATGATAAGGATTAAGGCCAAAAAAATATGTGCAAAAAAAAAAAAAAAAAGTTAGGCTATGACTATAATTTTCCAAGTCAAAGATTCACTAAGCTGTTGGTAGTGGGGATAAATATTCAGTTATATACTCAGGAGATTTTACAGAGGTAGAACTAAGAGGATGCCATAAAATTTAGATATGAGATTATAGAAAGAAAAAGAGCTTAAAATACTGATTTTGTTTGCTTGCCAACTGTGACAAGATCAGGTGTGAAAGATATTCTAGGGAAGAAAATAAGAGCTCAACTGGAAGTTCAGAACTTTCAAGTTTCTTCCAGAACTTCACCTGCATGGTATACCATAACTTGCTGGAAATATATGAGGCAAACTTTTCCATCCAATAGCTGTCAGTTTTTTATTAAATGGGTCATACCTCCAGGGCAGTATGTGAATGAGAAATGGAAAGATAAAGACTCAGCAATCACATCCAAATCTACACAAGTTGAAGAAAGGTACTCAATTAAGAAGTCACCTCGGAAGACACTGTCAAAAATGGAAGAGCTTGGAAAGTGTTGTATACAAGGTAGGAGAGTTTTAAGATATAGCGATCTTGGGGCATCTGGGTGGCTGAGTTAAGCGTCTGACTCTTGGTTTCAGCTCACATCATGGTCTCACAGTTCTTGGGTTCAACCCCTGCATCGGGTCCGCACTGACAGCGCCCGATTCTCTCTCTGCCCCTCCCTTGCTTGTGCTTTCTCTCTGAAAATAAATAAATAAACTTAAATATATATATATATATATATATATATATATATATATATATGAATCTTGCTGAAAATGATGCAATGTTTAGATAGATGAGTAGGAGAAAGAAAGATTTAACATAAACCATTTGTCTTAAGTAAACCATTTGATATGAACAGGAAGTTTCTTCATGGGTAGAGGGAATAGTGCTCGCTCAAGTCATATGAAGCTTTGAGAAGCTCCAGAATTTCTAAGTATAAGCGGCTCTTTAGTGCAGCCCATCCGGAGCACTTGGCAGGCTTGAGACTGCATGTACACAGAAGTTTGCCCAGGATTGGGGAAAAAAAACACTCCAATGTCCTTATCTAATGACTGTGTGGGAGGTGTGTACAGGAGATATCATTGACAGGATGGGAAAGTCCACCTTAATTTTGAGTTGCAGAAGTGGAAGCAGTATGTAATACCAGAAGCTACAGTTAAGATAAAAGGAAGGGTTAATGAGGACATACCTTAGAAAGTAACAAAGTAAAACTTACCTGCAAAGCTAAAGGAAAGGAGGCAGAACATCAAGCCAAAATGGTCTAAGACCCGCAGTGAACCAGGTTACCTTAACGTCACAAAAGCACAAACCAACTCCAGGTAGCCATTGTAGAGAATTAATTCAAGGGAAGAGAGATCATCAAAAATAAAATCGCCAGATGGATCTAAAATTAAATCTTTTTCTTTGTATACACTACACATACTTCTGGCACAGACACATACTTCTTTGGGGTAGAGGCAAAAGACCACAGAACTGAAACTTCCGGGTAAATATCAGTGACAGTACATTGGTCACCTGAAATGGTCGCCTCGATCTCTTTGGCACCTGACTCAGCTCCCAATGTACATTGGATCTGATAGAAGTTCTCAGACAGAGGCGCAGACCTTCCGGACAGAGACCAAAACTTGGAGCGTTGACAGTGGGGGTGCAGCACGCATCTTAAGAGCCGTGTCATTCATCTGTGAAAACTCCAGGGTTTTTATATTTAATGAACTCTAATATATTGGTGTTCGACATGATCAGTGTACCTACTGCCTCAGCTACCCGACCAATGACCGTAGGATTTACACAGCTGTAAATTAGGTTAAAAATGTGTCGATCAGTTTAAGATGAGGTATCCGTCATAGGATGCAGGCTGCTTACTGAGGCATAATTCAGACATACTGCCACATAATCCATACACACAAACACCTCACACACACACACACACACACACACACACACACCAGAGAAAACTTAATGTTGAAATTAAAGACAGGGGAGAGTTGAAAGAACAAATTTCCAGAAGAAGAGGGTAGAAAATGAGATCTAATGTGTAGATTGAGAACTACTTTTTATTTATTTTATTTTTGTAATGCTTATTTATTTTTGAGAGAGAGACAGAGGATGAGGGGGGAGGGGCAGAGCGAGAGGGAGACACAGAATCCGAAGTGGGCTCCAGACTCTGAGCTGTCAGCACAGAGCCGAATGTGAGGCTCAAACCCAAGAACCCTGAGATCATGACTTGAACCAAAGTCATACACTTAACTGACTGAGCCCCCCAGGCATCGCAGAGAGCTACGTTTTAGAGAAGAAGGACAGCCTTTTTTCTCAGAATTGAAAAGTGTGGATTGAGTGTTATGACAGTCAAGTCCTACTAAGATTTTGTGACCTCAAGAGATGTCATATGTAAGAGTTTCTACTTTTCTGAAGAGGCAGACATGACATCACCACAGAGAGGGAGGGTAAGGTGGGTGGAGAGAAGGGGATGATGAGAAGAGTAGAAAAGACTGTGTATCAAAGAATGAGAAAAATCTGAAGAGCAGCAAGGAAAATAATTTCCCTATGAGGTAAGAAGCTATGAATTTGTACTGGTGCCAGTAGGCATGGTAATGAGATTTTCTCTACGAAAACTTAGTAGAATAATGTTAAGAGTTAAACTGAAAAGTTATCATACACTGAAGTTCAAGACCTTTACCTGCAGCTAGAATTCTTTTAGGTGGACCGAACACCACTTTCACCTGATAAACTGTGCCCAGATTAATGTAATTTTCAGCTGCTTCATGAGTTATTTACTATTTTTCTAATGTGCAATGGCATTTTTTTGCGGAGTGCTCTGAACTGTTACCTTCTCGACACATAGCAGAAAGAATAATCTGATTATTATGGCTTTATGTCTAATTATATTAATTTTAAATCTGAAACATGTCAGTTCATCCTGCTAATAGACACTTTTTAAGCTTCATTTAACTCTAAATCTGCGTTCTAAAACCTGTACAAGACTCAGAACTACTTAAGATTAACTCTGAAGCTTCGTATGACTTAATAATATACTATGAAATGGGATGATAAACTGTTCTGAGAGTGGGAGAACATCTGATTGTAACATTTGGTCATTATCACGTTTACATATTTATGGTTGGAAATTTGGAAGGCCTATCAACATTTAAAGTGTACATATAACTACTTATATGTAGTGGTTTCATCTTTCGATTTTTTTTCCCACCGAAATACAAATTTCACACAACTTTTTTATCTGTTCCTCTGTTGATTGACATCTAGTTCATATCTAAATTTTAGCTATTATGGATGAAGTTGCAAAAGCATTCCAATACTAGTTTTTTGATAGATATATCTTTTCATTTCTCACTCATTCCCAAGTAATGTTGCTTGATCAAAAGTAAGTATATATTTTACTTTTGTAAGAAACTGCCGAATGGTTTTACAAACTGGTTTTACTATTTTACATTCCCATCAAGAGTATATGAGAATGGTGTAAGAAAGTGGTCTAGTTTCATCCTTCTGCATGTTGCTGTCCAGTTGTCCCAGCACCATTTGTTAAAGAGACTGTCTTTTTTCCATTGGATGTTCTTCCCTGCTTTGTCAAAGATGAGTTGGCCATACATTTGTGAGTCTAGTTCTGGGGTTTCTATTCTATTCCATTGGTCTGTGTGTCTGTTTTTGTGCCAATACCATGCTGTCTTCATGATGACAGCTTTGTAGTAGAGGCTAAAGTCTGGGATTGTGATGCCTCCTGCTTTGGTCTTCTTCAAAATTACTTTGGCTATTCGGGGCCTTTTGTGGTTCCATATGAATTTTAGGATTGCTTGTTCCAGTTTCGAGAAGAATGCTGGTGCAATTTTGATTGGGATTGCATTGAATGTGTAGATAGCTTTGGGTAGTATTGACATTTTGACAATATTTATTCTTCCAATCCATGAGCAGGGAATGTCTTTCCATTTCTTTATATCTTCTTCAATTTCTTTCATAAGCTTTCTATAGTTTTCAACATACAGATCTTTTACCTCTTTGGTTAGATTTATTCCTAGGTATTTTATGCTTCTTGGTGCAATTGTGAATGGGATCAGTTTCTTTATTTGTCTTTCTGTTGCTTCATTGTTAGTGTATAAGAATGCAACTGATTCTGTATATTGATTTTGTATCCTGCAACTTTGCTGAATTCATGTAGCATTTCTAGCAGACTTTTGGTGGAGTCTATCGGATTTTCCATGTATAATATCATGTCATCTGCAAAAAGTGAAAGTCTGACTTCATCTTTGCCAATTTTGATGCCTTTGATTTCCTTTTGTTGTCTGATTGCTGATGCTAGAACTTCCAACACTATGTTAAACAACAGCGGTGAGAGTGGACATCCCTGTCGTGCTCCTGGTCTCGAGACAGGAAAGCATCAAAACCCTAGAGGAGAAAGCAGGAAAAAACCTCTCTGACCTCAGCTGCAGCAATTTCTCACTCGACACGTCTCCAAAGGCAAGGGAATTAAAAGCAAAAATGAACTATTGGGACCTCATGAAGATAAAAAGCTTCTACACTGCAACGGAAACAATCAACAAAACTAAAAGGAAACCAACAGAATGGGAAAAGATATTTGCAAATGACATATCAGACAAAGGGCTAGTATCCAAAATCTATAAAGAACTCACCAAACTCCATACCTGAAAAACAAATAATCCAGTGAAGAAATGGGCAGAAAGCATGAATAGACACTTCTCCAAAGAAGACATCCAGATGGCCAACAGGCACATGAAAAGAGGCTCACCATCACTCCTCATCAGGGAAATACAAATCAAAACCACACTCAGATACCACCTCACGCCAGTGAGAGTGGCTAAAATGAACAAATCAGGAGACTATAGATGCTGGAGAGGATGCGGAGAAATGGGAGCTGTCTTGCACTGTTGGTGGGAATGCAAACTGGTGCAGCCTCTCTGGAAAACAGTGTGGATGTTCCTCAAAAAATTAAAACCATATCTACCTTATGATCCAGCAATAGCACTTCTAGGAATTTACGCAAGGGATACAGGAGTGCTGAGGCATAGGGGCACTGGTACCCCAGTGTTTATAGCAGCACTCTCAACAATAGCCAAATGATGGAAAGAGCCTAAATGTCCATCAATTGATGAATGGATAAATAAATTGTGGTTTATATACACAATGGAATACTACATGGCAATGAGAAAGAATGAAATATGGCCCTTTGTAGCAACACGGATGGAGCTGGAGAGTGTTATGCTAAGTGAAATAAGTCATACAGAGAAAAACACATACCATATGTTTTCACTCTTATGTGGATCCTGAGAAACTTAACAGAAGACCATGGTGGGGTGGGGGGAGGAAAAAAAAAGTTAGAGAGGGAGGGAGCCAAACCATAAGAGACTCTTAAAAAACTGAGAACAACCTGAGGGTTGATGGGGGGTGGGAGGGACAGGAGGGTGGGTGATGGGTATTGAGGAGCGCACCTGTAGGGATGAGTACTGGATGTTGTATGGAAACCAATTTGACAATAAATTTCATACTAAAAAAAATAAAATGCCAATCTCGTCATGCCACTCTGCAGATTACATAATCAAATGCTCCCATTATGCTTCTGAGTAATGTTCAACCTACTTCCAAGACCCCTTGGATCTTGGAAGAATCTCCAGCTCAAATTTCAAATCTCTCAGTACATTTTTCTCTTCAATAAAATCATTACAGTTTTGGCAGTGTGTTCAACAGAGTCCTCTGCACCCATTCCTCTGTATTTTTGCGTGTGATCTTCCTTCTCCTTGAAACATATGGCCTCTGTCTCTACCAATATCTTTACCAGGACATACTTTAGGCATCATGACAATACTCACCTCTTCCACGAGGTTCTCCTCATACTGCTCATACATCGGCCTGAGCACCTTTTACAGTGGATAAGGCATGTTCTCTAAATCCACGCCTTATTTGAATCATCAGTTTCTTGAGGATGGAGCTGTCTTTGTAATATAACTTCCTATCTTTGTAATATAACTGTCACACTTTCAGTGACTGAGAGATCATTGAAATTACATGGACAACTTATAAAAGATTTCTCCGCTAAGCTTGGGAGGAGATATGAAGCATATCTTCTAGAGATATTTCTAGAAATAAGTATTCGAATGAGTGGACTGTCTTAGATTGCAGTCACACACCTCCAGGCACAGTGATGTCTTTGCTGTTCCATGAATGCACTGAGTGTACACTTCGGTTGATTTTTGGTTATTTCTATAAGGGATGTTTCCCCCAGGTTGCCTCCTGGCCTCTTTACCCACTTTCCCCAAACTTTGCTTAAATTTCATCTTTTCAATGAGGCCTGCTGATTCCTATATGAAGATTCCACCCCCATCCTCCCCCATCTGAATCCCATTTTCCCTAAACTTGCTCGCCATTTTTTTTGTTTGTTTTCCGCAGCATCTATTGCTATCTAATAAAATATAATTTCTTGACTTCTGTTATTTTTGTTGCTGTTAAACCCTGTTTCTTTACTAGAAAGTAAGCCACAATTTTTGACTCTATTTATAGACTTATCTAAATTCTTAGAATAACATTTGACATAAAATACTTGTTCAAAAAATATTTATTGATTGGATCTTATGGAAGAACCACCACCACTTTAACCTTCTTGGACTTCATTTGCCCCAATAATTCATTTTTAATGTTTATTTATTTATTTTGAGAGAGTAAGACGGGGTAGGGCAGAGAGAGAGGGAGGGAGAGAAAATCCCAAGCAGGCTCTCTGCTGTCAGTGCAGAGCCCCACATGGGGCTCAACCTTATGAATCGTGAGATCATGACCTGAGCTGAAATCAAGAGTCTGACACGTAACCGACTGAGCCACCCAGGCACCTCCAAATAATTCTTCATCCCTTCTTTACCTTTTAGATACTCTGCACAGAGAACTAATGAGGAAAGAGACATGTGCTAAAATCAAGATAGAACCTCACTGAGTTGGCTAATGCAGGGAGAACAACTTTGGTCTTGGTATTTCTTTACTCTTTTCATTTACCTGTGTCAGACACACATCTGAATAGAAAACACTTGCTTGAATTCTTTCCTTTCTACATTATGTTTTACTTAAGAATCTGCATCTACAGCTTTGAAAATAAAGGGTAATTATACCATCGCCCCCCCAAAAAAAGATTAATCAAGTGTGATTAGGAGAAATCTTAGGTAGCCTAATACAAAACATATATTTAAGAACTGGGGCTTTATTCTCATACATATTAGGAATCTTGTGAGATTCATACTAATGGGATGAACTGTGCTGAAACTAACCACGTTAGATTTTGAAAGTGAAGCTGGAGTATGAGAAAGCCACGGAGATTTTAGGAAACATTAACCACCTTGTTTACCATTCAAGTCTTTCAAAAAAGCTAACTTGAAATCAGTTCAAAGAGGAAGAGGCATTAACTCGGAGAAAATATTTCACTGATAGTTAGCATAGCCGTCATTTTTAGTGCAAATTTGTGGAACTCAACATTCTCATTTTTGTAATTGTGGAAATCACATGTAATGATTCTCATTAAAATTTAGCAAAATACACTGGCTTCAAACTACTGCTTTTGATTCATCCCTGTCACTTTACTGTTCATTTTGAAAGCCAGGTAGACATAAATTGAATTTGGCAGCTGCAAGGAAATGTTTGTGAATCATAAGAAGAAACCTAATCAAAATTTAACTCAATGTAACTATATCTCAAAAGTAATAAAACTAGTGCATGATATGTATTTCATATCACAAAGGAGTCACATTAAACCAACTGTGGTTAAAATGTGAGCTACCTCTCATATTCCTCCCTTTTCCCCGTGATTGGTGGAAATAAAAAGATTTGTTTTCTCTGAAAAAATGAGAATTTTTGGAACACTTCGTAGTTGTTTTATGACATATTTATATTTGTCAACAATGAGTCCTCATTTGCATTAACGTTGCACAGACTTTTCCTCAAACTAAAAATAAAATCAGTGTTAAAAATATTCAGTTACAGTCAGTTTTGAGAAAGAATGAAAAGCAAAGCAAAACTTTGTCTTGGTGGTAAGAGTTGGGGAGTATTACCTTGTTAAAGACAAATATCCTATTTATCCTACATTACATATAGACAATGGATTGAGCTTATGCAATTAATTACTCTGGCACAATGAAAACCAGAGGCTGGCAAGGTAAACTTTACCATAGATTTGCAGCCTCCAGGATAGTTTTCAAATAAGAACGACATGAAGTAAGATCTTGGTTATTACATTTCGACAGGTCTAGTTGGAATCCTACTCCAGAAAGTGCAATAAAGCAGTTGATGGAAAAAAAAAAAAAAAGTCAATTGTTTTCAGTTCCCTCCCCCTAGTTGTACCTATCTGTTAGAAACTCAAAAATTAATGTTTCTGAAAGCTAGTTGTTTTCCATCTCCTCCTTCTTCTTTTTCTCCTTCTCCTTCTCCCTCTTCTTCCTCTTCTTCTTTTTCAAATACATCTATCTCTTTAACTATCTTCTGCAATAGGTACAGGCAATTCTCCCCAACACTTTCCAGTTCCTATGGGCAGGGCCTGAATCTTTGATTCCCTTACAAACATTTGGAAGTTGTCTTAGATATTAAAATCTGGGTGAAATTATATTTGCATGCTAGTAATGATAGTCCTTGTTGCATGTCCTTTTTGGGGACACAAGGGACTAATGTTAAGAATTTTATGTATGCAGATATTCACGCAAATAATCTGGTTTTAAGCACTATGTTTAAATGCACCCCTACTAAGGCATTTGGGAAGACAACGTCACTCACCACAAAGGGGACTGGATGGTTAAGTATTAGCACTTGGGTGTCCTATTGTGTAGTTGATATGATTGAAGTAATGGCTTCACCATTATGGGAAGCCATCTTGAGATTTGGGGCAAAAAACAGACATTATGAATCGATTTTATTTTCTTTCTTAAAACCCACTCACTGTCTTCTAGTAACTTCAAACAAACTTGTTGATATCTACTTCCCCACCCAATATTAGCACCTGTGTTTGTTTGGGTAAAACTTTAGTTTTGGTTAATTAAGTGTGTCATCTATGCCAGAGTCAATTAAATTATTGTGTTTCCCTAAATATAGTAAATAGTTCTGAGAGGGACAAATGGCCTAAGCAGAAGCAATGAAAAGCCACAGGACATATAAATGCTAGGACAACATCAGTGATATTCCTAACTGGAGTTGAATCTAAGGAATGTGAAATCAAAGGTTGCCATGGATATCTTGCTTTCTCAAGGGAAGATTTTTTTTTTTTTTTTTTTTTTTTTTTTTGACTGCAGCCAACTGAAGATACAAGAGATACCGGAGAGGAGATAGAAGGAAACAGAAGACTTGTGACATTTTGGGGACCCTTGAATCAAGCTATGACTAAATGTAGGCTTATTGCTGAACTATTCAGATGTTGCAGTGGAATGAATTTGTGCATCCCTGCCCCGGAATTCATATGTTGAAACTCTAATTCCAATGTGGTGGTATTTGAAGATGAGGACTTTGAGAGGTAATTAGGTCATGAGAGTGAAGTCCTCATGAATGGGATCAGTGCCCTTACAAGAAGTAGCCATGTAGCTAGCCAGCCCTCTTTCTACCATGTGAGGGCCCAGCAAAAAGATAGCCCTCCGCAGACCAGGAAGAGGGCACTCACCAAGGACCACACTATGCTGGTGCCCTTATCTCTGATTTGCAGCCTGGGTTGTAAAACTGGCAAAAAGCTCTGTGAAATATTTACATGCCAAAGAGGAAGAGACAGAATTGACAATGATAAATTTTCTTCTCTTTTTTCTTTTTAAAAATTTTTAAAAATGTTTATTTATTTATCTTTTTGAGAGAGAGAGAGAAAGAGAGAGTGTGAGTGATGTAGGGGCAGAAAGAGAGGGAGTGACAGAATCCAAAGCAGGCTCCAAGCTGTCAGCCCGTGTCAGAGCCTGACATGGGGCTGGAACTCACAAACCGCGAGATCATGACCTGAGCCCAAGTCAGAAGCTTACCAACTGAGCCACCCAGGTGCCCCTACAATGATCAATTTTCTAGCGTATTGCCTTTAAGGAAAGGGAGAACAGGAAGGTAGAAGCAGCAAGCAGTCTATCTAAAATTTAGTCCCAGAACATTAAGGTCATCTTGGTCACTATTAAATAATAATACAGAGCCTTTATAATTGAAACAACTTGTGATTGTTCTTTGTGTAAACAGATAATTCTCAGTCGGGGTTCTCAAACAAACTGAGTCTGGGGCAAAAGCTTATAGCTAGAGATTTGAGGATGAAGCCTGAAGGAAACAGAAGAGAAAGGGGGAAAAAGTGAGTCAGAAAAGTTGGGAAACCCCATTAGAGAGTGTCCTCCATTGAACTGCCACAACTTCTAACTGATTGCTCACCCTGATGGTATTTGCTTTGAGAAACCCAATGAAATACTGCACTTGGGAATAGTTCCTCTGAGAGAAGAGAAAGGAAATGATTAATCATTAGTTCCTTCAATCCCCAAATTTTCATTCATTCCCTTGCCCTTCTTTGCTGTACCACTTGGCCTCCTCTGGCAGAGGGAAGAGCATCACAGAAAGCCAGGGTCCTGGAAAAGTCCAATAAGGCAAGAGCATAAGGATAACAATTGGCCCAGCCAGGTAGCGCTATGCATTTCCTCAACTTGTCGTGGTGGAAGCAGTAACTCAAGCAAATTCTTTCTATAAGAAAACTCTTCCTTGACTACAAATACAGCACACACCATTGCTGGGACAGTCCTAGATGGCATCTGAAATGGATGGAGGAAAGAAGGAGTTGTAGTCAGTGGTGTAGGAATGACTAGATAGTTATATGGAAAAGTATAAAAATGGATTCATTTTTATACCATGAAACAGAATCAAGTTCTAAATAGATCAAGAACTCTATGTGAAAAAACTGATACCATGTAACTAATGGAATAACACATAAATTGAGTCTTCACAGTCTGGAAAGGGAGAAAATTATTCACTATGACTTTAATCCAGAAGAAATAAAAGAGTAATACATTTGACTATGTTAAAGGCACTTTCAGATGACAAAAAATAAGCAAAACAAAAAGATAAGTAACAAGCTGAATTCTACCCCAAAGATACATTGGCAAAAACAAAGTGATTTTGACACAAAGTAATTATGTGCAGCACATTAATAATTGGCAAAGGCAGGAAGCACCTCAAATGTTCTGTAATAGAGTACTGGTAGAGAACTATGGCACATCCAGATCATGAGACAAAGATCATCTCTTGATACTATTTTGTATATATTCTTAAGTAAGACGCTGGAAGGAAAATACAGGATTCTATCATGTGTAGTGATGAAGTTAATTTATATATTGGGACCCACAAAGCAGAGGCCACCCCAGTGACCTGGCCCACACCACAAATCTAAACCTGTGTCAGCCTGCTCTTCTGGGAAATACCTGTCAAGGAATCCTAACCTACGCTGGTCACAACTCTCCAACTCAGCGTCAGCTAGTTTACCTTACCCCCAAAACACAGGACCTGCTGGCCTTTTAAGGAAAACCCGATCTCCTAGTTAATCATGCACTGCCTGGTCTAATGTTCTGTAAGACTCACTCTTGCCACAGATCCCTCAAGAACAGTCCTCCACTGCTTGTGACATCATGTATGTACTCTCCCAACCCATGGATTGTTAGACCTTGAATGAAGGACATCAAATGGAGCACTAAATTTTATTTGACAGTAGGAAATGTGTAGGAAAATGGGTGATATATGCATTTTTGTGTTTATATTTTTAAAAGGATGGTATAATAACAACAAAAATTGAATAATAATGGCTACCTTATGTCAAAGGGAAGAAAATAGGACCTATGAGATAGATATAAAGACTAGATCACAGGGGCGCCTGGGTGGCTCAGTCGGTTAAGCGGCCGACTTCGCTCAGGTCACGATCTCACGGTCCGTGAGTTCGAGCCCTGCGTCGGGCTCTGTGCTGACAGCTCAGAGCCTGGAGCCTGTTTCGGATTCTGTGTCTCCCTCTCTCTCTGACCCTCCCCTGTTCATGCTCTGTCTCTCTGTCTCAAAAATAAATAAACGTTAAAAAAAAAAAATTAAAAAAAAAAGACTAGATCACATTAAAGATAATGTGTTATACTTGGCAATGTAAATATTTGACATAACTAAAGCCCAAACTTAACAATTTTAAAAATGCAATAAGTGAAATTTTTAAAAAAATTAAAATTTGAGTTTAACTGTTAATCAAGTTGGTGGTAAAGTCATACAGAGAAAAACCATCAAGTACCTGAAACAGAATTTGCTTGTTCATACATAGTGGTAGATACATATTTGCAAATAGTGATAATAATAATAAATGGATACATGGTAATAGAAAAAAATGGTAATGACAATGTCATGTAACAATAACGATAACGGCATTTGTTACTCCATGAATCATATTGTTAGTGATATTGGTATGTATCATATGCATGTGTATGTGTGTTTTTGTGTGTTCTTATAAGATTTTCAGCATAAGGGAAAGAGATAAAGATATGCAACCAAAATATTATATTTAAAAACTATGTAATCTTAAACAGTGAACTGAAAATATCGGTATGGACATGATTAATTTTTTCTTTCTTAGAAACTTCCTAAGTAGATAGAAAAGACATCAATAACAACCTAGTAGCAGTGAGCAACGCTAGCATCTGATTGTAGTTTCTAAATACCAATTCTCACTAAAAGGAGCTAATACTCCTTAGGCAAAGAGTTGATTTTTGCTTGTCTGTCTGTTTGTTTGTTTGTTTTGAGAAGGATGTGCACATTATGAGGCAGGAACATTTTGTCTGGCTTCAAAGCCAGACTCAAAGCCAGACAGTAAGGATGTCATGCCTACAGAGACAAGGATGTAATTTGAAAAGTCTTCCAGTGTGGAAAGATGAGACAACTGGAGTATCAAAAGTGACAATGATCTCTAGAACTTATCTACTCATCATAACTGAAACTGTATCCACCCACGCAGCATCGTGCACTTGAAAATTTTACAACAGGGTAATTCTCAGGATAACTGTTCCTACCACAAAAATGGAACAAAACAAACAAAACAACAGCAACACAAAACAGCAAAACAAAACCTAAAGGACACAAGAAAACTCTGGAAGGTGCTGGGTTGTTCCCTTATCTTTTCTTTTTCTTTTAATTTTTTTTAACCTTTATTTATTTTTGAGACAGAGAGAGACAGAGCATGAATGGGGGAGGGTCAGAGAGAGGGAGATACAGAATCTGAAACAGGCTCCAGGCTCCGAGCTGTCAGCACAGAGCCCGACGCGGAGCTTGAACTCACGGACCGCGAGATCGTGACCTGAGCCGAAGTTGGACGCTTAACCGACCGAGCCACCCAGGCGCCCCGGTTGTTCCCTTATCTTGATGGCGATGATGGCATCACAGGAGTTTGCTTATTACCTATTTCCAAACTCATCGAGTTACACACATTATGTACAGTTTTGTGTACACAGTTGGATGTAAATATAGCTGTAAAAATGATAATGACTACAGTGGATATAACATGTCAAATAAATAAAAATCTGCAAATTTGTAATAAAGGCCCAAAGCATAGTTTAAAATATTTATTGGTAACTTTTGGAATTAATTAAATCGCCAACTCAGTATTCTGAACGTATAAAAATAAAGTGAAAGAATAAAACATTTATATGTCTGTCACATGCAGACTATATTTCACAGAAATCAAATAGTAACGGGGAAAATTATTTGTTTTTTTTTTTTTTAATTATAGCTAGTAAATGTGAGACATGTCAGAATTAGAGAAGCAAGCACTTTGCAACTGATCAAGGATTGCTAAAACCAGTAGGTAAATGTTGACAGAAAACTTAGTAATGGATGGATCAGACTGACAACACTTCTATCAATCCTAACATTTAAATTGGAATGGCCAGAGTTTATGTGCCTCATGTTGGGAGGTGATAAAGTGTATATAGCAACACTTATGCAGTATGCTTACCACAAATGAGAGAAAGAAAGAAAGAAAGAAAGAAAGAAAGAAAGAAAGAAGAGAAAGAAAAGAAAAGAAAAGAAAAGAAAAGAAAAGAAAAGAAAAGAAGAAAAAAGAATAAATGAAGGAGGCAGAAAAATTAATCTAATAAACCCTCTGGATCTAAATACCAGTTTATAGAGATATATGGGATAAAGCAATATATTAAAAGTCTACACAATTATATGATCCATTAAATGGAGAACATAGAAAGATACATTAAGGGGAAAAGCTGGTGCATATTAAAAGATTATTTTTTAAAAAATTGCTGGAACTAGTAAGTAGTTATAGCAAGGCAATAGAATACAACGTTATTATACAAAAGTCAACCACTTTTTTCTATACCATTAAGGAGCCATTAGAATTTGAACTGAAGAGCATAAGATATTATTTACATTAGTCCCCCCTCCCCAAATGGAATACTTAGATATAAGTCTAACCAAATATGTACAAGATCTTATGAGAATCCTCTAAAATCTAATGAACAAAATGAAAAGAAACTAAATGAATGGAGAAATATTCCATGTTTCTGGATAGGAAGACTCAATATTGTTAAGATATCTGTTCTTCCTAATATGATCTATAGATTCAATGCAATACCCATCAAAGTCTCAGCAAGTTATTTTGTGATATTGACAAACTGATTCTGAAGTTAATATGGAGAGTTAAAGACCAAGAATAGCCAACACAATAGTGAGAGAAGAACAAAGTTGGAGGACTAACACTACTTGACTTGAAGACTTACTATTAAACTACAGTAAGAGAGCATGAAATTGATGAAAGAATAGACAAATAAATCAGTGGAAAAGAATAGAGAGCCCAGAGATAGACCCTCATAAATATAGTCAACTGATCTTTGAGAAAGGAGCAAAAACAATTCAATGGAACTGAAATAGTTGTGTTAACACATGGTGCTAAAAAAACTGGACACCCACCTGCAAAATAATGGATTGAGACAGAATTTACACGCTTCACAAAAATTAACTCAAAATGGATCACAGATCTAAATGTAAAATATGAAACTGTAAAACTTCTAGAGATAACATGGGAGAAAACCTAGATACCTTGAGTATGGCGATGTCTTTTTAGACATCACACCAAAGACATGATCCATGAAAAAGATAATTGATGGGCTGAACATCATTAAAATTAAAAATTTCTGTTCTGTGAAAAGTAATGTTGGGAATAAGAAGACAATTTTTGACTGGGATGAAATATTTGCAAAAGACATACCTGATACAGGAGTTTTATCTAAAATAGACGATAAACATTTAAACTCAACAATAAGAAAATAAACAACTTGATTAAAAAATGGACCAAAGACCTTACTTAGCAGACGCCTCATCAAAGATACACAGAAAACAAATAAGCATATGCCCGACATCATATGTCATCAGGGACATGCATATTAAAACAGTAACGAGATACCACAATGCCCCTGTTAGGATGGCCCAAATTCAGACCACTGGCCACACCAAATGTTGGAAAAGACGTAGAGCAACAGAAACTCATTCATTGCTGGTGGAAATGAGAAATAGTACAGCCACTTTGGAAGACTGGTACTTTCTTACAAAACTCAACATACTTTTACCATACTATCCTACAATCCTGCTTTGTTAGTATTTACCCACAGGAGCCGAGAACTTATGTGGACACAAAATCCTGTACACGGATGTTTAGAGCAACTTTGTTCATAATTGTCAAAACCTGGAAGCAATCAAGATGTCTTAAGCAGGTGAATGGATAAATGAACAGTACATTAGGAGAAGGGAGTATTTTTCAGCGCTACAAAGAAATGAGCTATCAAGCCATGAAAAGACACACAGGACAGTTTAATGCATATTACTAAGTGAAAGAAAGCAGTATGAAAAGGCTACATACTATGTGATTTCAACTGTATGGCATTCTGTAAAAGGCAAAACCATGGAGACAATAAAAAGGTCAGTGGTTGCCATGGATTGGAGGAAGAGGGGCAGTGAAATATGAATAGGCAGAACACAGAGGGTTTTTAGGGCAGTGAAAATATCCCATGAGATGCTCTAATGAGGGATATACATGTCATTATACATTTGTCAAAATTCACAGAATGTACAATCCCAGGAGAATGAACTGTAAACTATGGACTTCAGGTGATTATGATACGTGAATGTAGGTTCATCAGTTGTAACAATGTACCACTCTGATGAGTGGTGTTATAAGGGGCAGGCTATGCATGTGTGGGGACCCAGATATATGGGAAATATTTATACTTTCCTCTCAATTTTTCTGTGAGCCTGAGATTGTTATAAAAATAAAGCCAGTAAAAAAGATTATTCAAGGGTCTGAGGTGCCTGAGTGGCTCAGTCGGTTAGGTCTCAGACTCTTAATTTCGACTCAGGTCATGATCTCGTTGATCATTAGATCGAGACCCATGTGGAGCTGTGAGCTGACGGCGCAGAACCTGCTTGGCATTCTGTCTCTTTCTCTCTCTCTCTCTGTCCCTCAGTCACATGCTTACTCTCTCTCTTCCTCTATCAAAAATAAATAAATAAACTTAAAAAATAATAAAAATAATAAAGATTATTCAAGGATCTATCAACCAAATGAGTACACTCTGGATAGTGATTTTGACACACCAACATAAAAAAAAAAAAAAGAGTTTGTAATAACCAGGGAAAATTGAACACACATTGAACACTAGGTAACATTAATGGATTGCTATTTATTTTGTTTTATATTATGATTATGTTTTTAAAATCTTGATTTATTAGGTATATAAAATATTTACAGAAGGAACAAGAAAATGTCCTAATTTGTTCAAAATTTCAGCAGAAATACTATGTGATAGACTGGCATTTGGTGATGTTTATAAAATTTAATCGAGGTGAATTTTCCTCTCCTTTGTTTATAGTCCAAATTTTTATCATAAATTATTAAACTAAAATAAGTAAGTAGAATTTAAATACCTTTAAGGTAGACAACTGAAAAAACTGAATACTCTTTTTAATTATTAATTGGCTTAAGTTACTTGGGGAGTTTCTGTGCAGTCAGGATGTAGAAGGGGATTTTATTGGCATAGGGAGAGTGAGCCTGGTTACAATTGTCTAATAGTTTTTATTTCCCATTGTCATTCATGTTTGTCAGAAATTCTTTCTTTTCCGTATTTAACTCTTATTTTAAGGAGGCGAGAGGTTTTCATTTTTATTTAGCTCAATCCCTATATAGTTAAGGCCACTGTAATATAACAAAGTAATAGAGTATGGTTTCTTTGATAAGGTTTTTACATTTAAGAGTGAGAGAAAGCATTAACTTAATATAGTGTATTGATAAAATATTTTAATCCCTAAAGATACTGTAGTCGTGAGAATAGATATGTATGTAATAATTTTCTTCTTCATAACAGGTAATAGAAGTTGAAAAACCATGAGGAACAATGACTTTTGGCCCATAATTCCAGGAAATCTACCCATAACCTGGACTCTTATTGATTCCAAATAAGAGTAAAACCTTGTCTAATACAGTATGAAAAATGATGTTTAAATCCAATCAAAAATAGACAATTCTTCAGTTACCACTGCTAAGCAAAAGAAACATTCTTTCAAAATCAACAAGATTATAGGGCTTATTTATTTTCCATGAAATAGTTTCTATTTTCTGGTTGAATCGTTCTGGAAACATCTAACATTACATACTTCATAAATCTGTGGTCCTAAAGAGTAACCGTGAATCTGTTTAAACTCTTTACACGTATCTTCACTCTTGCTATATTATCTAACCTTTTATTTGATTGTTCCATGGATTCATAAGTGTGAAGAGAAATTCGTACTTTAAATGTTAATGAGTCACTAAACACAACACATTAAGTATACTCCATATTAAATTCATATCTAATTAGAAAATTGCTACCATCTAAACAAGATTATCTTTTGTACAGACTTACTTTTTCCAAGAAAAATCATAATATATAGTTTAATGAACATAAGTATTCCTGACTTAATACTGTCACTCCCCTGAGCTCTGTACCTGGATAACCGTTTGCCTGATTTCTCCTCTTGGAGAGACCCACATCCAATCGAGAGTTGTGCTCCCCTATAAACTCGCTTTTCTCCCTAGAATTCTTATTTCTATGTATGTACCATAATGCTTCTGCCTGCTTAAACAAGAGTGAGCAGCCAACCTGAAGCATTCCTTGCTCTAACTCCCCATTCAAAATCCATGTCTTTGCCGGGTTGATTCAGCCCCTCAATCTTTTTGTATCCTGTTACACTGTACTGCGGCATTCACCCATTCATGTCTCTATCCCTGGCACAATGTGGCAACAGTCTGCCAAATCCTTCCTTCAGTCATTCGTGCTTTCATTCAACAAATATTTATTAAATAGAAATTGCACGCCAGTCATTAGTTTAGGTGCTGGAATGCAGCAGATAAAACACATAGACAATAATTCTTGCTATAGTGGACTTTACTTTCTGCTGGCAGTTGTGTGTCCACAATTATACGGCCAAATATTTTCAATTGCAGATTTAACAGTTAACTCCTCCGCATCATATCCATCAGAGGCTTCTCGTTTTCTAAGGAAAAAAAAAATCTTTAACGTGACAAACCCTTTATACCACTTCTTATATTTTCTCTTTGCCTTGTGCTGTGTGTTTCAACCCTCTGGGACCACTTGTACGTTTTGGTAGTGCAGGCTTTGTTTATTCCAGTCACCAGGCTTTCTTCTTCTGTGGAAAACCTAACAGCTATTTGTGGAAAACAGAATAATACCCACCAAAGATTATCCATATCTTAATTCCTGGAATGACAAAAGGGACCTAGCAGATATAGTTAAAGTGGGAATAGATGATCTTGCATTGTCCAAATGAGCCCAATCTAGTCACAAATCCTTGAAAGACATAAGTGTCGAAGAGAAAAATCACAATAAAACCACCTTTGACCCACTGTTGCTGGCAACGATAGGCTGAATAATGACCCTCCGAATATGACTTCCTGATCCTTGGAAACTGCTAATATGTTACCTAAATGGTAAAAACGATTCGGCAGTTGTGATTAAATTAATCATCTGGAGATGGAGAGAATATTCTGGATTATCCAGATGGGCCCAAATCAATCTCAAAGATTCTTATTAGAGGAAGACAGGAGGATCAAAGTGACAAGAAGGAGATGTGACCAGACATTGGATTGATGTACTTTATTTTTTTTAAGTTTATTATTTATTTGGAGAAAGACAGAAAGAGTGAGCAGGGGAAGGGCAGAGAAAGACAGGGAGAGAGAGAGAATTGCAAGCAGGCTCTGTGTGGTCAGCCTGGAGACCGATGTGGGGCTCCAACTCATGAACTGTGAGATCGTGACCTCAGCCAATGTCGGCTGGTCAACCGACCGAGCCACCCAGGTGCCCCCCACGGAGTGATGTACTTTAACGATGGAGGAAGGAGCTATTAGCCAAGGAATTCAAGCAGCCTCTAGAAGCTGACATAGGCCCCCATGGAACCCCTAGAAAGAATGCAACCCTGCTGAAACTTCAATTTTAGAAAATAAATTTGTATTGTTTTAAGTCACTGAGTTTATGGTAATGTATTATGTATCAATAGGAAACTAATACAGGCTCTGGAAGCTAGGAACAATCCTCACTGACAGCTAGTTAAAAAAAAAAAAAATGGAGATTTTGGTCTTTTATCTGCAAGGGACTGAATTGTGCCAATAACCCAGATATGAACGAAATTCATTCTTCCCCAGAAAGAAAGGAACACAGCAGCCCTGCAGGCTCCTCAATTTCACCCAATAAAACCCACATCATACTTCCGACCTTCAAAACTGCAACACGGTAATTTTGTGTTGTTTTAGGCCAATAATATACTATCTGTTCCCTAACCCAACACACACACACACACACACACACACACACACACACACACCTCTTTACTAGGTAAATTTCCACTCATTTATTAGGACTTTAGCCAAATATTCCAACCTTCAAGATTTTCCCTGTGGTCTCTCACCCTCTAATCTAGATTAGAGCCTACTTACACTCTTCAATAACCATCTGTGAATAGATCTACTATAGCACTTAATTTACAGAATTGCAAATCCTTCTTTGTCCGCCCTTCTCACCATACTTTAAATCCTCTGGGAACAGAGGCAATGTGTTTTCTTTACTGCTGCTTCCAACATTTCTAGCACAGCGGCCATCCATTTATATTGGATACAAAATAAATGCGTGTATAGAATAATGAAAGAATCTTAATCAGCTTGTTTCTTCCGACACAGTTTCCGGAATCATCCCCCAGTAAGTTGTTATTAGTTATTTGAATATTTTATCTCAATATAAATATTTAAAAAAGGTTTAGCCCTACTGAAAGCTATGCTAATTTTATGATCTTACTGTATTGGTCAACTTCAGCAATTGCTCCCTATTTACATTATGCCAATTTAAATATATTTGCTAGGCTTTCAAGTTTATCCATAATTGCACTGTAGTCTCATTATGCAACTGCAGTACTCACAATTTTTGACATTTTCTCTAGTCCTATATTTATGTGTACACTCATATTTTCCCTTGGGAAAAATAGTTCATTGATACCCTCTCTTGCCAGCCCTTTTAATTCCTTTTGTGATAATTTTTAACAAGCTGTTAAGCAATTAATAATATACCTTATATGTTATTTTTAATTTCAAATGTTTTAATTTTGAATTTAATTTCATCTCCACCAAAAGGTAAGCATGGATGAGTATCCATAATACTATTGATAAAGGTTGATTTGAATATGTGGTATATTTTCAGCCTTATTCTTATAAATAGACAAAAAGTCTACTACCATTTTCTGTGTCTAATACAATCTAGCAGCAAAGCATGTTATAATAGACTCAAAGTTCCTGCCTAATACTACACAGGCTTTTGTTTGGAAAAGTACTTTTGTTATAATCTCAAGGCTGATGAAACTTTCCATGAATTATATCAGTGTGTACCATGAGTGACAAGCACATTTTTCAGTTTTGGAAATAATTTTAAAGAATTAAAATCAAATTCATTCAACATTGAAAGAGCTGGACTCAGGCATATATAGAAACTTCTCTTACAAAAACAGGAGTGTTATGACTCCTCATATATATTTAGGAAGCATATTTCTCTAATTGCCACAGGAAACCATTATTTCAAATGATGTTGTAACTTTAAGAATATCCCATGTTTTAGACAAGTTTCAAATGCCCTCCTGCCCAAACCCCTGTTTCACAGAATGTATGCTCTTAACCCCCTCCTACATTATATCAGTATTAGTTTGCATGAACATTAGAACACAGCAGAAGTGATGGTATACGCCCTCCACAATTGGATTATAAGAGAAATTATGAAGATTCTATCTTGATCTCTTTCTCCCCTTTTTTTTTTCTCTTGAGGGGAAGCCATGAGTATCAGTTTCCCGGTGCTGCTTAAAAAACTACCACAAACTTAATGGCTTAACCAACACAAAGTTATTCTCTCAAAGTTCTGGGGGTTAGAATTCCAAAATGAGTTTTAAGAAGATAAAATTGAAAGTTGAAAAGGCTGATTGCTTTGGAGGCCCCAGGGAAAAACCTTTTCCTTGCCTTTTCTGGATCCAGAAACTTCCCACATTTCTTGGCTCATGGGCACTCCAATCTATGCTTCAGTGGTTGCAAGGTGTTCTCTTGCTGACTGTAACTCTATTGCCTTTTATGCCCTGTGTTTACATTGGTCCACCTGGAATATTCAAGAAAATTTCCCCATCTCAAAATTCTGAGCTTAATCACGTATGCAACTTGGTCATAGATTATGTAAAGTAACTGTAAAGGAACATAGTCATAGATTCCAGTGATTCGGGTGTAGACATCTTCATGAGTGTATTATTCTGCCTATCATGTCACACCATGCACAGCCTTATAGAGGGGCTCACGTGACAAAGAATGGACGCTTCCAGCCAAAAACCACCCATGTGTGCTTGGAATCAGATCTTCCAATGCCAATCAAGTTTTCAGAGACTACAGCACCTGCCTAAAGTTTAAATGATCCTCATGGGACACTCTGAACAAGAAACAACTAGCTAAGATACTTCTGAATTCTCAACCCTCAGAAATTGTTAGATAATAAATATTGGTTGTTTTAAGATACTAAGTTTTGTGGTAATTTGTTATAGTGATAGATAGCTAATGAACTCCTAAATGCTAAGAGGGACAGTTACTATCTGGTTAAACTCATCAGCTATTGAAGCTTTCTTGAATAAAAAATATATTGGGTGAATTTTCAATGAGGTAATATTTTATCAGAATTCACCATTTTATTCATGTTTTCTGAACACTTTATATAATCAAATTAAGATACAAAATACTATGGAATTCACTTACTTTTGTTTCCTTATATTATCCTAATCAAAACCAAAGGCAAAGTTCAAACTATCAAAAATGTGAAACAAACAAATATTTTGTGACTTTTAGTTCTATCCATCAGTAATTCTACTACATGCAAAATCATTTTTTTTGTTTCCCTGATGATAAAAACATAAAACTTTCTCGTAAAAGCTTAAAACATTCATCAACATAGGAAGAATAAAACTAAAGTCTAGTATAATCTAATAACTAGGAAATAATCTGTGAAAGCACCTTGTGCCCCCCGCCCCCCATGTGGGTGGGCCTTATCCAGTCTCTGAGGTCCTGAATAGACGAAAAGGCAGAGTTAGAATTCTTTCCCTCTTCCTGAGTGTCTTCAATCTGGGACCTGGTCTGTTCCTGCTTTTGGACTCAGACTCAAACTAGAATTTATACCATCCATTCTACTGAGACCCGAATTTACTGACTACAGATCTTGAACTTCTCCGCCTCCATAATCAGGACAGCCAACTCCTCATAGAAAAACTCTGTGTGTGCATGCATGTGTCTATCTCCTATTAGTTCTGTTTTTCTGGAGATCCTAGACCAACACTGATATGACACTGATATTATGTAAACATCTGCAAAACTTCTGCCAACGGTATAAAAGCTTCCTAACTATGCTTCATTTTTATAAGTGCGTAAGCAAAATTGAAACTGAAACTAAGCAAAATTTGGACGCCGGGGTGGCTCAGTCCGTGAAACGTCCCATTCTTGATTTCGGCTCAGGTCCCGATCTCACAGTCACAGGCTTGAGCCCAGTGTCAGGCTCCGCGCTGGGCTGGAGCCTGCTTCCGATTCTCTCTCCCCTCTCCCTCTGCCCCTCCCCCACTCTCTCTCAAGAACAACAACAAAAAAGAAAGAAATTAAGTAACACTAATTTGGATCCGTCCTTTGATAAATGAATGGTGTAAAGAATGAAACAGGGAAACTCAGTGCTCTTTCATTAGGTGTGAAGTTCCTTTTTTGTTGTTTTAGTTCATTGCAGGCAAAAAATGCTATGACAAAAACTAAACACAGTAATTACTCAAAAAACAAATGTATAAAAGAATAGTTGAACTTGCTCACTCCAGGTTTGATATGAGCATAACATAATTTCCCACATTTCCCACTGACAGTCCCAGGTAGCAACTAGCAGCTCCCTGTGTCTTCGAGTGGCCACTGAAGACAATGGCACAACGGGGAGGTACGCCAAATGACTGGCGGGGGAGCGATGTCAAACAGCTCCCCCTAGTTACTCAGATCTGAGCAAGCTTCAGCGACCACTCTCCACTGAAGGAAAGGTCTTCAGTTACCTTGGAACTGTGTTTACGCAGTTGAAGGTCCAGCAAACTTATCATGGCCTATTTAAATGATGCTTTTAATAACAATGATTCAAAAAATAATTCATGAATAATAGCACCTGATTAAACTATTTTAATAATATTAACAACAGCATCTTTTCATTCACAGTCGCATGAAACGTTGCACTTGAGAGGGAACTGGAGCAGTAGACGTTACCCAGGGCTCTGCACGGGTTTATGGTCGTCTTACACACAAAGCAACACAACTTGAACAACTGCCAGGATAGAAAGGGAAATTGTCATAACGGGATACAAGAGTGGCTCCTTTAAAATGCACCTGCAGATAGACGTCAGGAGCTGGAGTTGGGATCTAGAAAGATCCCAAGGTCGCCTAACCTGTTGCACACTTGTTGCTTTATTTCTGTTTATCTGCATCATTTTTTTCTTCTTGTCGAAGATATCCTTTTTCCATTTTTAAACTACATCATAGAAATTGGACATTCCAGGGATGCCTGGGTGGCTCAGTTAGTTAAGCATCATATTTCGGCTCAGGTTGTAATCCCATGGTTCATGAGTTTGAGCCCCACATCGGGCTCTCTGCTGTCAGCGTGGAGCCCCCTTAGGATCCTCTGTCTCCCTCTTTCTCTGCCCCTCGCCCACTCTCTCTACCCCTTTCTCTTTCTCTCAAAAATAAGTAAACATTAAAAAAAAAAGAAATTAGACATCCCAGTGTACCAGAGATTGTAATGTTTAAGTGTTAGTCATGCATACAGACTCACTGGTTATCTTCTACTCCGTATTCCATATACCTGGGAGAGAATTTCTGATAATCAAAACTTGGTTTGTGTGGCCACCAGTTTTCAGCTACCGGTGCCCATGTCAGGAGGCTGGGATCACACTTTGCATGTGTGACCGTTGCCTGAGGATCCAGATGCTTTTTTGAGAGAAGAAGGTGATGCAGGCAGGCTGAATCTGAGGAGGCAGAGGAGGGTCCCATAGGACCAGCCACGCGGGTCCTTGGTTTCACTCGAGACACAGATCAAACTTGAGCCAGAGAAAGTGAAACAGTTTATTGAATAGTGGAAGTGACAGACAGAATAGCAGACAGAGCATCTGGAAGACTTGGGAAGGAAAGGAAAATGAGTCATGTCATCACTTGAGGTTACGGGTTTACATTGGAAAGGGGTCTAGTGTACGTGTTCCTTCAGGAATCCAGGTAGGGTCCGATCAAAGGCGAGTGTCAGGTGAAGGACAGGTGTCATTCCACAAATCACTGAAGGTAGGGGGTATAGATGCCAGCATCAGTCGAGATTTGTTCGAAGCTAATGTCTTGAACACGCTTGGGATGTTTGGGATCTGGCTCTTCTCAGACGTCATTAAGTGTTTGGGGCCTGGGATGAAACTCAGAGAATTAACTTTTGCTTCCTCCTTAAAGTGGAAACATAGCTTCTTTGGCTTATTCAGAGACAAAACACTGAACCTGAGGAAATGGGGCCTGACAGAAAACCGCAGAGATGGAGTCTTTCTAAAACAGTGCCTTTAGCTTCTCTACCTCAAAAGGATGTTGTATGGAATGGATCCATGTTGAAAATAGTGCTTCCTATAAATACATGCACATTTAGGAGAATTTTGAAGTGCATTATATTAACTGAATAGATCTTCCAAAATGTTATTCGGTGTGTTTCAGAACTCCGTATACTGTTAAAATATATATGAGTTGCACAGGCATGATTGTAAATTGAACCTTTACACTCATGAGATGTGAGTACTTTCTAAAATAAAGGTAATCACTACAGTCAATATGGGTTCAGAGAAAAAAAAAAAAATTTGCCAAACCAATGTTGCCACTTTCTTTGATAGAGTGAACCAGATGTCATTAGGAGTGATATTATGTGACATGGTATGAAGTGTTGGGGTCCTGAGGCGATGGCCAAGAAAGGATTCTTGACACGTCTTGGGTGCAAAAAGGTGGTTTTATTAAATCATGGGGACAGGACCCATGGACAGAAATTGCTGCATTGAGGTTGTGATGGGTGACTGATTATATACTTTCAGGTTGGCAGGGGGTTAGGGATAGAGTGAGTCTCTAAGGTATTTTGGAAACAAGGCTTCTAGGACTTTGAGGGGCTAGCTGCTTTAGGGAAGGTCCTTCATTAATGTTTAGTGAAAACTCATTCATGAGACCCTTCAGATGTATATCAAGGGACCATAAGCTTGGCATATGATTGCCAGCATATATGTTGTGGAGGGGGGTAGAGATAAAGAAGTTTCCAACGGAATTTTTATTTGCTAAAGTAGACTTACAGCATCCTGGGGTGCTGGGCTAAGATTTCCTTTTGTCCTTAGCAAAGTGTCATCATGGAGGCAGCTGAACTCCTCGAGGAAGGTCACTCTGTCTGTTTCAAGGACTTGTCAATGGGCTGTAAGTTGAAGGGAAATTTAATATTTTTTTTTCCTTTTCTCTTGTTTCCTACATCATTATAGACAGCATATACAGTAAGGATTTGATATAGTTGTTTAAAATGATTTTGTAGCTGACACCAAGAGATATAGAACGCATGACTCAAAGCAGAACTTTAACAAATACATACATTTGTTGTTGTTTTGTTTTGTTTTCTTGTTATGTCTTCAGCTGCCTGATAGAGATCTCTGCATTGGTAAAAATGGTGAGTCTTTCTTTTCTCATCATTCATTCATGATTTCTATTTATAATTTGAATTTTCTAGCTAAAATTATGATGCTAATCAATCTTTTTATATTTTGGAATGAATCCTGAAAGGACTTTGCAGGATTACAAACAAACAAACAAACAAACAAACAAAAAAGTGGTATTTACTAAATGGCCAATAATGAATGTAAATTCAGTTGTTATGCCATAATGACAAGCAAAACATATCTTTTGGTTCATTAAAAAAATCCATTCATGCTAATATTCTTTCATTTTTGTCAAAAGCTGAGGCAGAGACTGAAAGAGAAAGAGAAGCAGTGACTTTTCCTCCTTATCAACACTCCCATATCTTCCTTCAGTTTCTTGATTCCTCTTCCATAAAGTTTTTATGGAAATTAGCTTCTCTTTCAGGAAGACATTTGGCCACCAAGAGTTCGCATCAAGAATTTCACTTAATTTCATGTCAAATAATAACAGACGTCAAAAGCTCTCCCTCCTAAATGTATTCCTTTACCAGGTGTGGTAAATGTGTGACTAATGATTACTGGTTCCTGCTGGGTCTTGCTTGGTTTGGTAATTAGCTCTCTCAGCTGCCTCATTGTAAATGAAGGGGTCCTAGTGAGTCACTTAAAGAGGCTGAATGGATAATCCATCAAGTAGTCTTTTTGAAAAAGCCCATTAATAGGGGAAGGCACAGGAGGTGGTAAAAAAGGTTCAGCCTGAGAAGTTGTCAAAACATCATCTAGTTTTGTTGGCATCAATATTTTCACAGTCAAATCTCAGCCTCTGTCATTTAGAGTTTTTATGTCCTTCCTATTCCACCTTAAAACTGATAACAATAGGAGAAGAAAGCTTGGAGAGTAAAACATACATGTGCCAAATTTTGGAATATGTCTTTAATTGTAGCAGGTATTAGGCAAAAAAGTATATGTTGAAAAAAATCTTGCAATCTGAGCAATGTGTTAGAAATAGTAACTGAAAGTTTGCAATGCTGCTTTTTTTTAAGTTTATTTATTTATTTTGGGAAAGAGAGACAGAGAGAGAGGCAGGCAGAGGCAGAGAAGGAAAGAGAGAAATTCCAAGCAGTCTCTACACTGTCAGTTCAGTCCTGATGCAGCTCTTGAACTCAGGAACCATGAGACCATGGCCTGAAATCAAGAGTTAGCCGCTTGGCTGAGCCACCCAGGCACCCCTGCAACCCTGCCCTTAAAGGACAGATGATTATACTTGTGTCTGAAAAAACTATCAATTTATGTATCAACTTATTGTTATAAGTCTGTGCTTGTTTTATTTGTTATTAACTATTTATAGTATTTTTTTACTTTTGGATTTTATGAAAATACTGCAAATTTTCTCAGTGGCATTGGGGGTGGAAGATAATCCACATTAGAGGAAAAATTGCACTGACAATGTTAAACAGAGCGGGGAGATTTTATTCAAGACTAATGCAATAGGGGAGAGAGGCCATGGCTAAGTCTGAACTTAAATTCACTAACACAGGTAGTGGTAGGGTTTAATGTGTGGAACAAGCTGGTAGGAATGTTCTGTAGGACATCAGTCCATCTGACTCTGCTAATTCACTCTATCTTTATGACAGGAGGCAGTTTTGCAAGTTGGAGCAAAGCATTCGTAGAACTTAGGCTTCTCTTGTCTTACAGAAACTAGGAGATGGGATGCTACCTCCTTTCATCATTATATCCCAGGTGGTGAAACTGGCAAGAGGCTTTTAAAAAAATGTACAGAAATCTCAAAGAAGCAGAGAAAAATGTAAATTGGTTAAAGCAAATGCTCTAAGAAAAGGGAGATTAGGACCTCGTGTCAGGAGGAACTGTCTAAAATGTAATTAAGTTATGGGAGCATTAAGGCCATCTGGGTCCCGAGCCTAAAGAAGGGGTACACTAGGGACTTCGTGTTTGTTTTCAACTTTGAATTAAAAATGTAACTAAAGAAAATATGAAAATATTTTAAGATTTGTGAAGGCTTTGAGATGTTGAATACACTACTCATTTATAGTCATTATAGTATTAATTATTCCATATGCTTACAATATTACAAATATTTAATTTTGTAATTCCCTTGTAAACTGAAATAAGTAACCCTATTTTGATAAATATTTTGTAGTCATAAACCATCTATATATAAATTTATATTATATTTAACTTGGTCACATAATATCTGGGGAACTTCATTTGTCTATTTGACATTTAGAAATAATGATTACTAAGGGCAATTACTGAGGCAGCTGTGCCCACAGCTCAGAGCCTGGAGCCTGCTTCAGATTCTGTGTCTCCCTCTCTCTCTGCCCCTCCCCTGCACGCACTTTCTCTCTCTCTCTTTCTCAAAAATAAATACACATTAAAGGCGGTTATTACGTTTTGAGTACTTTCTGTGGTCAGCTTCTATAATAAGAGTTTATCAACATTGTCGCCCTAAATTATTATAATACATATTCCAGATTTGCAGATGAGAAAGAAGTTAAAGCTTGTCCAAGGTACAAAGGTAATACAGAGAATTAATTATCTCTCTTACCTTCAGCTCTTTTGACTGCACGACACCCTGTCTCCAGACTCCATCTTCTCTCTTTCGTAACACCTGCCTTTTCCATTGGGCATCTTAAAAATATATCTCAGCCCAGTCAATGACAGAACACATCTAAATTCTATGCAGTTAAATTATTGTCATGCTTCTTAATTCTGAATGCATTCTCTGTCACAAAAAAGCATGCTGATGTTTATCTTTGTAACTTTTAAAAAGAATTAAATTCTTTTTCTTAACCAGCTAAAAAGCCTGAGTGCATACTATGGAAAAATTGAGTCCAAGTTGAAAATGACACTTAAATCTTACTGCTTTATTAAGTAGGGCAATAGGACCTGGTGTTATTTAATGAACATGAAAATCATAAATCTCAAATTTAAAACACTCTAACATTTGGAAGACTCCAGAAAGACATGTAGAATGGTGGGGCAATTAGCATAAGATCCAGACAACCTAACCTTTTTATATTAATGCTGTGGACATAGTCCAGGTAAGACTTAAAGCTGCTGTCGATATTCTTGTCTTTTACTGGTATAGCATCAACAATTGTGTTTAAAACTATTTCAGAGCCAAGTATTCTTTCTGTGAACAACAACAACAAAAAAGGTTTGGCTCTCAATTGTATGAATGACAAATATTTGTTCTTTCATTTGCTGATATAGATAAGTGAAAAGGTGTATGAGTAAAAGCACCGAGTTATTGTGAAATTAGTTGTTTGATGTAGCTATCAATATTCAGCACTCTAACTATTTTTTAAAGTGTATTTACTTATTTTTGAGAGAGATGGGCGGGGGGAGTTGCTGAGAGCACAAGTGGGGTAGGGACAGAGAGAGGAGAGAGAATTCCAAGAAAGCTCCATACTCTCAGCACAGAGCCTGACGTGGGGCTTGAACTCACGAATTGGGAGATCATGACCGAGCTGAGATCAAGAGTTGGCTGCTTACCCAACTGAGCCACCCAGGTGCCCCAGCAAAGTAACCATTTTAAAGCTGTTAATGACTGACTGAGGATGATAAGCAGTTTATGTTGGCATGCAGCAATCAGCAAGATGGTGTTTACTGATGAACAAATACATTATGTATTCTCTGAAATGAAAAGGCAGATACTAGCAGGTTGTATGCATGCTGGAGAATGCATCACATAAAAATATGGCTTGTGAAATGGAAGTAAAATCTGTTTGATAAGCAGTTAGAAATGTGGATTCTACATCTGGCTTAGCTACCTAATACTAGCTCTTGGATTTTCAGTGTCCTCGTTCAGAAGGCAGCTGCATGCAGTGATTGAGAACATTTCAGTGGTCCTGAGTCTTAGTACCCGCTCTGCCATTTACCTTTAAGCATCAGTACTGGGGCACCTGAGTGGCTCAGTCAGTTGGGTGTCCGACTTCAGCTCCGGTCATGATCTCATGGTTTGCGAGTTTGAGCCCCGCGTTGGGGTCTGTGCTGCAGCTCAGAGCCCGGAGCCTGCTTCAGATTCTGTGTCTCCTTCTCTCTCTGTACCCTCACCCCACACACTTGCACTCTGTCTCTATCACTGTCTAAAAAATAAATATTAAAAGAATAAATGATAAAACAATAGTCATTTTCTTATAGGGTGGCTTGAGAATTAAGTGAGAATTAAATGAGATAATATGTTTAAAGTATTAGACACAGTACCTCCTATACTGCTGTCAACAAATATTAGCCATGGGGCACCTGGGTGGCTCAATTGGTTGAGCATCTGACTCTTGATTTTGGCTCAGGTTGTGATCCCAGTGTCTTAGGATAAAACCCAGATGGGGCTCCATGCTGGGCAAGGAGTTTGCTTGGGATTTTTGGGATTTTCTCTCCCTGTGTGTGTGTGTGTGTGTGTCCACCCCCCTCCCCTGCTCTCACTCTCTCTCTCTACAGTAATAATAATAATCATAAAAACAATAATAATAAATATTAGCCATTACTCTAATAGAGATGACAATCTTTGTTCCAGTATCTGCTAATATCTTGCAAAGATTCAAAGATGAAAATGCATTTGCATTTAGTTTGCAATGTTAGGGAAATGTTACAATGTACATTTAAAAAAATCATCATTCTTATTAAACCTGTATTTATTTAAAACCCCAACAGAGACTATACCCGCCAACATGGGCCACCTGCGCACCAAAACCATGAGGAAGGCAGGCTGGGTCATCATTAAGAAACACTGCATTCACCTGGGCAATGACTTCCACACCAACAAATGCACAGGCAAGGGGACCACCATTATTCCCAGCGAGAAGCCACGCAATAAGACAGCAGGCTATGTCACACATCTGATGAAGCAGATTCAGAGAGGCCTGCTGAGAGTTACCTCCATCAAGCTGCAGGGGGAGAGTTACCTCCATCAAGCTGCAGGGGGAGGAGAGAGAAAGGATGGATCATTATGTACCTGAGTTCTCAGCCTTGGATCAGGAGATGGCTGAAGTAGATCCAGACACTAAGGAAATGTTGAAACTTTTGAACTTGGGCAGTCTGTCCAAACCGTAGGTTACCCAGCCTACAGGTGGGATGGATTTCAAAACACCATGTGGGGCCGTTTGAATCTTTTTATGGTGCTGGACTGTCTTCAATAAACCTTGGACAACAACAGCAAATAAATAAAAATAAAAAGTAAATTTAGGAAAAAGTATAACACAGGTTATTCAACTTTCTATGGGGCCGATCATGTATTCTCTTTAGGCAATGCATCGTGGTTTATGTCAGAATGGAATGGAATGTATACTAAATTGGAACTTAAAGATTCACTTGCACTGCTAGGAATTTACCCAAGGGATACAGGAGTGCTGATGCATAGGGGCACTTGTACCCCAACGTTTATAGCAGCACTTTCAACAATAGCCAAATTATTGGAAGAGCCTAAATGTCCATCAACTGACAAATGGATAAAGGAATTTTGGTTTATATGCACAATGGAATACTACGTGGCAATGAGAAAGAATGAAATATGGCCTTTTGTAGCAACGTGGATGGAATTGGAGAGTGTTATGCTAAGTGAAATAAGTCATTCAGAGAAAGACAAATACCATGTTTTCATGTATCCTGAGAAACTTAACAGAAGACCATGGGGGAGGGGAAGGAAAAAAAAGTTAGAGAGGGAGAGAGACAAACCATAAGAGACCCTTAAAAACTGAGAACAAACTGAGGGCTGATGGGGGGTGGGAGGGAGGGGAGGGTAGGTGATAGGGATTGAGGAAGGCACCTGTTGGAAGGAGCACTGAATGTTGTATGGAAACCAATTTGACAATAAATTTCATATTTAAAAAAAAAGATTCACTTGAATATATATAATGATATGACCATAGTTAGCCCAGTTTCAGAAATGAAAATCTCTGTTTCTGTTGGCATACTGTGGTCAATTTAGCAGTTCTAATTAAATGATATTTTCTCCCTCACTGTTTATTGAACTGTTACTTTTGTAATTTTCAGCAGTAGCAACTTTAACTAGGACACTTAACTGGAATATTTAACTATCTTTTTGATGCCCCCTTGAGTTTAAAGAGCTAATATCCCTTCTATGGAGACACAAATCCTTTACAATGAGAGTAAGCTGTACTTTCGTTAATAGTTTAATACAAAATATTGAGGAAGAGAGTAGATATAAGAAAAAAAAAGAGAGAAAAGTGAAATCCTATCTATTTTCTTGTAGATATGATGATATCTAGAATCACTTGGCTTGATGACCAATGGTGTCCCATGAAAAATGAATTTAGACCTAGTTCCAGAAGTAATGCAAAACCATTAAAATATTTTCTCAGAAGAGTGACATAATCTGGGAACTTGACCTGTTATAATCAGAGTCTACCTACACAATTGCCATGGATGCAGAAAGGCACAAAATTGATGCCTGATCTTCTAAACATTTTTGTAAGAACCAATATACCCCATTGAAAAAAAAAATCATTATCTTGTTCTTGCTGTCGCTGAAAGTGAGTGAATTAACTCTATTTTTAATTTCTCTCACTTCCAGAATATCTTAATAAGAAGTTAAGATGAGTTAATTTAAGTATTAAGAAATAAAGCCATTTGTGGGGCACCTGGGTGGCTCAGTCAGTTAAGCGTCCTACTCTCAGATTCACTCAGGTCATGATCTCGCGGCTTTATGGGTTTGAGCCCTGCATCGGACTCTGTGCTGACAGTGTGGAGCCTGCTTGAGATTCTCAGTCTCTCTCTCTGTCTCTCTCTCTTTCTCTCTCCCTCTCCCTCTCTCTATCCCTCCCCCACTCACGCTGTCTCTGTCTTTCTCAAAATAAATAAATAAGCTTTCTTCAAAAAAAGAAATAAAGCCATCTGCAAAGAACTAGTAGAATTATTTTTAAAAATCTATGTCATGAAAAACATACTGCATTTCATTCCACTAATGAAAATGACTAGGTTTGTTGAGAACATCCAGTGTATTTGTATTTTCATTGCTAAAACTAATGAAATTAAGAAAATACGCCAAGGCATTATAATTTTCAACATTACAAACATTTCATACATTACATACAGTAGTGGAATTGTTTTGCCATATCCTTAGATCTGGCCATTTGCCTTTCCTCTTATACAATTGCTATCTGTAAAATATGATTCTGCAGACACAAATATCTGTCCCAGGGCCAAGTATCTTCTGGAGAAAAGTAGGGAAAAGGAGAGAAGGAATACGTTTCAGGGATGGCCACAATTGGTTACACACTGACTTAAACTGTTTTATGAATTAATGACATTCTGGATTTCCTCTATATTCTAAGCTGAGAAGTTTTTCAATTTATATACTATAAAATTTGTACTATGCAGTATATTATTCTATGGGTTTTAATAATGCACAAAGTCTTCTATCCACCATAAAACTCTTGATATAGAACAGTTCAATCACTCCAAAAATGTTCCCATGATGTCCCTTTATAGTTAAAACAGCCTTCTACTCAGTATCCTAGAAAACATTGTTTTCCATCCCTAACGTTTACCTTTTTGCAGAATATCATATAAATGGCATCATACAAGATGGAGCTTTCGGGATCTGGCTCCTTTCACTTAGCAACATACATTTAAGAGCCATCCACGTTGTCACATCACTTGGTCGTTTATTCCTTTTTATTGCTGCATAATATTCCTTATATTGAATTTACTAAAGGATGTATGTGTTGTTCCCATTTGTTAGCATTTATATATAAAGTTTTCTATATATATTCACATACAGGCTTTTGGGTGAACATAAGTCTTCATTTTTCTTTAGTAAATAGGTAAGCATGAGATTTCTGGGTCATAAGATAAGTGTATATTTAACTTTATAAAAATGCTAATAAGTGACTCTACCATTTTTCTTTCCCCCCAGAATCTATGAAAGTCTGGGAACTCAGCAACTACACATGCAGCTGGTATTGTCAGAAGAGGTACATAGTAGTATCTTGTTTTAATTTGCAATTTTTTTAATGGCTACTGCTGTTGAGCATATTTTTGAGTGCTTATTTGCCATTCTTTGGTGATGTGTCTGTTATGATATTTTGCTGAAATTTGTTTTCTTTGATTTCTTAATGAGTATTGAGTTTGAGAGTTCTTTATTCTGGATTTGTTGTCATAAGTGAAGTTTGCAAATAATTTCTCTGAGTTTGTGATCTGCCTTTTCATTTCTTTAAGAATGTCTGTCACATATCAAAGGTGACAGACATTTTCCCTGCTTACCCTTAGAAGTTATATAGTTACATTTTACATTTCGGGTTATGATCCATTTAACTTTTGTATAATTTGCAAGATATAGGTGAATGTTCTTATATTTGTGTGTTTACACTCGACAATTCTAGCACAGCTTGTTAAAATCGTTACTTGTACTTTTCTCAATTGGATTGGATCTTAATTAAAGCTCAGTTGACTAGGTTTGTGTGCCTGTTTCCAAGCTCTGTGTTCTATTCCATTGTGCTGTGTGTGTCTACATTGTAACCAACACCAAATTTTTTTTTTATTTATTGTAATTTTAGAGTTATTTGTTCTATTATATTGATTTCCGTTCTTCATCATTTCTATCTTTATGCTTGCTTTTAATTTAGTATGTCCATCTTGTTTTCTAGGGTTTTTTTTTATTTTTTTCTTTTAACATTTATTCATTTTTTTGAGAGGGAGAGAGAGGCATGAATCAGGGAGAGGCAGAGAGAGGGAGACACAGAATTCGAAGCAGGCTCCAGGCTCTGAGCTGTCAGCACAGAGCCCAATGCAGGGCTCGAACTCACAAACCCTGAGATCATGACCTGAGCCGAAGTCAGATGATTTACCTACCAACTGAGCCACTCAGGCGCCCCCTTGTTTTTGAGGTTTTTAAGGGCAACGGCCAGTTAGCAAATATGGTAGAAAAATATATTTACAGTAAAAATAAATATTATAAATTTTATAGTTTAAGAAAAAGGAAAATAAGTTTAAAAATGACAAATTCCAGATTTTCTGGAGAGATCAAAATAGTTTTAGTTTGTACACATACAAAAATAGAATTTCATAGATGGACAAAACATATTGAATTGTAGCTACATATATTAACAGGAAATTTGTTTTAAAAATTGTGTAGAATAAAACAAATCCTGGTATAACGGGGAGAGCTAGCAATCAGGGAACTGACCTCCGGGAGTTTGGAAGATCACCGATCCCTAGAGAGGGCTATTGGTGAAATTCAGACGTTGGCACAGCAATGTTTAAGTTAAAGATCCGGGAATCTGCAGCCTCTTTCTACTTCTGATCACTAGCCCTGAAATCAACAAAGCAGACAAAGAACAGCAGCAGAGAAAGATAATGATAGGTGGGTCGTGTGAAGTCGCTAGGGGATTTTATTTTTTGATGAATGAAAGTATGAGAGAGACCGAACACTGGTTATTTCTGTAATACTGTAACAATCCCTGGTATAACACTACTTCATTCTTTTCAAACTGTTGGCTTGGTACATTTTGTCATTTTAGTTTCAAAGATCCCCCTGACACATTTCAGGGTGGTGGTGTTACATAATTCTTTAACATCATCCGATTTGTTTCCTCATTTAGGTATTTACAAAGCTGTGACTCAAACTCCAGTCTAATTAACGTGTGGTATTGCAAATTTATTTCACTTTATCAGAAATTCAAAATTTCTCAACCTAGATCTGTCAAAATCTAACAAAGTTACATGTCAACATTTGCCTTTTAAATATGCAGCACAGTGTATTTGGATTTTTAATTAGCAATGTGTTGCTTGAAAAACAAACAAAAGTTTATCCAAGAAATTTTGAAAGAGCTCTTAATCTGCTACTTGGCATCACTCCTAAAAGATTAAAATGTAACTGTTAACAATCACATTTTCTCTAGATTATTTATCCCTTTAATTTCCACCATATGTTGTTTGTTGCTATTACCTTTTTCTTCTAGTTCTTTCTATAGAAGCTGAATGGCAAACTCTAAACACAGATGTCCAGAAAGTGACGTGTGTGGGCATTCAGCCCTCTCGTTTTCGGAGATGATACTTAAATCTTGGTTTCTGTAATAAAGGTGTTTACATGAAAAAACCTCATTATTCCAGGAGATACTAATTCATTGTCTTTTTAATGACCATTATGCTTCCTTGTCTCTCACTCTTGTCATCAATCACTGCGGTCACTGTTTTTGTAAAAATCACACATGCATATCTTTGTCATTAAGTAAGACAAAAAACAAAACAAAACAAAACAAAACAAAATGTTACTCAAAATCTAATGACATCACAGATTATTTTTCTAAATGTATTTGTGAGTGTATAAACAGATCAATAATAGATGGACAGATGGATGGATGGATGGATGGATGGATGGATGAAGTGGAAAGCTCTTCCCACTTTTGCTCCCAGAAGAGCTCATGTAGTCCTGTGACTTTAAATGACATTCATTTTCCACCAACCCCAAAATGTATATATTTCAGTAACTGAAACCATATTTTTCCTGATTTTGACCACTCTACCATCGGTGCCACCAATAATGATAAGTTCCTACTGGTGCTTCTCCTTGACCATTTCAATAGGCTTCTGGTCTCCCTTCATCACCTCTTTCTTTCATCTTTCACCACAGTCATGAGAATTATCCATTAAACATAAAAAACAGACCCTCTTATCCCCTCACTCAAAACCATAAAAGAGCTTCCCGTCACATTGATAATGAAATGCAATTTCTTGGCATGGCCTCTATGGTCCTACTGGTCCCTGAGCTGCTTTTTGAGAGAATCTTCAAGCAATTCCCCTTTGGCCCCCTCTGTTCCAGTCATACTGAACTTCCTAGAAGGATCTGAGGTCACTTTTTCTCTTGATACTTGCTCTTTTCTCCCCTAAGAACATTCTTTCCCAAGGTTTTTGCCTGGATTACTTCTATATTTTATTAGATCTCTGCTAAAACAGGACTATGGAGAGGAATTACCAGACCATCCTTAAAAGGCAGCTCTGTGTCCTGTCTCTTACCCTACTTTATTTCTCCTCATAACACTTATACTTACTGAAAATTATATTGCATGATTATTTGGATAATTTTACTGAATGTGTTCCTTTTAGAATGCAAACTCAATGGGGATAAGGGATTAGCTTCTCTTATTGCAGTTTTATCTGTAGGAACAGAGTGGCACTTCGTGAGCATAAAGTAAATATTTGCTTAATGTGTGAATTTAAAGATTGATTAAATCAGAACCTGCTGTATGTTATGTGTTATTTTTAAAATAAAAATATTGAATTGAATCTTAATTTGACCAAGATGTAAGTAAATTGATATTGAAAGAGTGGTGAAATAAAACAAAGCCATAATTCTTACACAAAGATGTTAATTTTAAGAGTCCTCTGCAGTTAAAAAAATGTAAAGGTTTAGAGACACCTCGTGGCTCATTTGGCTGAGCATCCCACTCTTGATTTTGGCTCAGGTCATGAGCCCAATGTCAGCATGGAGTCCGCTTGGGATTCCTTCCCTCCCTCTCTGTCCCTCCCCCACTCATGTGCACGCACTCGCTCTCTCTTTCTCAAAATAAATAAAATAAACTTTAAAAAATAATAAAAGTCAAGATAAAAATGTATTGGTCTTGGTCATTAATTTTTTTAAATAGTAATATTCTATCAAACAATACGTACTGATTTAAAAATAAAATATGATGGGATCACCACACTTTATTTTCAATTCACCTTCCTATCAATGATTTATTTTGGTTATATTACTTTTACAAAATTAATTTCTTTTTTTTAAGTTTATTTATTTTGAGAGAGAGAGAGAGAGAGAGAGCAGGAGCAAGAAGGGGCAGAGAGAGAGGGAGAGAGAAAGAAAATCTCAAGCAGGTTCTGCACTGTCAGCACAGAGCCTGATACAGGCCTTGAACTCACGAATCGTGATATCCTGACCTGAGCTGAAATGAAGAGTCAGACACTTAACGGACTGAGCCACCCGGGTGTCTCTACAAAATTAATTTCTTTAAAAAAATGTAATTTTCCACTGTATGCATAATGGCTACAGATGTTTAGGCTTTGTTTATATGTGAATAGATTTACCTTTTAAATCACAGCTTATTGCTTTTTTAATTATTCTCATTTTTACTATATTGATGGGTCTGTTTGCCTTGTTTTTTGTTTTTTGTTTTTTGTTTTTTTTTTGTATGGCTTCTCATGAATGTCCTACTTATGCTCTATATCCCTTAATTTAGAGTATACTTAAACATATTTGCACACTTTCAAAGTCAAGTGGACTGTGTAGACAAGTATTAGAATTGTATTTTAGTTCTGCCAGAACTTTCTGTGATCACTCAACCATCATCTGGCTTGTGTTGCTATGTCAACTATGAAGATTATTGAATTTTTCCCCTTTTATTACACTCGATCGTGTCTGTACCGACATTACAAATACGTACCAATGTTTGGTTCTCCCTATCTTCTGGGAACACAGATGACTATACTTCCTAACTAAATTGCTGAAAAGGAGATATGAGAGGAGATGGTAAACTAAACTTGCCGAAATCATCAAAAGCGTGGATTTTCATATGCTACCTTGACAAGGGGCCACCACGTTCCAGCTGGTGAGGATAATGCTTTATGGTTCAGAGCCCCTGTTAATCCATAGTTTGAGCCGCATGTAACTATTTATATTTGAACACTTTGACCTGTAAAATGGCAATCAATCTCATATAGCTCAATGAACATATAGCATAAATTACAAACAAACCTTTGTTAGATTATGGCATTCATTTATTTTTCTTAGATAAGCTGTGCCCTTTGAATTTTCAAGATCAGGTTTCTTTTTCAGGGAATGCATCGTTTATTTTAT
This sequence comes from Panthera uncia, assembly GCF_023721935.1. Taxonomy (NCBI): domain Eukaryota; kingdom Metazoa; phylum Chordata; class Mammalia; order Carnivora; family Felidae; genus Panthera; species Panthera uncia. Next base: position 25,348,052 of record NC_064818.1, on the reverse strand, counting down.
CTTTCAACATGCTTTCTGTTCTACTTGAACTGTATTTTTCTTTTGGAATTTTATATGTTTAAGGGGATTTCCTTTGCCTGTATTACATAACAATCACTTTCTCTCAACTTTATGTACTCATTTTTTCAATGTTCATTTATTTTTGAGAGGGAGAGACACAGAGCATTAGCGGGGAGGGGCAGAGAGAGAGAGGGAGACAGAATCCAAAGCAGGCTCCAGACTCAGTGCTAACAGCTCAGAACTCACAAACCACAAGTTCATGACCTGAGTTGAAGTTGGACAATTAACTGACTGAGCCACCCAGGAGCCCCTGCCATTATTTAGTTTTTAATTTTATTTACTATGATATACTAAGATTTATCCATTATGTTAGCATTTTAAAATTATTCTTACTGTTTTTGTCTGTTTATTTTTCATTTAGCTTTTATTTCTTTTAGTTCTATTTTTGTCTTATTTCTGGAAAATATCTGCTTTTTTCATTGTTCTGCTATATATTTTTTCTGTTGAGTTTTCTCTACTTTTTTTTTTCTTTTAAAGGAAACATCAAGTCTGTAATTCTATTGTAATCATGGTGGATGTTCTATCCAACACCATTTTGTGTTTCCTTTAGTAATGCCTCTTGTGGTGCATAATATTTCATAGCAGTGTGTTTACATTTCTCTCTTTTAAAAATTTTTTTCTGATGTTTATTTTTGAGAGAGAAGGAGACAGAGTACGTGTGGAGGAAGGGCAGAGAGAGAGGGAGACACAGAATCTGAAGCAGGCTCCAGACTCTGAGTTGTTAGAACAGAGCCTGAGCAGGTCTCGAACTCATGAACCGGGAGATCATGACCTGAGCCGAAGTCAGACACTTAACAGAGGAGCCACCAAGGTGCCCCACATTTCTCTTTTTAAAAAAAAATTCTATGGGGAGCACCGGGGTGGAATACCTATCAATTAGAAGTGCTTTCAACTGGGGCACCTGGGTGGCTCAGTCAGTTAAGCGCCAACTTGGGCTCAGGTCATGATCTCAGTTTGTGAGTTCAGGTCCTGCCTCGAGTTCTGTGCTGACATTCAGAGCCTGGAGCCTGCTTCGGATTCCGTGTCTCCCTCTCTCTCTGCTCCTCCCCTGCTCACACTCTGTCTCTCTTTCATACATAAAGATAAAAAAAGTAAAAATAAATAAATAAATAAATCTTACAATTCATGTTTCATTTTGATTCTTATCTTGGAGTTAGACCCAAGAGTGTCTGAAGACAAGTGGAGTGGAGAAGGAAGGGTAACCATAGAGGGGTTAAGAAATCGGAACAAGCAATAGAGTCAATTTATTAACATTGTTCTGAGCAAACTCTAACCATTTTTTTTTTTCTTTATCTTATGCTGTGTCTACACTAGATTTGCAGGATGAAGATAAAGTAAATCACCTCTTTAGGTCACAATCTTTCTGTGGTCCAATTTTCTACTCACTGTTCCCTCTGCCTCCTTTTTGCTATTACATCTGGTAAATTCCAAAACTAGAGACTAGTGTGTGTATAATAAGCATTTATTGTTCACATAATTTCTCTAAAATCTCCACTATATTGGAGGTTCCTTATAGGGGTCCTCATTGTCAAACCACATCTCTCCAGGACATTTCCTATTATTACCCCCACATTCTCACTTACCCATACTCTCTTGAAGTATCAACCTCTGATTTCAGATAACATCATTTATCATATTTAAATGATCACGGGGTTCATCTTTCAGGACAATAACATCATCACATTTAGAGAAGGTATATCCTATCTGACTTAGGAGATAGCAGCAGCTCCTTTAAGCTGTATAGTATTTGGATTTGATTGTGTGGTTGTCTATTAATCTGTATGACACTGAAGGTGAAAACCACAGGTTTTCTGCTCACCATCATATTCACGAGATTAAACTATTGTTGGTATATGACATATTTTAGAGTTTGAAGAAAATATTGAATTAATAACATTAACTGAAAGAAAAAATAAAATAAAAATAGAATAAAATTTTAGAAACAATGAGCAGATGGTAATCTGCTTTAAAGCCCTGATATTTCAGGGAAAATAACCTTGAATCTAGTAAATATATACTTTTATCAGTTTAGGATTAAGGCTAATATTTACAATTCTTTCCTAAGCAATACTTTCTTAAAAATAAAACAAAAACAAATTTAAGTTGACACAAAGTTTTCATTTTCTTGTATGGGCTCAATAGTAATTTTTAAAGTTAAACATGATGGTGTTGTGAATAGTAACCATTTTTTTTTAGTTTATTTATTTATTTTGAGAGAGAGAGAGGGAGGGAAAGAGAGAGAGAGCATGAGCAGGGAGGGGCAGAGAGGGGGAGAGAGAGAATTCCAAGCAGGCACCAGTCAGTCAGTGTGGAGCCCAAGGTGGGACTCGAACCCACAAACTGTGAGATCATGACCTGAGCCAAAACCAAAAGCCAGCTGCTCAACCAACCGAGCTACCCAGGCATCGCAAACAGTACACATTTTTAATGAGAACAAATGATCTTACTGAATAACAGCCTGGAAATATTTTATGGCCTTTTTTCTCCATTGTATTTTTTTTCCAGATTTACACATGACTCATTACAAATGTTGTTTTCTAGAATGTAAATAAATATATATGTTATTTTAAGAAGCTCCTTCATACAAATTTTTCTATTTCCTCTAAAATTTATACATCAATATTTTCATGGTAAGAACTTGTGAATACAAAGGAGTGTTACTTTTTAAAACTCTTAATAGACCTTGTAAGAGAGATGGAATATGGTTTTCACACATAGAAAATATCCCAGAATATTTTTTAAAAACATTTTTAAGAAAAAGTGGCTTTTGAAGGTATTTACTAATATAAGCATTCCATTAATCTTAAAATCCCCTCATTAGAAAGAGGGTGACATTGATGAATCTTCTCTATCAGACCGATTTCCTTGGGTTGTAAATGTGTCCCTAACCTAATCAAGTAAAACACTGCAGAAGTCCTGGCCAATAGAAAAAAGGAACATAAATACATTACATACATTTGGTAGTAAATTATTACCTAAATATCATTACCAAAAATTAAGTGAATTATGAAATTACTAAAGAATTGTTACTAATTATTTTAAGAAGTCAAGTCTCTTGAACAATCATTGAATTTATGTATAAACACATTTTATGAACATCAACCTCATTGATCATGAACTTTTCAGGGTGTGTCTGAAGTAAATCAATAATATGCTGACAAAGCTAAAACTAATGAAAAATCAGTGAAAAAGTCTTTGGTTCCAACCTAGGACTGTATGGTAAAGGTTGTCTTCTTCAGAATTCAAGATTATTTTCAAATCAGGATGGGATTGTTATCAAAGCATGATAATAATTAGAATTAGGAAGAAAGAGTAAACTTACAAATACGGAGCAAAATGATAGATTTTGATGAAAATTCCAAATGCCAAATGGTGGTTGAAATAGGTAGGATGTAATGACCACTTCGCAAATTAGAGAATTAGTGGAAATAAGTGGGGCAGATTTAAATTTTTTAAAAAATTACTTATGTGGCAATATTGGAAAGTGAAGCAAAGAGTAAGTAAAACTACCATCATAAAGTAGGACGACTGGATAGATTGTCAGAAGAAAGTCAGTGTGTGCAATGAAAGAAAATAGACTTTGGACACAATGTATCAGGCCCTGACAATAATTAAGACAGAAAACACGGAATAAAATAATAAAAATAAACAATAAAATTAAAGAGCATCTTAATCTTTCCATCGTAAAACACCCGTCTGCACAATACGAAGAAACCAGGTTTGTATAACCACAAGCTCTTTTCCTTCTCCACCATTCATGCTAGAGGTAGAAACTCCTAGACATACCGACTGGGCCGGACACTCATGAATTCTGGAAATGGTGTGCTGTGAGATTTAATCCTGTCCTCCAAATGGAACAACCAAAAAATGATGGACAGATTAGAAAGCAAGACAAAATCTTAGTCTTTCTATCAACTGACAAATACTGGTGTGATTTCGGAGTAATCAAAGAAGTCTTGTGGTAAAAGCCTTAACTTTTGCTTTAAGATCATATAGACTATAGATCTATAGATCATATAGACTACACACTTTCCTAAGATACTTTAAGAGGAAGAGCAGGCAAGGAGGAGAAGGAAGAGGGGAATGATAGGGGAATAGGAGAAAGAAGAAACAGATGAAAGGTAGTAAGTGTTTGGCTTTTATGCAGTAAATTATCTATTTAAAAGAATCCTGTCTGGCAAACAGAGCAACTGAAAAATGATGGAGACAATGAAAGAATAGAAGGAATCCTCACATCCATTCTTTGGTGGACTTGTGGCAGAATGCAACTTTTTAATCAATTCACCAATGAACTGTGCACTGTTCCAGTATTTTTACAGTCCCGTCACCACATTAGTGTTAATTGAGGTTGTTTTTGCACGGTGTAGATTCACACATGTTGCACAAATTTCTAGTGATAATTATGCATAGGTAAATCAGATAAAGAACAGGATTAAGTATTTGCATAAATGGCATAGAATATATATGGCATGGTTAATCAAGTGTTTATTTTAATGATATACAAACTTTTAAGAACTGGTTGACCATGAAGATTAAATTGCTCAAGTTAAATATCCCAGTCAAGTACAGTGAATTAAGTTCATTGAAAAAAGACACCAAACAAAACTTATTATCATGTTGATATATATTGTAAAACTGAGTTTGCTATTTTTTAAATCTATGCTGTATAATTCAAACAAATCAATGTATTTACAATAATATAATTCTAACAAAGGCACTTACCAAATTCTAAACAACTGTCTGTGGGAAAACAATGACACTTTCCTCACTATTTTTAGTACAGTTTTCCTGGTGATCTTGAACTACTAAAAAATGTACTATTTTAGAGAAGGCATGTGGGTATATGGAAGGCAAACATTTTGCTCCAGGTTTAATTTCATGTAAATAAATTGGTTTAAAGTCTAATATCTACATTATTGACTGAATGCTAACAAGGACAATTTATATGGTTTCTTACAAGTGTTCCATTGTATCCTGGGCTTGACTCAGTGGAATGGTCCAACATGTGGTGACCTTGTTTTTCTTAATCTTAATATAGACATCAAGGTTTTGCTTGTGTGAGGAAGAAGCAAAAAAAAAAAAACAAAAAACAAAAAAACAAAAACAAAAAAACAAAACAAAACTTACGTTTGATTGTACACAAACCAATTTATTTCCCATTTCTATAATGCATAATAAAGTCATTAAAGATTAATAAATATCAGAATGATTTTTAGAGGTTAGAAAGTCTCTTAATATGTATCATTCTTCTACCTACTCAGTTTTTAAGAATTCAGAAACTCAAAACTATACAGTTGCAAGTTTATATTTTATTCTTATACAACTTCAATTCTAATTTTAGTGTGTGTATGATATGTGTGTGTGTGTATATATATATATATATATATCCTTGTGTTTTCTTGTCTCATTATAGCCCATTTGCAAGCTTCCTTTTCTTCCATTATTAAATATATTGATATGCACATATGCATGAAAATTCCATCTATGTACATGTCTCAAGGTATGTATATATTCATAGTTTAAAATAGTTGCGTAAAGCCAATTTAGTTTATGTGCTGCCAAAGCGAGAGCACCTAAAGTCAATTTGATACTCTTGTTTCCATGATGTATTTCCTGGATGTGCAAGTCATCAAGGTATGGATTCCCTGGAAAATAACAATATATTTGACTTGAAATACAAAACACTTATGCCAGATGACAGAAATGCTTTTTCTTACTTGTCATATCAAGATAAAACAAATTTGACAAGCACCTACCTGTCAAAGACGTATAATCAAATACTGTTTCTAATAACTCATACATTCCAGCTAAAATTTTTGTTCACAGTAATCTCCTATGGAAAAGTTATATAATTTTAAAAGGCAGCATTTCCTCAAAAGTTGTTTCTGTGATATCCTAATTCATCTAGAAGATATAACCTTACTTTATAACCCTACTTTCTTTTATCTTCCTTTCCCATGTAAATATCACATTTCTTGTGAAATTTCTACTGCCTGTGATAGAATGAAAAGAATAGGTAAATCTCTAAGAGTGTCTGAATCTCATGCCTCCACATGTTTAGATTGAGCTTGCCTCAAGTACAACCATGATATATATTTTTTAGATAAAGACAACTGGTTAGATACAATGGCAGATTTAAGAAACGATGTGGTCTCCATGATCAAGGCACTTTAGAGTCATAATCTGATCTTATTCTTCTCAGTCTTCATACTCTGAGGTTGAGTGCACGATGCAAAGGAAACTAAAGAAAGATCTTAATGATGGAACTCAGTCCTGATCATGATTCTGGAGCAAAAGTAATGTAATATAATGAAACATAAAATCATATAAATTGAAACGCCCTTACCTGTTTATGCCAGTTCATTTTACTTGAGGCAAGTTCAAGCTAAGCATGTGAGGCATGAGATTCAAACACTCTTAGATATTTACCCTTTCTTTCCATTCTGTCACAGGCAATAGAAATTTCACAAGAAATGTGATACTTACATGGGAAAGGAAGATAATCTCCATGTGTGTATCTATTCACAAATTAATAGACATTTAAGTTGTTGCTTCAGAATTATCTTTTCTCTTTTTTCTTATTTTCTTATTTTTTTTTAATTTTTGGTATATACATACAAATAAAATTTACATTCTAACCATTTTTATATGTACAGTTTACTGGCATTAGATACATTCGTATTGTTGTGCAACCTTTACTACCATCCATCCCAGAACTCTTGTCATCTTGCAAAATTGGAATTTCCTTTTTGGAAGTCTCATTCCTCCTTCTTTCCGGCCCCTGGCAACCACCATTCTACTTTCTGTCTCCATAAATTTGACTGTTCTGGTTACTCCAAATAAGCAGAATCACACATTATTTGTCTTTTTGTGTTTGGCTTATTTCACTAAGTGCAGTGTCCTCAAGGTTCATCTATATTGTAGCATGTGTTACAATAGCCTTCCTTTCTGAGCCACCTGCGTGGTTCAGTCGTTTGAGCACCTGATTCTTGATTTGGGCTCAGGTCATGATCTCACAGTTCGTGAGTTAGATCACCACATTGGGCTCTGCACTGACAGTGTGGAGCCTGCTTGGGATTCTATCTCTCCCTCTCTCTCTCTCTCTCTCTCTCTCCCTCTCTCTGCCTGCTCGTGTTTGCATGCTCTCTCCCAAAGTAAATAAATAAACTTAAAAAAAAAAAAGAATTTCCCTCCTCTGTAAGGCTAATATTATCCCATTGTATGCATTCACACATTTTGTTTGTCTATTCATTCATTGATGGGTACTGGACCTGCTTCTACCTTTTGGCTACGGTGAATAATGCTGTTATGAACTTAGTGTACAAATATAGTTTTGAGACTGTTTTCAATTCGTTTGAGTATTACCCAGAGATGGAATTGCTGGATTGCTGGATCATATGGTAATTCTATGTTGGTTGTTGTTTTTTTTTTTTTTTTTTAAGAAACAACCATACTGTTTTTCATACCAGTCACCACACTTTACATCTCCATCAATAGCACACAATGGTTTTAATTTATCCACATCCTAGACAACACTTGTTATTATATATATATATATATATATATATATATATATATTCTATTGGGTGGGAGATAATGCTTCAGATTATTTTTTGACTAGGTTTTCTCCCCACAGTTATTGAGGGAGAGTGAAAATAAAATAAAGGAAGTAGGTGGATAATGTATTGAAATTTCACTATATACTGGAAAACATTCAAATAGGTAGATCATTCCTTATTTAAGAATGAATAAGGGTGTCTGGGTGGCTCAATCTGTTAAGTGTCTTGATTTTGGCTCAGGTCACAGTCTCAGTTTGTGAGTTTGAGCCCTGCATCAGGTTCTGCTTGGGATTCTCCCTCTTTCCTCTCTCTGCCCCTCTTGAGTCTTTCTCTCTCTCTCTCTCTCTCTCTCTCTCTCTCTCTCTGTCCAAATAAATAAACTTAAAATAAAAGAATGAATATAAGAAATTAAAATGCTAAATGTAAAAGGAACAAAACCAAGATTTTCTTAAGGTTCTGTCAGCTGAGTATTTCAATTGCTTTTGCTGAGATAAAATACAAAACACAAATTTTTTTTTTAATATTATAGGATTATATTTCTTTTTTATTTTTTTCTTTTTTCTTTTTTTAATATAATTTATTGTCAAATTGGCTATAAGCAGTGTGTAAAGTGTGCTCTTGGCTTTTGGGGTAGATTCCCGTGGTTCATCACTTACAAATAACCCAGTGCTCATCCCAACAAGTGGGTTCTTATAAGCTAGTACTGTGTTTTTAAAAATTCAATCATTGAACACTTATTTAAAAATGGCTATTCCCCAGGAATTTTTGGCATTTTATTTTAGCACTAAAGTCACTGTTTCTTAAGATTAATTTACGTGAAACAATCCCATAGATGGTAGCAGATTTACTGTAAATAAAACAGCAATTGGATACCCAGCTCCCGAGCTTACTTCCATCATGGCTAAGGCAGGCATTTCTGTAGAAGCTTTGTGCTCCTGAAAATCTAACTTGAAATCTAACACACTAGGCCAACTTGAAATCTACCACACTAGGCCATAGTGAAAACAAAATTAATTCCAAAGTGACATTGTATCAATTTTGTCACCAAATAATTTTAAAAAGTTTTATGTATAGTTAATTAGGTAGAAGAATTGGGTGATGGGTATTGAGGAGGACGCTTGTGATGAGTGCTGGGTATTTAAAAGTCAAAAAATTCTACACCTGACACCAATATTGCACTATATGTTAACTAACTGGAATTTAAATAAAAACCTGAAACTAAAAAATAAATAAAATAAAATAACAAATCCATCCCTCCAAATTAACAGAAACAGTATGGTTGGCAAAACTGATAAGGCTTCTGCACACATGGGGTTCACAGTCTTGGGGAGGGAAAATTATGCTAATAAATAAATAAATAATATAGGATTACAACTGAGACAAGTGGTTTTAAGAGTAGCTGTATTATTTTATGAAATAAGGAAAGAGAGAAACCTAACTCAGGAATAATAGGAAAGGCTTCCCAAAGTAAGTGCATACTGACAGAGATCTGAATAGAGTAAGTGTCTATTAATTTATTAAACATTTTTAATGTTTATTTATTTTTGAGGGAGAGTGTGTGAGCTAGGGAGGGGAGAGAGAGAGAGAGAGAGAGGGAGAGAGAGAATTCGAAGCAGGCTCCAAGCTCTGAGCTGTTAGCACAAAACCGAGTTCGATGCGGGGCTCGAACTCATGAACTAGGAGATCATGACCTGAGCCGAAGTTGGATGCTTAACTGGCTAAGTCACCCAGACTCCCTGAATAATTTGCGGATTTAAAAGATCTTCGAGATCACTCTAGTTGGGATGAGAAAAAAGAAATGGAGAGGACTGAATGGAGATAAGGGACACTAATCAGGAGCTGTTTCGGAAGTACAGGTAAAAGATAATAGGGATTTTGTAGTACTAGTGAAGGTAAGTGAAGGTAAAGTGAAAGGTAACGTACTAGTGAAGGTAAAGAGAAACAGATGGACACTTGAGAGCTGTTTAGAAAGCAAAATGGATACTAAATATTAAAGGATTGGTGGGGCGCCTGGGTGGCTCAGTTGGTTGGGCAACCGACTTCAGCTCAGGTCATGATCTCACAGTTTGTGGGTTTGCGCCCCGCCTCGGGCTCTACGCTGACAGCTCAGAGCCTGGAGCCTACTTCAGATTCTGTGTCTCCCCCTGTCTCTGCCCCTTCGCTGTTCACACTCTGTGTCTCTCTGTCTCTCAATAATAAATAAATAAATAAATAAATAAAGGATTGGTGATAAGAGGTTGAGAAGTTCAAACATACTAATGTGCAAGACACATTCTTGAACCAGGATGCACAAATTCTCAAATCAATTGCAAAATCATAAATAATACTAGAGAGATCGAGCTTAAATACAATCTAAAGAAACATGGGATCAAAGAGCAGGATGGTTTTATCATAGAATCTGTCCACAAAATACCTACAGATTAAAAGCAATTGATAGGGCATTTGGCAATATGATTTTAAAATGCACGTGGAAGTCTATTGCTGAAGAAACAAATATGACAAATCTTTTTTTGTTGTTTAAGTTTTTAATTAAATTCTAGTTAGCATATAGTGTAATATGGGTTTCAAGAGTAGAATTTCGTGATTCACCACTTACATATGACACGCAGTACTCATCACAAGTGCCTCCTTAATCCCCGTTGCCCATTTAGCTCACCCCCCCCCCCCCCCCTCTCCAGCCCCCTTCAATTTGTTCTCTATAGTTCAGAGTCTCTTATGGTTTGCTTCCTTCTCTCTTCCCCCCCCCAACCCTTCTCCTATGCTCATCTGTTTTGTTTCATAAGTTCGACAGATGAGTAAAACTATTTGGTATTTTTCTTTAAAATATGTTTCATACTCATGAAATTGTAAAAAGAATTTAAAAAACGTTATAATTTGCCATGTCAGATATGCTATTAGACGCTAATAAACAAATTTACCAATGACTTTGAATAATGCCCTGAAAGCAATCAAAACATTTTATGGGAACATATCATACGTTTAAGTAGCATGACTAAGGGAACAGACTTATTCAAACACAAGTGATTTAGGGACAAGTCGTTATGAATATGGTACAAAAAATATTAAAACTAAATTTTCAGATAGTTAATAAAATTAATTAACTGGTGTTTCTCTTCACACTTCTTGCATTCCCTACTTATCTAATATTTATTCGACATACTTTTTTTATTCAATGGCCTTTACAAATTGGTAGTGTACATAATTTCTGATGTTCTACATTTACATTCTTAAATGCCTATGGGATACTTAATCTGAAATATCCCACAGCAAAATATGTTTCTTAAATTGTAGTGGGCTTATGGGAGTCCATCTTATTTTTGCTTTATAATTCCACATGTGTTATAAATGATTTGCACGCATTTAATATGGAACTTAAATATATATTTAAAACAGAAAAGAGGAGGAAAAGAGAAAATGTTTCAGAAAAATCACAGTAATGGCAGAAGAAAAATTATCCAAGGCCATAGGATAACAAGTGAAACAGACATTTCAAAAATATATCCCAGAGCTTTTGTCAGTAAATGTAAATTAATTGCTAAAATGTTAAAAATTCTTTATGTACTGTTTTTTTTTTTCCTTTGTACTTTCACTTATTTTCATTATAGACATACATTACTTTGGGGAGCCTGGCTGGCTCAATCAGTAGAGCATCAGCATTTTAATCTGGGGATCATGAGTTTGAGCCCATGTTGCTTGTAGTTATTATTAAATAAATAAATATACATTACTTTCGTTATCAGAAGATACACACACACAAAGCTAATATAAATCCTCTCAGAATATCAGAAAAGTTTCAAGCTGAAAGATTTCAGAAGACTCTCTTTTGCCTCCTTCATTTTACATTTTAAAGCTGAAGTTAAGTACTTTTTTGAAACAAAACATCTTAGTTCCCAGTATTTTTACTAATTGTTTTTTAATTCCCCTAAAGTCTAAGAAAATAAAGACTTTAGATTAAATGGCCCACTGGGCATTGCACACACACTTTTCTAGCTAAAGGAGTCTCATAGGGAGGGGCTGAAAAGAGAAAGATTTAAAGCATTTTGCCTGCTGGAAACATACCTAAAAGGTGTAGAAGTAATTTGAATTCAAATGCTTTGCACCCTGTCACTCCAGTTCACATTTAAACAAGTTAGTGACCTGCCATCACTTTCTGCCTTCTCAGCCCTGACAGATTTTCTGAATTGGTCACAGATTTTTGTGTCATCTATTTTTATGTTCTGCTTATCAGACAGAAGGACAATGACAAGAGAGTTGAAATTACTTAGGGGCTCCTGGGTGGCTCAGTCGGTTAAGCGTCAGACTCTTGATCTCAGCTCAGGTCTTGATCTCACGGTCGGTTGTCAGTTTGAGCCCCGATTATTGGGCTACACGCTCCAAACTGGTCGTGGAGCCTACTAAAAAAAAAAAGTTGAAATTACTTAGAAATGATTGGAGACATGGGGAAAAGTCTATTAAAATGAAAGGTAAAATAACATACCTTTTTACCATGCAAAGTCTTCAGGATTTTCAAGTGTTTCTACATGATGCCTCACACACATTGTATAGGAAAAATCCATGCTCTTTTATGTATGAGATTAAAAACAGACAACATCTTAAAAAAAATTTTTTTTAAATGTTTATTTATTTTTGAGAGAGAGAGAGGGACAGAGCGTGAGCGATGGAGGGGCAGAGAGAGAGAGAGGGAGACAAAGAATCAGAAGCTTGCTCCAGGCCCCGAGCTGTCAGCACGAAGCCTAACACAGGGCTTGAACTCACAAACTGTGAGATCAGGACCTGAGCTGAAGTCAGACGCTTAACCGACTGAACCACCCAGGCGCTTAACCGACTGGGGCACCTAGGCGCCCCAAAATGGATAACATTTTTTCCAAGAAGTAATAATAAGTGGGAGGTCAGTGGAAATGTTTGCCATTTTCAAATAATCTTTCTAGACCAGGTTCTATGAAAATAAAAAGCCATTTAGCAGGTTTCTTATCTTTTATTGTGTTTAGATTTCTCCTCATAGAAAGAAGTGTTTTAATATATTGTTTTCATATTGCTCAGTTTTTAATACCATAAAGTGTTCTTCATTTATTCAACAAACATAGTTTGATTATTGGGTATAATCAAAACATACCTTTAGAAGATATAGTGGATATAAAAGAAGCACAAAAATAATTTTGTCTTCAATATGTTAGCATAATTCTAATGATAAATTGAAACCACCTCATGAAAAGTGTCTTGAATTTAATCAGATGTTTTGTGATAATTCCCTTGCAATCACTGATCTATAATGATATTGGATTCATAATAGTCCAGTTACTTGCACATTTTTGAGAATATAAATTCACACTGAAATCCCTAAGAACCATAGTGAATTATTTTAAAATCTAGTTTGTGTATTTGTGATTGCTTTACTCATTTGTAAGATGTTTTCTTCTTTTCACTGGATTTGCCAAGTTAGAAATCATTATTGGAAGGTAAAATTTTTCTCATGATTATTTAAATTATGTTGTGTACTGAATGAACAAAGAAACTCTGATAACTACATCTGTGTATTGAATTATTTACTCAATACATAACATTTTCTTGGTGTGAGGGGAATGCAATTTCAATCTAAGTATACCCCTGCCATTCAGAAAATAAAAATCTTTATATTAGGGGGACACTCATAAATAAAGTCACAAGATAGGCATCCTTATATCTTGCAACTGACTTTCTCTGTTTTCTCCTCACCCCAGTGGAATATGCTGGGTGATCCGTTTGTTTTGTAGAAGCTTCTCTCTGAAGCATTGTTAGATGTAAAGCAAATAGGCAATGATGCAGAGAAAGAAGTGCCCTCTTACACTGTTGGTGGGAATGCAAACTGGTGCAGCCACTCTGGAGAACCGTTTGCAGGTTCCTCAAAAAGTTAAAAATAGAACTACCCTACAACCCAGCAATTGTATTACTAGGCATTTACCCAAAGGATACAGAAATACTGATTCAAAAGGGCACAGGCACCCTGATGTTTATAGCAGCATTAGGGGCAATACCCAAATTATGGAAAGAATCCAAGTGTTCATGTACCAGTGGATGGATAAAGATGTGGTAATTATATATACAATGGAATCTTACTCAGCCATCAAAAAGAATAAAATCTTGCCATTTGCAAAAGACGTGCATGGAGGTAAAGTGTGTTATGCTGAGCGAAATAAGTCAGTGAGAGAAAGAAAAATACCATATGATTTCACTCATGTGTGGAACTTAAGAAACAGAATGAACATGGGGGGAAAAGAGAAAGGCAAACCATAAAGCAGACTCTTAACTAGAGAGAACGAAGTGAGGGTTGCTGGAGGGGAGGGAGAGTAGGGGATGGGTTAAATGGGTGAGGGGATTAAGGAGGGCACTCGTGGCAAGCACTGGGTGCTATTAAAATAAAGGGGAAAAAAAGCAAGCAGGATTAGAAAACATAAATAAATAAATAAATAAATAAATAAAATAGCACTCATGCACACAAAGGGTAGCAGTGTGACATTAGTCTTGCTGGTTCCAGCACAAAGGAAATGCAGGATGCATCCAGAATTGAGGGAGAAATAGAAGGCCATCTGGAATGGAAAAACTAGATTGACCAGGAAGAAGATATTTCTGGTTATTCATGTTCTGTGGACTAAGAACTGACTGCAAGGAATTCTAAAAGTGCAATCAGAAAATGTTGAGAATCTGTCCAAATAACAGTAAGATTGGATTAGCTTTGACAGACTATATTCAGATGTAATAGATGGGTTACACACACAGGGAAGAAAAAGTGACTATTCTTAAATATCAAAATGAATGGTACACATAGTAACTAGCAGAAACATGTAGAAATTGTATGTGATTTGTATTCCATATTATTACTGATAGTGGACATCAGAATATTTTACAATGGATTTTAAAGAATCCCCTGTGTATTTCTTGTGCTTTTTCAAAAACACATTTTCAAAAAGCAGACGAAACTATTTCTGGTCTCAGAAGTGAACAGTTAAGTGAGAAGAAATGCTTTAAGTATGAGAGTAAATGGAAACTGTTACCAAGTATGCATCCCTGAAAATACTCTCTAACTCTTGGGTGGTGATTTCATTTGTTCTTCTTTTACTAGATTAGTTTAAATCTGACCTGGATCTTGTTTAGATTATTAGATAACAGTTTTTAAAGGGAATTGATATTTAATGACAAAATAAAATAATTTAAGAACCTAGTTACAGACAAACTCTTCTTGCTGACATTTAAAATAAATTGGCCACTATCCAAATAAAATGCTATCAAGTTATTTTATGGTGAAGATCGATTTTTAGGAAAACAGAGAAAAACAATATTTTTTTTTAAATTTTAATCTCACATAATTTATAGAATCTTAAATAAAGCAAACTTACAGGAGCCACCTGTGAGTTACTTATTTATGCACTAATTACTCATTTTAAAAAATAATTATTGGACACCATTTTAGGTATGAGATATCATGCTAGACATTGGAAACAAAAAAAAAAGATAAATGAGAATTTGTCCTTGGGTAGCTTATGTTTATCAAGGGCAAAAAGATTTATAACGAATCGTGGGCAGTGGAGTGATTTATGACTAAAATAGAAAATTACTGAAGATGTAGTGAGAATACAAACCCCCAAAAGGGTGATTCTATTCTGTGGAAATGGAAGAGTGTCAGGAAAGGTTGCAGAGACCTGGTCATACTTGAATGGAGTCTCGAAAGCTCCAAGAAAGCTTGCCAAATAAATCTTACACCAAGCAACAGAATGTAACTGAACTATTTTAGACCATACACATGGACAATATTGTGATTCCTTATCAAGAAAAATTTATCTTAGTACATAGAGCAGGTCCACAGCATAAAACCAAAGGAGGCTTTCACTTTATAAAACCCCAGCTAGAAAAATTGCACTTTTATAGGATGTTGCACTGTTGGTGGGAATGCAAACTGGTGCAGCCATTCTGGAAAACAGTGTGGAGGTTCCTCAAAAAATTAAAAATAGATCTACCCTATGACCCAGCAATAACACTGCTAGGAATTTATCCAAGGGATACAGGAGTGTTGATGCATAGGGGCACTTGTACCCCAATGTTTATAGCAGCACTCTCAACAATAGCCAAATGATGGAAAGAGCCTAAATGCCCATCAACTGACGAATGGATAAAGAAATTGTGGTTTATGTACACAATGGAATACTACTTGGCAATGAGGAAGAATGAAATATGGCCTTTTGTAGCAACGTGGATGGAACTGGAGTGTGTGATGCTAAGTGAAATAAGTCATACAGAGAAAGACAGATGCCATATGTTTTCACTCTTATGTGGATCTGGAGAAACTTAACAGAAGATCATGGGGGAGGGGAAGGGGGAAAAAAAAGTTACAGAGAGGGAAGGAGGCAAACCATAAGAGACTCTTAAATACTGAGAACAAGCTGAGGGTTTATGGGGAGAGGGGAGGGAGGGGAAAGTGGGTGATGGGCATTGAGGAGGGCACCTGTTGGGATGAGCACTGGGTGTTGTATGGAAACCAATTTGACAATAAATTTCATATTAAAAAAATAAATAATCAGAGCATCTTAGAGGTCAGAATGGAACTTCGTAGTTGTTTGTTTTCAATCCCCACCTAGTGAAAGAATATATAAACTGAGATAGATTTTTCTGAGAAAAGCTTGAAAATTATCCATATCCAAGACAGACAATTTTTAAGCTTTTCACAGAAATAATCTATTTAGTTTTGTAGATGTGTAATAATTATGGAGAAAATCTATTACAAATTTCTGGTATATAACTTGACAAATTACTTGGGTTTATGTCTGTAGTATGAAGTCACGCTGAATGTATCTGAACTTTCTTCCCTGTTATAAAATCTGAAAGTTTTCCACTACTGGGAAACGTATATTTGAAAACAGACATCCTTCTAGGCATTAACTGACATCGTTAACATGTTCATGTATTGTTTATGTGCTCTTTTCAAATTTATCCAGAATGTATTAGAGGTTCAAATTTGCAATAACATATTTAAACTTAATTTCTATGAACTATAACTATATTTTTCTAAAGATGTTTTTATTCACCAAATGTTTACATAAATATAAAGGATTTAGTCTTCCAATTTCCCATGATATAACTGATTTTAATATTGGACAGACTAAATATAGAGATCCATAAAATATTTTATTTAAATGTTTATTCATCTATGAATAAAAAGCATTAACTTTCCAGAAATAGTTTAGAGTGTTTATCTGAAAATATGGCCCTTAGAAATTATGGGGAACTTCTAGTTTACAAGTTAAAAACTCTTTCGATTTTTTTGTTATTGAAGGATTTAAATTAAAATATGTCTAGAATATATTTGCAAAGAGGAAATAAACAATTCAATATAACAACTTTTTTTTTGTCTCTCCATAATTAAAGTTATTTGACAGCACTACCAATAATATTTTAGGAACCAGAATTCTGAACACATTAACACAAATCTCATAATAAATATGAATATAAATGCTGCCACTTGTGTAATTGAGCAAAACAGTGGGGATTGTGATATTGTGGGGGTGGTGGTGCTGATATTGCAGATGTTTGACTAGAAATTCAGTGGCAGCAATCTGCTTATAAATCAGTAAGTTTAGGTTTGAAAATCCTTTGGGTACTGAAACCAAACTGCCTACTGTAAGATTCTATGTTCACGATGAACTGATGTATTGACGACCCTATTGATGTGCTAAAGCTACATGCTGATGGCAGAGAGCCCTATGTGGGCCTCTAACCCTGAGATCGCCACCTGAGCCGAATTTGGACCCTTAACCAACTGAGCCACCCAGGTGCCCCAGTCAACTTTTTTTTTTTTTAATCAGAAAGGCATCTTTTCTTTTTTACCCTTTTATTTCTTTTATTTTTCTTCTACTTTTATTATTTCTTTCATTTCGATTTCTTTTATTTCTTTTATTTTTAACCCTTTGACCCCCTTCAACCATTTCTCCCACCCCCAACCCCTGCCTCTGGCAACCACCCATCTGTTCTCAGTATCTATGAATGTTTTTTGTTTTTCTTTTAGATTCCATGTATAAGAAAGATCAAATGGTATTTGTCCTTCTTTGTCTGACTTATTTCACTTAGCATAATGCCCTCAAAGTCCATCCACATTTTTCCAAATGGTAAGAATTTATTCTTTTTTAAGACTAAATCATATTCCATTATAAATAAACACAACAATTTCCTTATCCACCCATCCATCAGTGGAAACTTATATTGTTTCCATATCTTGTCTACCATTAATAATGCTGCACCATAGGGTGCAGATATCTTTTGGAGTTGGTGCTTTTGTTTCCTTCAGACAAGTATCCACAAGTGGAATAATTGGACCATGTGGTATTTCTGTTTTTACTTTTTTTTTAATGTTTATTTATTTTAGAGAGAAAGACAGAATGCGAGTGGGTTAGGGGCAGAGAGAGAGGGAGACACAGAAGCAGAAGCAGGCTCCAGGATCTGAGCTGCCAGCACAGAGTCCAACGTGGGGCTTGAACTCATGAGCTGTGAGATCATGGCCTGAGCTGAAGTCGGACGCTCAACTGACTGAGCCACCCAGGCGCCCCTCTGTTTTTAATTTTTTGAGAAACCTACATACTCTGTTTCATAGTGGCTGCACCAATTTACATTCCCACTATAAGTTCACTTTTTAGTAAAAGAAACTAGAAAATATATAAAAGTTTTCTAGAAATATCTGAGACAAATATTAGACCAAAATGGTATTTATAATGGTCGCTTTCATAGAAAAGTACCTCATTTTTTTCTTTCTTGTTTTTATCCCCAATCTTCATTTCTTCTTGAAATATCCATGTAACTAATTTTAAAAATGACTTCCATTTGAGCTACCCTTTTCTAGCTCCTTCTATGTCTAAGTTGAATCAAGGAAATAATTTTTCTCCTAAAGTAAATGTTTCAAGATGTTATCCTCCTGAAATTTGCCGAGACCTCAGTATAATAGCAATACTGTTAACAAAACTCATCAAATAACCATACAGGGAATATGTGATAATAAAATCTAAGCTTCTAAATTTTCACTTCCCCCATCTCTCTACCCCTCTCCATCCCTGTCTTTCTCCACATACACGCCAGGGGACCTTCAGGTAAATTATCTTCATTTCTTCTCTCACTGGTAGATATAAACTCAGAAAACAAAAATCATAAAAATAATACTTATTATGGAGTTCATTTATTGCACACAAACATCTCAAATTCTCTGCAGTAATATACTAAGAAGTTTTACTTTCTCAAAAGTTGTTTCTTCTGAGAGGTATTCTAGAGGTGTAAATACTGCCTTATAACACATAAAGTGTCAATTTTCTCAATTTGTTGACTATTTTACACATTGTGAAACATTAGTAGAATTAACAAGTGGCAGGTAGTCAAAATATTTCCAATATTCTAAATAAGAAAAAAAGTCTCTTTCCATCATATTCAGTGCTTTGACCCTGTTGAATTATAACGGATACCTAAAACACGAGTAGTTTGGTTTTATTGCACTTTCGGTCACAAAAGATGCACTACCTTAGCACAATCTGATACGTATTACATATTTGATATCTGCTTGTTGAATGGATCAAATTTGTACACAGTAAAATGAGCCAAAGGCATTTATAAAACAGTGCCCGAGAGATGGATGCTATACAGACCTGAACATCAGAATACGGAGAGCAGAGAAACACAAGTTAGAAAATGGGCCTGAAACCACAGGTTTAACTAGCATTTACTCCCAGGGAATAGTTTCTTGTAACAGGAAATGAGGTGAATGATGTACATTTTGGCCATTAATTTTAGGTGTGCAATTCTTACATGTAATTTTGCATCAACAAATTAGACTTAATTTTAAAAAGTCTACTTTTCCCTAAGTTTCTCTTCTTATGTTTTCTTTCCTGAGTTTCTTCCAGTTACTAGGTCAGAAACACCTCCAAAGGGTGGCAGTGAAAATAATTGTTATACATGTTATACCAGCTTTTAAAACGTCATACATAGGGACACCTGGGTGGCTCAGTTGGTTGAGCATCTGACTCTTGCATTCGGCTCAAGTCACCATCCCAGGGTTGTGGGTTGGAGCCCCATGTTGGGTTCCATGCTGAGTGTGGAGCCCGCTTAAGATTTGCTCCCTCTGCCCCTCTCCTTCTCCCCCCAGCCCCCACTCACTCTCTCTCTCTCTCTCAAATAAAAAAAATTAATTAAGCAATTTAGAAACTAGACTGATACAAGTACGAAAATAGGCTTCTTTTCTTTGACAAATAAGAAACTACGATACTATGAAACAATGGTAGTCTTTTCATAAAATGATGACAGAACAACTGGACGTTTTCATGGAAAAACTGATTCTAGACACAGATCTTACACCCTTCACAAAAACTAACAAAATGGATTATAGCCTAAATATAAAATGAAAAACTAACACTCCTAGAAGGTAACATACAAGAAAATCTACATGACCATGGGTTTGGTGGTGACTTTTTAAAAACAACACTGAAGACACAATCCGTGAAAGAAAGAATTGATAAGCTGAACGTTGTTAAAATTAAAAACTTCTGTTCTGTGAGGGAGAATGTCAAGAGAATGAAAAGACAAACCTTAGACTTGGAAACAGTATTTGCAAAACACATACCTGATACAGTACTGTGATCCAAAATATATAATAACTCTTAAAATAACTTGATTAAACTATGGGCAAAAGATCTGAAGACATCTTACCAAGAATATATACAAGTGGCAAATAAGCATATGAGACAACGCTCAGGGTCCTATATCCTCAGGGGAATGCAAATTAAAACAACAATGAATACCTCCAGCCACTATTAAAATGGCTACAACCCAATACACTGAGGATACCAAGTGCTCTCAAGGACGTGGAGAAGGAAATGTAGACTGGTACAGCCGCTTTGGAAGACGGTTTGGCTCTTTCTTAGAAAGCTAGACATCACTTTGCCATGTGATCCATCAATTGCACTCGTTGGTATTTACCCAGATTAGATGAACACTTAACGTCCACACCAAAACCTGAATGTAGATGTTTATAGCAGCTTCATTCATGATCCCCACACCTTGGGTGCAACCAAGACGCCCTTGAGAACGGATAAACAAACAAGGCCATACAGACAATGGAATTATTCAACACTAGTGGTAATGATCTTGCAGTATGATGCTCTTAGATGCCACTAAATACAAACTGTGCTTAAACCGCTGTTCCTTACCTGCTTGATACACTTTCTTCAAGTGTTCCACTATTGAAGATAAAAATTTTAGAGCAACTTTCCTGCAGACTCCCTCCACCGTTTATCCTTGCAATATTTTCTGCCTGAAACTTTACCTGATACTGTTTGCATTCTGTACTGTGATGACAGGTAAGTCTTCTGGCTTTCTCTACAGTTAATTTCCAAATTCTAGAAAATAATATATCTATGGATATATAATATTATTATATAAATATGTAAGTATGTAATATATAATTTTATTATAATATAAATTGTATATTACATAGCGAAATTATTGTGTGATTTTTTTTTATTCAAAAAAAATTTATGTTTTTATTTTATTTTTGAGAGAGAGAGAGAGAGAGAGAGAGCGCTCACGCTAGTGGGAGAGGGGCAGAAAGAGAAGGAGACACAGAATCTGAAGCAGGCTCCAGGCTCCGAGCTGTCAGTAGAGAGCACGACTCGGGACTTGAACTCACGGATAGTGAGATCACGGATAGTGAGATCATGACCTGAGCCCAAGTCGGACACCCAACCGACTGAGCCACCCAGGCGCCCCTATTGTGTGGATTTATTAAGTATCAGAGCTAATTGTTTTCTTTTTCTTTAGACCCAACATCACAGCTGTCGTACCACTTAGAGAAAATGTTTCCAGCATCAAAGCAAAATCAATTTTTTCTCTTCCTCTCCCATGTTCACTTAAATTCAAATCACATTGAATAGTGTGTTTTTTATGTAAATGATGATGTTCTTCCACATATTTTGCTTCCTGAGGCTTTTAATTGGCTTTCTTTTCTATTAACAAAAGTATAATGAATGTCTCTCATCTCCACAAAGTATTTCCCCTATCTGGAGTTTCATCATCTCTTCTAGTCGCTTTGCCAGAGATACTGCTTTGTAGACTTTTCAAACTTCTGCCTTACTGAGATCTGTTCTGCACACAGCTGCCACTCTAAGATTTCACCACACAACACTCCTGTCTTCCATTCACTGTTTCCTGAATCCCAGGTTATTCCCTTCTTTGATTTTGTTTGTTTGCCCTAAAGAAGTAACTTCCTTAAAAAAATAAATGAATAACAAAACAAACAAAACAAAACACATTGTATTCTAGTCCGTTTCAACTCCAAATGATACCTTGCAATTTTTTCCTCCTATGATTTATTTTCTTTTATTGATCTGGTTTTATACACAATTATTTTTCTCCTTCCATTATGGCATGAAGATTTTCCTTTAGTCCCCTCCCCTCTTTCATGCTGCTGGTTTTAATGGATTGAATCTTCATAGCAAAAAAAAAAAAGAAAAAGAAAAATCCAGTTGTTGTGTTTCCTACTAAGTTAGTGTAGTATTTAGGTAATGCCAGAGGGAAGAGCTCTTAACTCGGAAGTGCTAACTTCCAATACTAGGAACCAAACAATTCACTAAACTGAGGAAATCGTTTTATTTTTTGATGAGGGAGTAAAAACTGGCTGTTCTCCTCTCATATGAAGGAAGGTATAAAGGATGGTCAAGTTCCCTAGCTATTCCATGGTTAAATATGGGATCGATCTTCATTTTTTAGTACCCTCTGCTCTGCCAATTGCTTGGACGAGGGGTCTCAAAGCAGTTTCACTTAAGCTGTGAATTTCACCTGAACACTAACCCTAGATAGTGGCTTGTTTTCATCATTTCATCCATCAATTTGCATTCCATATTCCATTTTCCAGAGATTTATTTAGAGTTCTCATCTGCTGATAACCACATCATATGCTTCTTGTTAGGCTTTAAGAGATTATTCCTTTGTGTAGTTTTCACTGAATAACAATGAGGTTTCAGAAGGAAGAGGAGGCAAATGCCTGCTCTCCAGCCATGATTTAAATAGAAATTTAAAGTTAACTTTCATATTCTTATTTTGAATACAAAAAATGTCAACGTGCATAAATCCAATATATGTATAAAATTTCTATTATAAAAAGCAAAGTTTTCCCCATCACTTCAATTGCCCCTTAAGAGTTATTCACATCAAAATGTATTATTTTAAAACGAGATTTTGAAATTAATGTGTATTAGTTTTAAATAGAAAGAGATGAGCAAAGATTCTGTGGGTAATCAGTTTACTTGAGGAAAAACAGCACTTCTGATGTGAGCTACATCATTTACATATTATTGTGCATATATAATAAAATACACTTTGCTAAAAAACTCTTTCAAAATATTTTCCCCAGAAGAATCTTGGCTACTTCAGGGCATGGCACACATTTTGGTAATTTCTATTTGCTTTCTTAACAACACAGTTCATAGATCAAGCTGATGGACCATCAACCATTAATTAGTTATTATATAAACACATTTAGCAGCTGCATTTATTCCATAAATAAAAGCAGGTCAAATATGTCATCACAAAAATGGATCTAAATTGGTTGTACATAGTCTGTAATTTATTATTCAGATATGAAAAATGATTTTTGGTAATGAATTTTTCATATAACTAATCAAGTTTATTTTCTAAACTCTAAAGAAACCATTAATTTGCCTTGTTATAATAATCTATTTTAATGGGCCTTTCAGAACTCCCTATACGGCTACTAATGACTGAATATAAAAGTCATCTCATGTTTCATCTATTCCTAGTTTTATTTTCATTAATCATTATGGAATCATTGAAGCATTGACATTTTTCTACATAAATCAACAGCTGAGTTCACATCCAAAAAAAAAAAAAAAAAGCATAATTTGTGCAAGGCTGAAGAGTCCTTTCCAGAGAGAGATGAAAAGGCAACTCCCCAGTATCACAACTCTTTGGCAAGGAGATCTTTAAGACGCACCTTCCAAAGGTCACTTCCGTGTTACCCCCAGTGCTATGAAAATTCAGAAGACCTCCAAGGAACTATGACCTCCTCACTGAGAAGTCTGTGCATCATTCAATTGTGAGTGTGGACTTTCCAGTAGTAACATTGGCCTGTGATACTAGGGCACTAGCAAACATGACCCCACCAATTCATGGCCAGCAGTTTCTTGATCAATTACATGGGCTACTCTAGTATGACTGTATATTTTTTAATCATGGTGATTATAATTGAATAAAATGTACGTTTCAAAATTACTGTTGCCACGGCACTTAAGTTTGATTATGGTTTGGGGTCATTTGTCTAGGACCCATTTCTATAAAAATTCCATTGCAGGATGCATGGATGGTTCAGTCAGTTAAGCGTCTGACTCTTCATTTCGGCTCAGGTCATGATCTCATGGTCATGAGATCGAGCCCCATGTCTGGCTCTGCACTGGGTGTGGAGCCTGCTTAAGACTCTCTCTCTCTCTCTCTCTCTCTCTCTCTCTCTCTTCCTCCTCTACCCCTTTCCTCCACTTGCATGCTCTCTAAAACAAAAATAGTTTAGCATATTATGCTTGCAGTGAGCATTTTAATGTGCACATAAAACTACCAGCAATTTTGTTTATGGCTTACAACATAAAATGTAATGGCATATGATTTTTGTTCCTGCTGTCATTTAGAAATAACCCAGCATCTCGTCTAGGCACTGGAGATCTAGCAATGCACAAAGCAGTCGTAATCTCTGTCCTCATGAAGCTTACACCCTGCGAAGACATATATTCTCATAGGTTAATGCTTTTCCCCATGATGTGGTTTCTATACGATACTCTCAGCTGCCTTGTATCTGCCTATCAAACTCATGTGCTAAGACCCATCTTAACTTTTATTTCCTTTGTGAAGTATCCTTGAGGTCACTTCTCTTTAACCCTAAATGTTCCTCAATATCAATTTTATAAAATAGTATACATTTCAATTGAGAGGGCAGTGCAGTATAATAGTTTCAAGAGAAGCCCCTGGAAATAATAGTGTTCAGATTAATATTATCACTGGCATTTACTTTGGCCATATTTTTTTAACTACTTGGTGCCTCAGGTTTCTTATTCACAAAATGAAGAAAATAAGAATATTTCTTAAGACATTGTAAGGAAAAAACTGAGTTATCCAGTTTATAGGCAAAGTATGCAGGAAAAGTGTTGTCATAAAACACTAAAGAATTTTAGTTATGATTCAATTTATTTTTACCCTTACTATTAATAGTATTATCATTGTATCACATTGTGGAATAGTTCTGTTCTTCAGGGAAAAGTGTAGTTGTTAGAAGAGAGTCTCTGTTAGAAGAGAATGAGTTGTTTACTCATTATTGAACTACAAATGCCTAGCACAGTTCCTGACACCAAGAAATGCTTAATGCAAAATTACTGATTTGAATTTAACCCTTAATTATATTAAAGGCAATGTGACAGCCCAAGTGGGAGGCAGTGACACAAAGCAAACAGAGATGTAAAAGCAAAACAAAACAAAACAAAACAAAACAAAAAAAACAGAATAACAACAACAATAAAATCCCTATTAATCTCTTACTTTGCAGAGTATAATGTTGGACTCCAAAAATAGAGAAGATAGAGGGGGTTGGGAATTAAGAGGATGCAAGGCTGTCAATGTCCCCAGTGTATTAGGCAAAGTTGTTAAACTCTTTGGGTCCAAACTCTCTCATCTACCTAATGATGATTGTAATAGAAATATACTTTAATGTGAGAGTGCTTTACACACACACACACACACACACACACACACACAGCATTACAACAAGAAGCTGTGTGACTTAAACAGGTGGAATGCAGTTTCATTTATTCAATTAGTATATACTTTTTTAAAAAATTTACTACAGTCTTTTTTATTCAATATTTGATTTTAATTTTATTAACATACAGTGTTATTTGCTTCAGGTGTACAATACAGTGACTGATAATTCTATGCATCACCCAATGCTCAGCACGACAAGTGCCTCCCTAATTGCTATCACCTATTTCACCTATCCCCCTACCCACCTCCCCTCTGATGACTATCAGTTTGTTCTCTATAGTTCAGAGTCAGTTTCTTGGTTTCTCTCTCTCTTTCTTTTGTTCTTTTTTTTTTTGCTTCTTAAATTCCACATGAGTGAAATCATATGGTATTTATCTTTCTCTTACTCATTTATTTCAATTAGCATTATACTCTCTAGCTCCATCTATGTTGCTGCAAATGACAAGACTTCATTCTTTTTTATGGCTGAATAATATTCTACCATCTTCTTTATCCATTCATCTATCAGTGGACTCTTGGGTTGTTTCCATAATTTGGCTTTGAAAATAATGCTGCAATAAACATAGGGTTGCATGTATCCCTTTGAATTAGTGTTTTTATA
The DNA here is from genome assembly GCF_023721935.1 of Panthera uncia. Lineage (NCBI taxonomy): Eukaryota > Metazoa > Chordata > Mammalia > Carnivora > Felidae > Panthera > Panthera uncia. The sequence goes on along the minus strand of NC_064818.1, from coordinate 25,322,018 downwards.
TTTTGGGGGTACTAGATTGTAGGAGAGTTCTATCTTCAACTTTTTGAGGATCCTGCACACTGTTTCCCATAGTGTCTGCACCAGTTTGCATTCCCAACAATAGTACATGAGGGCTCCTTTTTCTCCACATCTTTGCCAATGCTTGCTGTTTCTTGTGTTTTTGATTTCAGTCATTCTGGCAGGTGTGAAGTGATACCTCATTGTAGATTTGATTTGCATTTCCCTGATGATGAATGATATTGGTCATCTTTTCATGAGTCTGTTAGCCATCAAGATTTCTTCTTTGGAGAAATGTCTGTTCATGGCTTTTGCCCATTTTTTGATTGGATTGCTTTTTGGGTGTTGAGTTTTGAGTTACATCAGTTCTTTAGATATTTTGGGTACTAACCTTTTACTGGATGTGCCATTTGTAAATATCTTTTCCCATTCTATAGGTTGCCTTTTAGTTTTGTTAGTTATTTCCTTCACTGTGCAAAAGCTTTTTGTTTTGATGTAGTCCCAATGGTTTATTTTTGTTTTCCTTCTCTTGACCAAGAAGACATTTCTGGAAAAATGTTGCTATGACTGATGTCAGAGAAATTACTGCCTGTGCCCTCTTCAAAGATTTTATGGTTTCAGATCTCATACTTAGGTGTGTAATCCTTTTTGAAATTATTTTTGAGTATGATATGAGCAATTGGTCCAGTTTCATTCTTTTAAAATGTAGCTGTCTAGTTTTCCCAACACCATTTGTTGGGAAATCCCACTGGATAGTATTTCCAGCTATGTCAAATATTAATTGACCATATAATCCTGGGTTTATTTCTGGGTTTTCTATTCTGTTCCATTGATCTATGTGCCTATTTGTGTGTGTGTGTGTGTGTGTGTGTGTGTGTGTGTGTGCTAGTACCATACTATTTTGATTAGTAAAGTTTTGTAATATAACTTGAAATATCGAGTTGTAGTGCCTCCAGCTTTTTCTTTTTCAAACTTGCTCCGGGTATTCAGGGTCCTTTGTGGTTACAAATTTTAGGGTTGTTTGTTCCAGTTCTGCGAAAAATGTTTTTTGTTATTTTGATAGGGACTGTATTAAATGTATAGATTGTTTTAGCTAGTGTAGACATTTTAACAATATTGTGCTACTAATCCATGAGCATGGAATGTCTTTCCAGTTCTTTGTGTCATCTTCAATTTCTTTATCCAATGTTTTATAGTTTTCAGAGTACAGGTCTTCTATCTGTTAGTTAGGTTTATTCCTAGGTATCTTATTCATTTTGATGCAATTATAAATGGGGTTGTTTTCTTAATTTCTCTTTCAGGTGCTTCATTTTTAGTGTATAAAATGCAGCAGATTTATGCACATTGATTTTGTACCTGTGACTTTCCTGAATTCACTTACCAGTTCTAGTAGTTTGGGGGTGGAATATTTAGGGTTTTCTGTATATAATATTTTGTCATCTGGGAGGAGTGAAAATTTTAATTCTTCCTTACCAATGTGGATGCATTTTATTTCTGTTTGTTTTCTGATTGCTGTGGCTAGGACTTCCAGTACTATGTTGAATAATAACAGTGGTGAGAGTGGACATCCCTGTCATGTTCTTGACCTTAGGGGAAAGCTCTCACTTTCTCCCTATTGAGTATGATGTTAGCTATGAGTTTTTCATATAAGGCCTTTATTATGTTGAGGTACATTCCTTCTAAGCCTACTTTGTTGAGGCAGCACACATATTTTTTAAATAATTTAAATACATGAAACATACAGAATTGTACATCCGTGGCCTTTGAAGGTGAATTTATCCATGGGTATAAACTATGGGTACAGCTTCTAATTGATATCCCCAGCTACTCTTGATGCAGGAACCTGAAATGCCAGCTGAATGCTGTAATTGGAGAATACAGTTTTTATATGTTGTCATGGCTTGGAACTTGCCTGGCCTCCATTAAGCCTATCAAATCTTCCTTTACCACAAGAGAAATTATGTTTCTGAAGTAGCATTTTACCTCACTTTATGGTAAGGCTGAGAACAAGGTTACAGGAATGTGAAATGTAGAATTGGGCTTTTATCAGCTAAGAGTGAGATCTTAAACCCCCAAATTATGAATCTAATGATTTCTATAAATCAGAAATCATCCAGGACAGTATGTTCAATTCACTTAAAACACTGAAATAACTTACCAGTACACATTATTATCTCTTGGTTCCTTAGAGTGAGCCTATCAAAAAATTAATTGTCAAAATGTGTTGGCTCATAAAATAATCTGTTCTCTTAATTTGGGATCCAGCTGTTTAGTTGGTCATCTGAAATTATATGTTGTTTCTTTAGCACCTGAGGTCAAACTAAGGTATCCTTGATATGTCAATGCAGTACTACTCAGTTTTTGTTGTATCCTTATGGTCGTGATGGCAATTCACCAGTTTGTCCTAAACATCATTATAATTCACCAAAATAAAATTAAGATATGAACACAGAATAAAACATCCCATTTATTTGATAGCTCTCTGTTCCTCTTCGAAGCAATCAGTGTAAAATTGCTGGTATAGAAAGACTAAACTCCATTATACAAATTGTTGAAAAAAAGGAAAGTTGGTATCTTAAAAGTAAAATCTATGCCTTTGCTTAAAACAAAAACAAAAACTCTAGATGTTTCTGTTGTGAATGTTACCTCTAAATATTAATAAAATTTAGTAAGTTTAATAAAAATAAGCAGTCTGCCTAGAAATTATCTGATTATTTTGAAAGCCAAAATGAGATGTTAATGATAAAGATAATAATGTTGACAACAATAAAAAAAAAAAATCCTGATTACATGTAGAGACTTAAGAACAAAATCCGGAAATTATCTCTTTCTGTGACCCATATTGACTGAAGTGAAATGATAGTGTTTAATAACAGGAGCAATAATGATTATAGTTAAAGCAATCTTTAAATTACTACTGAGTTATGTTTAATTTGGCATATTGATAGTTAAATAAAACTTTAAAAAACTTCCATTTTAGATTATTGTTTTCATTAAATTAACATTATAAGAATGGCATCAGGGGTGCCTGGGTGGCTCAGTCAGTTGAGTGTCTGACTTCGGCTCAGGTCATGATCTTGCAGTTAGTGAGTTCAAGCCCTGCATTAGGCTCTGTGCTGATAGCTCAGAGCCTGGACCATGCTTCAGATTCTGTGTCTCCCTCTCTCTGCCCCTCCCCTGGTTGCACTCTGTCTCTCTCTCAAAAATAAATAAACACTAAAAAAATTTAAAAAAAAGAATGTCATCTGTTGCCACTATTACTAAAGTTAAATGTTTAGATTGTGAATATTAACCCTTTTGTAATATTTATTATGATTTCACACTTTATTTAAAAAATATTCATGGCTTGTATGAATCCCCCAAAATTCTTCATTTTTAAGTGTTCAAATCTGAAATAGATTTTCTCTGTTATGTCTTCCATTATTATTATCTTTAGGAATTTTATCAGTTAAATATCTATTTTCACCCTTTCCCATCCAAATAATCTGCCAGTATTTCTAAAATCAAAAGTTGGATTATAACAATTTATATATATATGTATGTATGTATATACATATACATATATGCATATACATGTATATATATATATGACGTGTATACATCATGCCATATAAATTCCAAGACAGGGTATTCTGTATTATATTCCTCATCTTGGAAGATTGCTTATAAATAATACCTTTATTTGCTAATGATGATTATTTGTATTCCTCTCTTAAAGATTTTTTATATTATATATTTCTATTGTTTTATATATAACATAATGCGTTTAAATTACGTTCATCTAGAGTTTTTGAAAATCATTTGGATTTAGACCTTTCCTCAATCCAGCCTTCTTCCAAAACATAATAAAAGAAAGAGACTACCTAATAAAATCCCAGAGAATATATTTGGTCAACTTGTACTAGGTTTTATTTCAGGTAAATATTCAATTCCATCAATCTCTCCACGGATTCTTTTGTTAGTACCGCTTTGCTTGCTCTGTTTTAACTGTTCCAGTTGTATAAAATATTGTATTATTTCAGACAGGATGTCTGTCATCATTAATATGATATTTATAATTTATTCATAGTTTTGCCAGTTCATATTTAGTTTCATATTAATTCCAGAAGCAAGTTTTTGTGTTCCAACAAGATGTCACCAGAATTTTAATTGAAATTGTATTAGGCTTTTATGAAATTTTGAAGAATTGTTATCTTTATACTATTTTGTTTACCTTTCCTGTAGTGAATTGTGCCACTCCTCTTGTTAAATCTACCTCCTCACCTCTCAGTGAACTTCGTAGTTTTCTCTAGGCAGCTCCTGTACATTTCTTGTTTCAGACTCCTGCACATTCACACTTTCCATTAATATTTTGAATGGAATACTATTTCTTTCCTATTACATGCTCACCTGGATATTGCTGGGATACATGAAAGCTATTAATTTTGGCATGTATTACTTGTGTCTAGATGCTTAACTGAACACATTAATTATAATTTTTTGGAATAATTCAAGGTTCTCTTGGGATTGAGTACATAATCACGATGTCTGCAAAAATAATAATTTGTCTCCTAATTATTCTAGCTTTCCAATTTGTTTAATCTCTTGCTTCTAGAAACTTTTGAAAAAAGAATAATAGTGGTGGGTGACCTCTCTTATTCTTAGTTTTTAAAGATTCTTTCTCTGGTGTTTAATCCTTAAACAAAATTTTCTCCAAAAATTTCATGAATGGACTTTAAGAATTCCTTGAACCCCTGGAATTATTTGTAATATTTTGCATGCACCTTCATTTCCTTGAGGAGAGAATTCTTAGCTTAAATAAAATTTCAAAAGAGACTAGACACAAATAAACTTTTATAAAACTTATCTTTGGATTTAGTATACAGAACTCTATAAAGGTAAATGTAAAATTCAATTAAATAAGCAATTTAAGAGAGAGAGAGGTGAATTTAAAAATTAGAATTTAAAGTTCTAATTGATAAAGAAAACATAAAAAATAAAATTATATATTTGAATTCAATTGAATTCAACCATACCTTTATTTTTAAACCTCCAAAATTAGGTATTTATAATTCAAGCAACTAATCAATGACTTACAAATAATGTATCTATCAGTGACCTAGACCCCAAACTCTTATAACTATCCCACTCCCTCTTTGGAGACATTGTGGCAATTTCTAAAACTGGTATTATCTATCAGTACAATGAGTGGGTATAACCATTATTTTGTCTCACTGGCACATCGGTGATATTTCTAGTTCATTCCAATTAACCCATAAAAGTTAAGGAAAAATAATCGAATGCCAATAAGACTGACTACAGAGCCTGGAAGGCAGCTTTGCCATTATCCACACGTGAACAGAACTGAGGTCATTCATCATAATTATGACTCAGTTTCCTTCTTGAGCTGATTATTTCTAGACTCATCATACCTTGGATTTTGAGTCGGTTTTTTGCTCTACTGTTACAGCAGTGTTTGCCATATGAGTAATCAAGGTGCCATTCCTTGCAGTTGTCATGACAAAGCAATTGGAGGGCAAAAATGTTGGATTCCAGAACAGTTTGGTAGGACTTGCAACATGTGATTTTAAAGAGGCTACAACATAAGCATCTATTTCTTTTTAAATTTAGTTTGTTTTTTACTGTTAAGTACTATCTAATAATCACAAAGTTCCTAGAGAACATGCAACATTAGGCGTGAAGCATAAGCCCCACTGACCCAATCAAAGGGGGGAGGTGGAGACTGGAAGCATAGTGAAGGGAGGTTTTCATCAATGTTCTTGAAAGAGTAGGTGTCTGACCTACAGGCACAGTTGGTGCAGTTACAGCAGACAATTTATCTCCTAGCATGCAAGTCCCTCCCCTGGCTCCTCATTGGCTGAGTACTGCAGAGATCACAGCCTCACCCCATGTCGCCTATGCCCACATAAGAGAAAAGTCGTCTGAGGTGATGCAGACTTTCAGTCCCTCCTCCTCCTGTTCTTTGGCGCATGCTCATTGCAAAGCCCACTAAAATGAGAAATGGAGAGGGGAAGAAGAATCAGGAAGTGAAGTGTCTCAGGGTTTGGGACCCCCCGTTGGGGGGGGTGGTCATACATATTTCCAATAGATTGTAAACTGACTGTTAATTAGGCAGCACAGCTTTTATTTGGTATTTCTGAAAATGAATCCTCACCCTTACTTCTCACATTAGGCTACTCCTATAATTATTTACCCAGTGAGTTTTCATATATTCTACTTCTTTTGATCCTCAGAGCAAACCCTGTCTTTCAATATCACTGAGGAAAAAGTTTCAGTAGGGCAGAAAAATAAAAATAAAATCTAACCTGGGTAATACGCTTGTTAAAGGTTTGGTTTTTTATTATGTCACTAACCAGAGTATTCTATTGAATTGCTTTTTTTTCTTTTTTAAGACTTCTGAGAGGAAATGAAGCCATGTGTTATTACCAAATAAGGTCTACAAAATATTTTAGAAGGAGCAAACAGGAAACCTGTAGCTCAAAGATAACTTCTACATAAAAATGTGTGCTAAACAATGCATTTATATTTTAAATTGGTTTCCTAAACATAATATTTGTTTAGCAACAAAAGGTTTTCAATAATTTATAAACGTTACTAATTTATGATGATTGGAAGGAAACTAATCTGAAGGGGTGAAAAGCATGAATCAAATAACAATATAAATTGATCTTTTTTCTTGCAATTACATTCAGAAACTTGAACTAAGCTAATAAGGTACTGGTGAAACCATGCTTCATAGGGTTAATGAGGTTGAAAGTAGCACAAAATTTAATGTTGGTTTTTCAGAGAATTGTTTCCCTTTAATCAGCTATTGTGTCTTTTCAGATCCCCACCAACAAGCCCACTAGCTGTCTCTACAGAAACCTGGACTTAAGGTCAACTGATAGAGTTTCAGCCTAGGAACAAGAAAGGCTCTGAATTCCTTACCTGAGATAAAGAGCTGGAGACCCGAGCCAGTTTATACCAGCTCGTGGAGGATGTCTATAACCCATCTCCTTGTCCTAGATAACCTCCTGTCATCAGGGCCTGAGTTTTGCCTTGTTCTGATGTTAATTCTCCACCCCAACATGACATGGGATTTATGTTACATCTATGTTTGCTCAATGTGCACGCTCGATCTTTCCTCACCAAGTCATAAATTGCCCCACCGTTTTCACCGATATCTATGTAATCACAACCCTTGTGGTTATAAAAATCTTGTTCTCTCCCAGCACAAGGTGGCAGATTTGAGACTTGCCCTCCAGTCTCATTCAACTGCCTCTCAAATAACCCCTTCCTTTGCTGCAAACCTTATGTCCCAGTGATTGGCTTTGCTGCATTTGTTTGGTGGACTTAGGTTTGGTTACTGGGTAGGGAATTCTTTGGCGAGTCTTCTCTATGGAAAGGAGTTTGCATACAGTTTTCATTTTATCTTAAGTGGGTTAAACATCTCTAGGTGCAAACTTGTTAATCTGCTTCCTCAAGAGAAAGGTGGGATTTCTGTGGCAAGAGCAATGGAAAATCCCAGCCTAGGTTTCCTGAACTGTTATTACTTCAGTAGTAGTAGAATCCAAATGAATCACATCTAAGATGCTATTTGGTATCTGGAAACTGACAAATTTACTGTTTAGGGATTTAAAGTAAATTTTAACTTGCAATGCAGCCTAACTGACTCCAAGAAATGAATAGATCTCTTCCCTGGGGTCTGACCTGTTCCAGGCAGGCTAACAACATTTCCAGAGTTTCATTACCCTAATTCTAAAATAGTTGAATGATTGCAAAAGGACAATTTAACTTCCTCTTTTTTTTGAGATGCATTATTTTGTGTATTGTATTCCCATTACATGACATAATTAATGGGGCATGTAATGTACTTGCACCATTGAATTTAAATACCTTGGAAAACTTGTTACCCACCTAAACATGTAGACGGCAAAGACTCGTCACTATTACTCTTATCAGGAAACCACGGTGACATCACCACGGTGAATGCAAATCACAACGGGCACCACCCTTTCCATTAGTCAGGCCACAGTGACACCACCAGCCCATCACTCATAGACTCTTAGATCATCACATTATCATGAACTTAATTTTATCAGTAAGCACTTCTTGGGTGAAAAAACGATCGATATTTTTTAATGCAGGATCCCATACATTTTTATTTTTTTTCTCCCAGGATTCCAAAATAAACTTCTATTAAAGACTACTGTTCAATGAGTCTCTGCTGTTTGGGGCTCAGGGTGGGCTGTTTGACTACCCCGGCTCCCAGCAAGAGCGGAGAGTGAACTGGTTACTCTTGGCATGTGATGGTGGCCCAGAAGCTTAGGCTCCCTGTCACCTCATTAGAGTGCATTAGGAAGACTCCCGGTTCCTTGGTCTCATCACACAAAAGCTGAAGCAGGGACCATCGCCCATTTACCTAGAATGCCTCTTAAGAAACTAAAACCCACAGCTTCAGATGGACGCATTCATGCACATACCTATAAACTTCATCAGACACATGTATACATGCATACACACATGTTCCACTGACATATACCTGCAGTGTCTCAATCCCATATATGCTTTGTACAGTTGCACTCGTATACAACACTCAGAAACTTAAACAGTCCCCAAATTACATTAATCACATTCCTAAGAGTCAGATAATATTTAAATGTTTTACATAGTCTATCATCGACATCGCACAACAATCTTAGGAAATCAATGCAATTGCTGTCTTCATTTTATGAAGAGGAAACTGCAGTAGACAGAGTAACAGCCTCTCAACATGTCCACATTGTAATCCCTGAAACTGTAATGTTACCTAAGTGGCAAAAGGGACTCTGTGGATGTGATGTAGTTAAGGATCTTGATATGGGGAGATAATCTTGGATATCCAGTTAGGGGATGTGAAGACAGAAGCAGAGGGCAGACAGATCTGAAGAAGCTTTGCAGCCAGTGTCGGTGATGGAAAAAACCAGGAACGCAGGTGATCTTAAGAAGCCAGAAGCCGGAAACAGCAAGACAATGGATTCTCCCCTAAATCCTCTAGAATAAACCCAGCCACATTGACACTTTGACCTCAGAACTTCTGACACCAGAATTACAGCATAGTACATGTGTGCTGCTTTAGACCCTAAGTTGGTGGCAATTTGTTACAACAGCAATAGGAAATGCATACAGAAATTAAACTGGCATGCAATTTGTTTAAAGTCACACACATAGTCATGGGTAGAGCTAGGTTCCACAAGCCCGCACACATGGCTTAAAAGAGAATGCTCTAAAGTTCAAAATCTATTTCGTCAGACCCCTGCCTACATGGGTATATTATAATTGTAATCTTCTTTAAAAAATTTTTAATGATTATTTATTTTTGAGAGAGAGAGTGTGAGTGTAGGAGGAGCAGAGAGACAGAGAGACAGAGAACCTGAAGCAGGCTCCGCACTGTCAGTGCAAGGCCGGATGTGGGGCTCGAACCCTCATACTCACGAACCGTGAGATCATGACCACTGTGTCATGAACCGACTGAACCACCCAGGTGCCCCTTTAATTATAATATTCTCATACAAAATAACACACACACACACACACACACAATTTACACACATGTGTGTATGCGTTTCACACATTTACACACCACCAGATGTCTTATGTTTCTCACTCAAGACTCCAACAGGGAGAAAGACCTGCAGAAGCTCCTTTGCCAGGACTCAAAGTGCACCGAGGCCTCAGGGACACTTCCCTCACCTGCCTGTAGGCTTCTATAGGCCGCGGTGGAAACAGAAAAATCAGAGGGGAAAAGTCGTGAAAGGGAAGAAAATCTTTTATCAGCTTAAAACCTTCTTAGATTCTCCTCTAATTGAATTTTGGGAACATTCTTATGTACAGGCAAGTGTGTGCAATGTTATACAATAAAAATATAGGGGCGCTCAGTCGGTTAAGCGTCCAACTCTTTGTGTTGGCTCAGGTCATGATCTCACGGTGTGTGAGTTTGAGCCCTGTAATCAGGCTCTGTGCTGACCGTGGGGAGCCTGCTTGGGATTCTGTCTCTCCCTCTCTGTCTCTGCCCCTCTACTGCTCACGCTCTCTCTTTCTCTCTCTCGAAATAAATAACTGTAAAATAATAATATATAGATATATAGAAGTAGAAACTCAGAATCTCTATTTTAAGCTAATATTGGTCTATCATTACAAATTAAGATCTCTCCAGTGATTACAATCAGAAACTTATTGAAACTATAGTGATGAGGTTTACATGTATTAATAAAAAGGTCATCCATTCAAACTTTTATTTATTCATTCATTCAATAAATATTTGCTGAGTGTTCCAGTCAGGGGAGAAACGGAGAAGGTTACAGTTAATGGGGAAAGACATTAATTTAAAATAAAATGTATGGCTTGCATCAGTTCTGTGAAAGGAATAAATGGAGGATGCTGGGGATGAGGGCTTTGCTATTTTATAAAAGATAGTCAGAAAAGACCTCTTTGTTAAGATGACCTTTTAACAATCTGTGAAATAAATGAGGGCAAGAGCTATGTGGATACGCAGTGAAAGACATTTCTAGCCAAGGAGAGAGAGAGTACAAGGGTTCTCAGACGGAAGCACACTTAATAAGTGATCATATTAAGTATATAAGTTGTCAAGTATTCATTTTATTGGAAACTAGATAGTATATTAATTTCAGTTGTAGAAAGATGGTAGACATAATATTTTGTATAACATTATAATTATGTATACCAATATATATGGGCCATAGTACCTGGAAGGGTGGTTAGATCACTGTAAGAAGGATGTAGTTATCAATATTTGTTATCTGATAACACTAATGGCTTTAACATGATCCTGACTTGTATTAACTGATGTTTAGATTTTATTAAGAAGATGCCTCTGTAATAATTAATTTTCTATGGAAATTCCATCCCCTTCCATTATGACTCTCTTGTGAACTTTAGTTTATAGCTGACTCCAGGAATATCACACACAGCTGTGGCGTGCATTAATGCACTGTAAGCAGTAACCGAGAGATCTAATTGCTATTAGTAATCTATATCATCATTGCGTTAACTTACTTCAGTGAAATAAACTACTCAGTTGGGTGTACCTTTATTATGACTAATAACATGTGCTTAGACACGCCACTAGCAGCCTTTTTTATTTATTATTTATTCACTTATTTATTTTTATTGTTTTTTTTTTTTTATTTTAGAGAAAGAGAGAGTGCGAGAGGGGGTGAGGGGCAGAAGGAGAAACATAGAATCTCAAGGAGGCTCCACATGCTCAGCGCAGAGCCTGACATGGAACTCGATCTCACTAACTGTGAGACCATGACCTGAGGTGAAATCAAGAGTCTGATGCTTAACCAACTGAGCCACCCAGGCACCCCAAAGATATTTTACAATGTTGACTATCCTGGTATTGATGAATGGAAATAACTCCACCAGAAGGGTGATGATGATGATGATGATGATATAGAACCATTGCTGTAGGGGTTTCACTTTAGCCAAACACTGAGGTAAGAAGTTCTGACCCATAAACGCACACGTATTCAATCATGTCTGAATATTGCCTTTACCTATCTTCAAACATCTGGTATATGAGAGACTGAATTCCACATCAATATTTTATTCCCCTGTGATCTTCATTTTATTTTTTCTGTTTTAAGTTAGAGAACTAAATTGCAAACTGCTTAAACTATCCTATATCATCTTCCCACAGAAATAGGTTCACCAATAATGATTTTGTATTATATGTTGTAACCTAACTCAATATAATGTTCATATGAAGAACTGTTTTGCATTTTTTCAAACATTATGACTGAATTGTCTACTACATTATACAAGTCTGACATGTGATTTCATGAAATTTCACTCTATTAGAGTCTTATTAATAAGTGCATGAAAAATAAAAGGAGACTGGCAGGAAGTGAAAGTGAAATTGTGTCTTAAAATTTGTTCTACTGGTAAGTACATGAATTGTTCAGTAAGTTATCACTATAATTACTCATTTAAATAGTCGTTTTTTATGTAATTTTCAATCTCTACATATGCTAATATAGGAATGCTATTATAAAAATATACTGCAAAGTGCATAACCAAGAAATAATTTTAATACAAAAATTATTTCGCCATGAACAAGGGTATCTATGATGAATATTGGCTCTGAGGACAAATGTTCCTCTTGGTCTAGGGTTGTCATAACTTAAAATAAGTAAATGTGTAACATACTGTAAAGTAATGACCCAATCAGAAATAACTGTGAGTTATGAGGTTATGAACACAACTGGGTAAATATTTTAAGCCACAGAGGGTAAAATATGAGACCTTTTCCACCTTTTCCACCGACACTTACTTTTCTTAACCTCAGCTAAAAACTTTTGCGTTAAATTATTCAGGAAGTAAAGAGAAACAAAGAGGAAGAAGAATAGAATGAGGGTTACAATTTTTGTAAGCATTATATAAAATTGTATAAGAGGGAGCTGTGTAAAGTTAGAAAAACAATTTGAACACAGTGTCCTCCCAAAAATCCAGGAAAACTGGATTCATGTAAAATTCATGTAAAAAGTAACAAAAAATTATTGTAGTCAAACCCCATAAAAAGTTGCTATAAGAAAAACAAAGTGAGGGAGGAAGCAGACAGCCTATCTATACACAATGAAAGCATGAAAGAAAAACAATCTTAAAACCTGAAGAGTTTTTTCTGAAAAGAAAACTCGACAGTGAAATGGCAAAACTCCTGGAAGAATTGGAAATAAAAGCAAAAGTCATTTCAGATATGAAGACTGAGTAAAAAGAACCCAGAATTGAATAATCATAATGGTTTATACCTCAAAATGAATACAAAGTGAGACAATAACAATTTTTAAAGCAAAAATATTGTATAAGAAGGTATTTTTAAAGAAGAGTCAGGAGAGAATGACAAGTAAGCAATGAACATGCAAAAAAAAAAAAAAAAGATGACAAGAATTTCTAATACAGAAAACCAAAACAAGGGATTAGAGCCAATAATAAAATCTATAATTCAAGGAAACTTCCCCTAAATAATAATAATGATTAATATTTAAGTTATGTATTAAAGAGCACTATGTGAATCTGAGAATATCATTCACAAAAGACCAGACCCAAGACATATTATAGTAAAATTATTAAACTTTAAAGAAAGAAAAAAAAAATACTCCTGGAGTATCTCACACAAATAACACAAAGGTATACAGGAGGACAATAGAGTCTCAGCAGATCTTTCAACAGAAATGGTTTGTGCTAGGGGAAAAAATGAAGTAAAATATTTAATTGCTCAAATAGAGAAAATGCAAAATTAAATACTGAGCAAAATTGACCTTTAATTTTAAAGGATGCAGTTTCTAAAATGGAAGATCTCAGAGAATTTTGATTCCATGAGCCCTTCTTGAGGAATCTACTAAATAACGAGCTGCAGACAATAAAATAATCAGAAAGACCTCACCAAGATTCCTATTAATGAGACTATATAGTTACAGCTACAATTTACATTAAATAAGGTTAAAATGGAAACGGTATGTACAGAATATTTGCATAGGGATGTATAAAATGGGGAAAATGAACACAGTATATTCAAATAACAAAGACTTTACTTTTTTAGTAATCATAATTACTGGTGGTAGTGTCATCAGTTGAGATTGTTTATGTTTAATATAAGATGTTGATGCAGACCAGAGAAGACACAGGTGTAATATAAAAGAAGTTAAGAAAAAAGCCCGTAGACTTTAATTTAAATCAAAATATCAGAACTATGTATTTCACAACTGTATCTCTAAAAAAGCCAAGAAACAATGACTAATCTTGTAGCAATGAGTATCCATAGCATTCTAGCACTCAGACTGATATCTTCAAGTTCCATTTTCTGTCAGAAAGAAGGAAGGGAGGAGGGAAAAATGGAAAGAGAGAGGAAGAAAGATCTAGGGTTTCTTTGAGAAATGATCAATTTCATGTCAGTATTGGGAGATACACAAGATAATTCTGGGACTTACTTATGTACCAAATGAGAAAGAATGTCTCCAGGTTTACTAAGATCATATGAAAAAGATGAAGGAGTCAAACTGAAAAGAGTCCCATTCAGCAAGATGGAGGAGGTTAGGCATCAATGAGTTAACAATTGTAATGTTTTGAGACCCCCAAATATTTTTAAATCCATGAGATCATAATGATAGCAAGAAAATAAACTGACTAGTCATCTTCTTAGTATGATGGACCCAATAAATTATCTTGAAAACTGGATAAATACAGCAAAGGCTCATTTATTCTGCACTTCCTGTATAAATACTATGACTGGGTTATTCCATTTTACATGGAGAAAAACGTCTCCTTGTGAAATTGTGCCGACTACTAATCTAAATTTAATGATAGAATTAGATATCATTATCTTGCAGCTCCCAAATGAATTGATTAACTTAGACTTCAAGCATCAATGGCTTCTAATAAATGTTTTTAGAGTGGGAACCAGACATCATAAGCCCCTGATGATTAAATCTGATTCTGATCAAACCTCTTGATCCAGCCGTCTCTTTGTAGAAAACACGGAGGACAGAGAAACATGGTGAACTATTCCATGAATATGTAATCAGTAAAATTCAGATTGGGAAAATCTACAGGTCACAAAGTCCTGAGTCTTCAACAGATAAATTGTAAAGATAACAGAGTTGAAGGGTGAACCAATAGATTAAAGAGATATAAAAGACATATCAAGTTTAAAAAATGAGCAAGACTAAATTAGAGGGTTTAGGAATCGACACTTGCATGATAAAACTATAAATATACCAAGGAGGTAGCTTTTTTGAAAATCAATATGGAGGATATTGTGGAGGGAAGGAAGGTCTTTGATTGTGACAGGGCATATGTAGGGGTTTCTGGGCTGTCTGACAATGTTATATTTTTTATATGTTTGTGGTTAATGATTCATTAAAATATAGTCTCTTCTGTGTGCTTTTGTGGGTCTGGTTTTTATTTTACAATAAAAAAAATATTAGAAGATTAATGCAGCATGACATGTTTTTGGCTCAGTGCAAATGCAAACTCAGTGCAAAAGCTCAACACTGGTTTACTTATACCTTGTGTGCCCTGTGCGTTTATATTACCTGCCTGGTTTCTAAAAGACTTTGAGCTTGTGAACTTTACTCTAGTCTTTTCACATCTTTTATTATTGTAGAGCTTCAGTGAAATTTGTCTTGACCACGTCCTGATCAGAGAATTCTGTCCTTTCTGTGACTGCAGAAGAATTAATATCTCATTAACACTCATCTGGGGATTCCCAATGAATGATTGATGATGTAAGTTAATCCATCATATGTATCTGAAGATCTAAAATGTATTTAAAGATTCTTATGAATAGTGGATATATTTTATGCATCTTTGATCCTGATAAATGACTAGCCAGATGTCTTCTATAATAAATATGTGCCACTGAATTTATTTTGATATGTAAAACTTGGATACACCGTGCCTGCTCATGGGACTGTATCAAAGATACACCAAAGATAGCTAAATAGAAAGGATCTTTTCAAAAAGATGTTTCCCAAATGGAAACTATACACATATATCTGCATTTGCATCCTAATTACACTTTAAATCTAGTATAATTTTACATTTTTATATGTCTAATCTACACATACATATGCATATTTCAAAAGTTAATAAAATTGAAATCAGATATTTAAACAGTAGCATCTTATTAAAAAAATTTTTTTACATTTATTTATTTTGGTAGAGAAACAGAGCACAAGTGGGGGAGGGGCAGAGAGAGAAGGAGACACAGAATCCGAAGCAGGCTCCAGGCTCGGAGCTGTCAGCACAGAGCCCAATGTGGGGCTTGAACTCACAAGCCGAGAGATCATTCCCTTAGCGGAAGTAGGATGCTTAACCGACTGAGCCACCCAGGCACCCCTATCGGACTTTTAAATGCTCAATAGGAGACCCTGTGGTTAATCATGAGTAATGATAAAGAATATAAGAAGTTACAAGAGGAGTTGGTATTGGATTTCAGTTTTGGTGAAGAAAATGAACGAAAGTCTGTACACTAAAGATAATAAATGAATGTAATACAAGATTTTCTTTAAAAATATATTTAGCTCCTGGGGTGCCTGGTGACTCAGTCGGTTGAGTGTGCGGCTCAGGTCACGATCTCACGGCTCCGGAGATTGAGCTCTGAGTTGGGCTCTGTGCTGACAATGCAGATAATGCAGTAGGATTCTCTCTCTGAGGAAAAGTCCATTACATGCACATTTTTGTCAGTTTCCTGAAATTGAATACTTTTCTTGATTTATTCTCTAAATCAGTTTAATTCTCAAGAACAAGATTGGGAATTCCTCCCTGCACGGTTCTCTTTATTCTTACTTGGCTGCAAAGGGCCCAGAGGTGACTGCATCCTTGGAAACCACAGGGGAAGAGAGGACTTCCCTGAGGGCGGGGGCACTTCCGTTCCTCAGTACTTACCTGGGAGGGACTGCCTCAGGGCAGAGGAGAAGAGGACAAGAAGATGGCACCCAGAGTAGATTTTATGAACATGCATGTGAGGGGTTGGCTGCTCAGGGCTTCTGGTGTCTGGGCTGTCCTCCTCCTGCTTTTCTGCTCTGCTTCCTCAGGTTCTTTCTCTACTTCCTTTAGCCTTTCTCAACGCCAGTCCCATGTTTCCTCATTTCCCAAATAACCTTCCTGGCCCTTTTCAGAAGTGTCGCACATGATAGAACCCAAACTACCCATGGCTGAAACCTAGACATCCCCCAAAGAGCACAGTGGCCTGAAAGAGATGTTGACACATGGACTCCATGGTGGGGAAGGTCTCTCAGTCAAAAACTGAGCAAAGGAGGAGCGCCTGGGTGGCTCGGTCAGTTAAGCGTCCGACTTCGGCTCAGGTCATGATCTCACGGCCCGTGAGTTCGAGCCCCGCGTCGGGCTCTGGGCTGACGGCTGGGAGCCTGGAGCCTGCTTCTGATTCTGTGTCTCCCTCTCTCTCTGCCCCTCCCCTGTTCCTGCTCTGTCTCTCTCTGTCTCAAAAATAAATAAACGAAAAAAATATTCAGAACAAAAAAAACCTGAGCAAAGGAAAACGCGAAGTTGAATTGTTCATATCCAGACAGGTGGCAGTGTCCATCCTACCATAAGTCCGTTAAAAGCAGTTAGAGGAAATGTTAGAACAATTCTAACAATAAACAAACAGCAATATCTAATCGTAAAGATGATCTTACATGTTCGTACACATTTATTTAGGTATATCATGTTATATGTGCATAAGACTATAACACTTTGACATATTTTGTTCTTTTGATTATTTGGGAGTTGGAGGAGACCAGTGTTTTTTTATATGTCCCTAAGTGGTATAACATCTACCCCCTTCCTTGGTCTCAGACTGAGATTTAACTCCTTACTCTGTCACTATGTAGCTATATGATCTTGGATACTAATAATGACTGACATTTCTTGTGTGTTTAATACATGCCTGGTACTCTTGTAAGTCCTTCATATGTATTTACTCATTTAGTTCCAAATCAGTGAAGCAATCATAATTTGTAAAACACATTACTGATAAGGAAAGTGAGGCACAGCAAGATTATGAACATTACCAAATTTACACAGTCTTTTTTTTTTTTTTTTTTTTTTTTGCTATTGAACTGATTCTGAATCTAGGCAGTCTGATTATAAAACTCCTTTTCATAAAGTCTATATTCTATTTACCTCCCTGGTAAGTCAGTCCCTTTCTGTTCCTCTAATGTTCTTTTCTACCATGAGCTAAGAGGGCTGTGAGGAAAGCCAGTGAGATACATCATGGAAAGGATTGAACACATGTCTAGTAGATAGTGAATAGTTATTAAGTAATTGTGCTACCATTCTTCAGGAATCTGAAGAAACCGCAGCTCGAAATTAAGTTTTAATTAAGTGAAATTAAAACTTAAAGTAAATTTAAGAAAATCATATGGCCGAAAGTAATATAATAAGTGACATAATTGACTTGGTCTAGAATCAGAGCCATATGGGCCGAAGTGTGGTGTTCCTTGTGAAACCTCACATTCAGAGTGAGAACCTAGACCTACATACAGGGACATACTTAAGAACTGGGGGAGTAATCCAATTAATTGCCCAAGGCGACATTTCTTCAGGTCTCTGTCGCTTCCTTTCACTGCTAGCGGCGCTTACTCCTTTTGATGTACGATGTCTTTGACTCCTGCCTTGAACGTGTGGCCTGGGATCCTGCCACATGGAGGGCAACTGACGCTTCTTCGCAGGAAGCAGAACGTGCCAGAAGTAAGTGCTTGGTTGCTTGGTCTTTCATGTTATCCTGTTATTTCTTTTCAGGGGACAAATATTCTGTTTTAGATTCAAAGCAAAAAAAAAAAAATTGTTCACGTTTCTATAAGAAAAAAATACATATTCTCTTCCTCAGAAAAGTGAGCCTGAGGCTGTTCAGGAAGGAGACCCAGAATCAGCAAAGTCATAGTAGTAACTGGCCAGCAGTGAGAGAATACAAAGCTCTTGGTAATAATAACAATAGAACATAAGTTCTTCCAAATATTGCAGCAAGTTTGTTTTAGGAAATTAATGGATATTCTGTGGGGCAGAGTAAACCCATATTTTAAACATGACACAAAGGGAAATTTGGATTTTATTTCAATGATAACCTACAAAGTAAAACAAGTTTATTCTGGATTCTCCAGTGAACACCTTAAAGTCACATACTATCATGTGCTTTATCCTCTTAATTTCCACATGTCACAGATTCATTTGGGATCCAGTAGTTAAACTTATAATGATTAATAAGAAAAGAAGTTGGGGGCCCCGGGTGGCTCAGTAGGTTAAGCATCCGACTCTTGATCTCAACTCATGTCACGATCTCGTGGTCCATGGGTTCGAGCCCCACACTGGACTCTGTCCTGACAGCTCAGAGCCTGGAACCTGCTTGGGATTCTGTGTCTCCCTCTCCATCACCCCCTCCGCTGTTCACACACCCTCTCTCTCTTTCTCAAAATAAATAAATAAACTTAAAAAAAAAGAAAAGAAAAGAAGTTGAACACCAGTTGTTGGGGTCAAAGCAAATGACTTTCCTGGTTGATCTAAAATATTGCCTGGTTGATTTCTAAAGCAAAGATAATGTTAATAATATTAAGAGATTGAGAGGGATGTGATACTATCTAACACCATGACTTCTCTGTTAATTTCCTTTTGTGGAAGGACTTACTATTATTATAGCTTTATTTTATAATTTTGTGTAAAAAATCATTCAGTATGTGTGCATTGCTAGTATGTCCTAGTTATGATGATTTGCAAATTGTATTTGTAATACATTTTGCAGAGTTTCAGATCATTATGATACAACCATATTTTTACAATGCTTTCAAGTTTGAGAATCCTAATAAGATTGATTTGGTACAATTTCATTAGATCCTATCTAATTATCAAATACAACCCTAGTATGAGACTAATTTTTTTGGAGACACCCGACTCTCCAAGGAACCAAAGACAGAGTAAAGAATTGGAACTGGAATAAAAAATGAGTAGTGACAGCAAGAAATAGGTGTGCCATTAGCAATTTATGAGAACAAGAGAGACCAAATCTCAGTGGTCAAATTGACTTGGCAAGTTACCTTGAAAAACCTAGTATTTTTTGAACAGGAACATCACCCCGATACTGTTCTTTCACTGAAACTTGCTTTGCAAACCAAGGAAAAGTAAAGGCAAATTAACTGGTGAATGTGGGGAGGAGGAAGTGAGAAACTGAAACCATTTAAGACCTGCCCAGGGCAACAGAAAAGTGTTTTATTTAAGGTGCTGCACTTTGCTGGGGTCCCTGGTGACTGTATGTGACAAAAGGACTGTGATTGAATTCTAAATTCCAAGTTTTAATAATGAAGTACAAGCGCCAGTTGTCTTTGGCAGCCAAACTGAGTTTCCCTCTTGGCATCTTGCACCTTTGATTTCTGCCAGGTGAGACTGAGGGCACTTAAATTCAAAGAATTCAATGCCGGTTGTGCTGGTTAATTTTAAGTGTTAACTTGACTGGATCATGGGTGCCATTAAACATCGTTCTGGGTATGTCTGGATGAGAGTAATAGTTGAATGGGTAGACTGAGTAAAGTAGACTGCCTTCCTCATTGTGGGTGAGCCTCATCCAATCCTTTCAAGGCCTAAGTAGAAAAAAATAAATACATAAAAAGACACTTCACTCTCTCTGCCTGATGGTCTTTGAGATGAGACATTGGTCCTCTGCTGCCTTTAGATTCGGACAGAAACTTACACCATCCATTCTTCTACTTCTCAGGCCTCCGGACTTCAGAACTTGGAACATCTCTGTCTCCATAATCATGTGAACTAATTCCCCATGATACATTTCCTTAGATAGGTAGATTCTTATTGGTTCTGTTTCTCTGGAGAACCCTGACTAGTACACTACTGTTACTAAATCTATTTTAATTCTGAACTCTCTTGCCTCGGTAATTTGGGGAATACAAGAGAGTTCGTTTACTGTTTCACACACACACACACACACGCGCACACACGTGTATGTTGTGTGTGTGTGTGTGTGTGTGTGCGTGCACATCTGTAGACCAATACTGTAGTTTGACCAGGGAAACATAACCTACACTAGATAATTCCACTGAGGGAATTTTACATGGGAGTTTAGTTACAGAGGTGTTTGAAATAGCTGGGAGAACGAAAAGCAGAAGGTGGGACATCATCAGTTTTAATACCTCATCTCTACTCTCAGAGCTACAGGGACAAAAGGAACACACAGAGCTGTTGGAGCTGAGGAGCCAGGCCACTGGGCAGGAGGAGAAAACTCAGTGGATCAGCTTGCTGGGAGATGGAACCTGCCACCGAGGGGCTGCAACTGCTGCTGATCACACTACTTAATGCAGAAAAATAGAACTCAGGATACCCTGCCTTCTCCTGTTGGCTGAACCCAGCAAGGAAACTGAGGAAATAAAATTGGCAAAATTCAGCCCCAGCGATTTAGAGCAGACCAGAGGAAGGGTGAAAAATGGGTTTGGAAACAAATGCACAATCAGCATATATGAGTATATAAGCATTTGTCTGTGTGCATATAATATAAATACATAAATATGCACAGATATACATATTCTTGATTTTGATAATGGAGGACATTTCTAACGCAAAGAAAGTCTTAGATAGAATCTTCAGAATAGCTCTTTGTTCGGAAGCTTTCCTTTTACCCTTAGTAGTATGAGAGCAGAGAAACGAAAATACATCCAGGCATCAGAGCAGAAAAAGATGATGGGTGAAAAACCTGAGAATACTGGGACATTCAAATTCAGTCTAAGCAAACGATTGCCAATTACCGTAGCCCAGGTCATCAGGAAAAGCAAGTCTGCAAAATAAAAGCAAAATTGTATTGCTTCAGGAAATGATTTATTCCACTACAACTCATAAAATATTATCTTCTTTTTGTTAAACACTGAGGCTCTGGAAATATAAGATACTTAATCAAAGTCACTAGTTTTAGAGCTCAACTCAAGTGACTGAAAACTTTTCACTGTAACAGACCACTGACCTGTGGGGAATCCACTCTAGAGAGTAAGGATAGGACCGCTCCACGGATGTTGAACACCTGCCGTTGTAGAGAACTCATGCTCAAAAGGCCCCTCCCTGGCTTAATACTCTGCTGCGGCATCTTGTAAAACTTTATAGTTTTAACTTTGAACTCTTGTTCTGAAGTGAAGTCTGACGCAGAAACAGAAGTGGCATGCACAATATCCGTATCTTCTAATATTTCTTGCTCACACATTTACATGTAATATTCACGACGTCTCACAAGCACGGAATCCCGGCGGACCCACAATAAATGGTAAGACAGCAAGACCCAGGGCAAGTTGTTTACATCTGTGACTGAATAAGAGGGGTCACTGAGTTCCCAGATGCCACCTGTGGCCATCTGAACCAAAATTTGTTTTGAACACACACAAAAAAGCAAAACTCTGGCTCTCTAAGAAGCAAGAATGATCAAGGAACCCTATCATAGTCTTTCCTACTCATGTTACCTCCATATATTAGCTAAACGCCTACACTGAAGTTGGTGACGTAGAAGGAAAGGAAACGCCTCCCTTGCTTATTGGTAAGGTAAAGGTGGAGCCTGTTGGTAGAATGTGAGCGTATCAAGAAGTGAAATAAAAACATTTAACGTGGTTTTGTATTGATTCCACTGTTTTGATAAGACAGTATAACATATGCAAGTTACAAAATATGCATTGTGCAATTTGGGGGATTCTCTATGCTTTCATATTTGTACTTAAAACAGGCATTGCAAAATATACAGATCAATAGCAAAATTCATGCTAATGATTTTTTCTTTACACTTAGAGCAACATTAAATAGCAAAACATAAAGCATCACAAGTCAAAAGATGGAACAAACACTACATTTTAGTATCTTTAATTGTTATTTTTTCTACTTTTTGAATTGGGTCCCTTCATTTTCATCTTGCAGTCGGCCCCACAAATTTTGTAGCTGTCCTTGAGAAAATAGTAGTCCTCATATCATAGAAGCACATGGAATTTCCTTATGTCAGGGGTTTTCAGCCTTCAGTATGAATCAGAATAACCAGAAGGGAGACTTTTTAAAGAAATGCCTAGGTTCAAACCCAAAGATTCTGATTCCGTTGGTCTAGCATGGGATACAACATTTTTTTAAGTTTCGTGGATAATTCTAATGTATGCAAAGGATTGAGAACCAGTGAGATCCAGACACTGAGATACAGAAGTCTTCATGCTTGCAGAAACCCTAATTATGTATAATGGAATAACCTCAATTCAGTACAGGTTATATATTTCAATAGCAGCTTTCTAGAGATAATGCTTCAAACAAAACACAAGAAAATAATGGTTTTCAGACACACTGGTAGGCCAGAGAGGGGACTTTGGGGACCTTGGTATCTCTCCATTTTCAATGAACCTGTTACAACCAGGCATAAAATAGTTTCTGCCTGCTGCTTTAAGCGAAACAAAATCTGAAGAGAAAGTTCAAGAGTTTATTATTAAACACTGCAGTAGTTTGCTGATGAAAAGAGCATTTTTTAAAAATAATTTTTAACATTTATTCATTTTTGAGAGACAGAGGGATAGAGCACAGGAGGGTGGGTCAGAGAGAGAGGGACACACAGAATCTGAAGCAAGGTCCAGGCTCTGAGCTGTCAGCACAGAGCCTGATGCGAGGCTCGAACTCACGAACTGTGAAATCATGACCTGAACCGAAGTTGGACTGAGCCACCCAGGCACCCCAAAAAAATAGCGTTTTTAATTATTAAATTATTAATTTAGTTATTACTGTAGCCATAAAGAAAATAGATTGGCACTCATATGTTTTGTTATTTTTGTTTCCTAATTAAATAATTCACGTGTACAAAGCTTCTCTTGACCAAAGTCTTAAGTAGATTTAGTAGCTATTTCAATTCACAGTGGCCAGCAGGAATTATATTTGGGTGCCTGCATGCATGTGTCCACACCCTGTCTCTAGAGCTTTTTAACAAGGATATTGCTGCTGGGTTTTTTTCTTTTTTTTTTTTTTTTTTTCCGAGTATGAGAAGTTAATGCAATAAGACTATGTTAGGAATTCAAGAGATATTCATGGGTGAGCAGAAGAGTAGTTCTTTCACAAAAGCGTAGGGAATTCTTGTTTATTTTGAAAACAATTACAACGTTTTTACTCTTCTCAACAGCATTGACTCCCTAAAAATTTACATTCAATCCTACGGATCGCAAAAACCTCGTGAGGAATAGTGTTTACTTTTATTACAAAAGGGGTTCCAATTAAAGTTATTTTTTAACATTTTTTAAAAACTTTCACTAGGGGCGCCTGGGTGGCTCAGTCGGTTAAGCATCGACCGTGCTCAGGTCATGATCTTGGGGTTCGTGAGTTCGAGTCCCGCGTGCAGCTCTCTACTGTCAGCTTGGAGCCTGGAGCCTGCTTGGGATTCTGTGTCTCCCTCTCTCTCTGCCCTTCCCCCGCTCACACTCTGTCTCTCTCTCTCTCAAAAATAAATAAACATTAATTTAAAAAAATTAAAAAAAAACTTACTTTCACTAAATGTCTCTCCAATACAAAAGTTAATGAGATACCAAAAAAAAAAAAAAAAAGTGGATGTTCTATAGGTAAACAAGTGTGGGGAACACTTTAATACGGTCCTGTTTGGTTTTGATTGGTTTTTTTTCTCTGAAGGATTTTTCATAGCCTGTAATATGCAAATATCCACTACACATCTCCAAGATGCTTTTGGAACACACACTGGGAATATTCTTTTTTTTTTTCTTTCTTTCTAGCCATTTTTTCCCATTGAAGTAATAGTGGTTAATTCATTGGACAATGTATTTGAATATCTTGTATTTTGAATATACCTACACCCAAAACTATGGTCTTTTCTGTTTGGGATTCAGGGAGTAAGTCAGTTAGGTACCAACAACTATCTCAGTTCAAGGTAATGATGGAAGAAGCTCTTTTGGGGTGTTCAGGTTTAAGGTCTATTCTCTGCTTTACTGTTATCAGGTCATTAAGCTGAATATTTGATCCCTAGCTTCACAATAAGCATTTATAGACCTTAGTTCCTTATTGTCTCGTTCAGACAACCTATTGAATGAAGACTAGGAAAGAATGTCCACTGTGTTCTGTGTGGTTTTAAGGAATATTTTAGTTACCATAAGCTAAACTAAATTGATTTTCTAGGACATAGTTCTTGAAGTCCTTTTGAAAATTTTTTTAATGTTTATTTTTGAGAGAGAGAGAGAGAGAGAGAGAGAGAGAGAGAGAGAGAGAGAGAGAGAGGGCTTGAGCAAGGGCGGGGCCGAGAGCTAGGGAGGAGACCCAGAATCCAAAGCAGGCTCCAGGCTCAGCTGTCAGCACAGAGCCCAATGCAGGGCTCGAACCCACGAAATGCAAGATCTGACTCTTAACTGAACTGACTGAGCCAACCAGGCACCCCAGGTTTTTGATGTTTTCAACACAGGCTGCACCTTTTGATTTAGCTTTAAGAAAGCTTAGTGAAATCAGCAGATTTACAGTGTTTGCTCTTAGTGTTTTTTTAAATAGTATATACACTTTACCAAACATTTAAAAATGCAGATATGCATGGCGGAGAGTGAAAATCCTCTGTAATTACAATTTCCATTGATGACAAGTGGGTTCAAACACTTCCAGAGAGTTCACTACAATTATACACATTACATGTGTGTGTATGTGTGTGTGTGTGTGCGTGTGTGTGCACCCACACCTGTGTGCATAGGCACAGTTAATCACATAAATAATCTAAATTGTTATTATTTTGGTATATGTTAACTTTATTTTAATAGGCATATGTTAACTTCATTTTAATAAACTTTCCCTTTCACATCAAAAAATTTCCTATATCTGCAATTCATTTTAATAATAAAATTATTTTTCTCATATTGTGTACCTTTTCATTACATCCTAATCTCACTTCAATAGAAGCTCTAACAGAATAAAAACTATGCTTAAATATTTAAAACACACAGTTTCTTTGTTTGATTATATCTGTCAACTTGATTTACGCCTTCTGGCTCTTTGTGACTTATGAAAAATCAGGGTTTTTTTCACAAATTCAAAATAAATTAACAAGAATACATCACTACAGAAATGGAATATATATTAATAAATGTATACTTTGTAGATATACAGTGTACTTAATGTATCAATTTTATTTTGTAATTTACTATACCCTGGGAATTTAAGCCCCAGAGGCATTTTGTCCCTTCACTGGCATAAAAATCTAACGTACTAAGGAATGGAGCAGGTTTATGGCTCCAAAATAGGACAGATAAAGCCTCGTTTGGATGAGGGTTAGTGTAGTGAGTCCACTAAAAACCAGCACTGTGCATGTGGCTGTCTAGAAGCACCTCCAGAGTAAACAGTCACAGCAGCTAAATAGGGCTGAACGGAGAGACCACAGCTGATAGCATGAGCAGTCAGGATGCAAGACTGGAATTCTTTATTAGCAGAACAGACTACATGGCAGTCCAGGTAATTTGAAGAACGGTTATCAAGTGAGGTGTCAACAGAGTCATCTCGTACAGAGATAAAAAAAGCTAAGAATGCTTGGCAAGGAAAAGTGTCTGAGGCTGACGAAAAAAAAATATATTATACGCATTAACAGATGATCAATTGTAGTGTTGAATACAAACCAGAAGAAAAAAATATATATATAATGTATTGCTTTAATCCAGAATGAACAGTTACGGTAAGTTTGGTATTTGGGAACTTGTAAGGCTCATTGAATTCCGTCAATTTCACCTCCTTAAAAGTGTGTCCCGATAAAGATAAATTATTTACCAACACGTAGCACCTTCTGTACACAATAGGTAGAAACCGGAGAGATATAGAAGATAGTGCATGAGTGCTTTTAACTGAAAGAAACGTGGGGCCAAAGGTCAGAGTGAAAATAAGCAGGTAAGACGCCAGTGTATTCCGTCTGAGATTACGCTGGGCAACCCTGCTCTATCTACCCTAGACTGACGTTCTTAAAGATGATCCCTATCGATTAAGGTATTCATTTTGGATTAAGTGATCACACGGTCATACAGGAGAGAAGAAAGTCTCCCCACAATGAAGCTAAAGCAATAAATCAGCTTTCTATCTTGGACTCAGTACCTGTGCGCCTCTCTCTGCTCTTTCTTGGTAAAATTGATGTCCTTGAAAATACACCATGAATTTTGAATTATGACTCTTGAAAACACTAATAAGAAATAAGCTAACTTTTGTTTGGAAGAAACTTCTCTGCTCCTGTTTGTATTAGGAACATTCCAAAAACCACCAACTGTATGCTAAGCACTGAATATGATGTCCACGTAGGGACAATACATTTTCTATTATTTTTCCACTATTTTTTGAGTGCATTCTTAAGACACGGTGATGTTTTATACTTATTAAGTCATGCACGTTTTTGAAAGGAATGTCAAAATGATACAGACGAATAGTAAGCATTTTTGAGCATTGGAATTAATAATTTGCAGCATCTACTATAGTGCATTTACATAATAGATCAAAATACAGTTTGTCAGTTTAATTCAACAAATATGTATTTAAAGCCCTACAATATGCCAGATGATGTGTAAGGTTAGAGAGGAAAAAGTGAATAAGACATAGTTGATTTCTTTGATGAGCTATGACAGGAAACCCCAAAGGTGGACATAATAACAAAGAAAACATGAGAGTTCCTTGTAAGAAGAAAAAACAGCCAGAGTTCTAACTTGACCAATAATCAAGTATTTTCTCAGTGTCTGAAGAGTACACGTTCACACTCAAGCCTAACAATTACACCTTTTAGAATATACTTAGCTACCTGGTTTTCATGTTTGCCATACTATTTCAGACCTTTCTCCTTAGGGTGTCTCTAACATCCTCGGTGCCTTTCCTCCCATTTTCAAGAGCCCTACGTTTTGCTTCTGTTCTCAGGAGGCAGTCAAGTATATAGGTAATTTAATTTGAGTCTCAGAGCTGTGAGTAATCCAAGGTTCACCTCTCTCCTTCTCTCATGTTGTACATGCAGCATCAGAGGCCCTGAAATATTAAGGTTTCCAAACTTTTCCAAAGTCACACAGGTTTGAGGGCAAAACAAAGACTAAGTACTTTAAATCTCAGCTCAGACTTCCAGCCACTCTACAAATTTACTGTCAAGTGAAGGGAAGACTCATAAGAACACAGCTCCAAAGGTAAAAGGTAAGACTTTAAGGACTGAACCTGGAAAGTATTCAGTGTTACAGTTTCAAACATTTGGAGTCAAATCTCTAATACACAATGGCCATTCCCATCAATAGATAAAAGGCAGTGGGCTGCCTTTTTCCTCCTTCTCCTTTGTTCCCATCTTCACTTTTGATGTTCTTTCTCTTAGTATGGTTTTGCTAGAAACAAGCCGGGGTAACTCCTGCTGGACTTCATTTCCAGCTTTTAAGCACTGGCTATAGGGCGGGCGATACTTCAAAGGAAGTCTGTCTGCAGAGATATCAATCAACCCAAGCAAATAGACTCCACAGAGAGAGGAAATCGTTCCTATCAGGAGTGTTCAGCAAAACAGAGACCAAGTGTTTCTGAAGCTGAAAACCCCAATCTGCATTAGTTTTATTTAACGATTTGAGACTTGCAATGGAAATAAATGAAAGTTGCATCTAAACTGTAAGGATTGAGAAAGCCTAACTGAAATGTTTGAGAACAGCTCTACTTTCTAAGTGATCTGGGAGCCAAGGGATGACTGTCCATTTGGAGCATATGCCTGTGACCTGTGTGCTCTGTGAAGCAATGTCAAATTGTTTTAGTACAACAGATCATACCCTGGGGCCCAAAGAATCCACGGGCAGAATTGACAACAAATTGAGCTTTCTGGGGGGCGGGGGGGTTGCATTTTAAAAATAGTTTTATTTTTTTCACTAACGTCTAAGTAAAGTTAGCATTTCCTTCAGTTGTGAATGTTGGCAACAACCTACTGCCGTGTTAACGGTGTCTGTTCCTTTTCACCAGTGACAATCACAGATATTTCCAAATCACGTTGCAAGTATCTTGAAAAATTTCTGGGTAATTACAGTAGTGAATTAGACCCTCAATTAGATCTTGTTATTTAATGAGTTAATAAAGAAGCAAGCAGATGGATATATAAAATGTATTAAAATATAATAATAATTAAAGCTTGGTTTCCTTCTAATCCATGTTATGTATTATGCATTTTAAGGTTTTGTTTGTTTGTTTTTGTTTTTGCTTTTGTTTTTGTTTTGAGAGAAAGAGAGAGAGGGTAAGGGGCAGAATGAGAGGGAGAGGGAGAGAACCCCAAGCAGGCCCTGCGTTGTCAGCACAGAGTCTGATGTGGGGCTCGAACTCACTACCTGTGAGATCATGACCTGAGCCAAAATCAAGAGTCAGATGCTTAACCAACTGAGCCACCCAGGCACCCCTGTATTATGCATTTTAAGACATTATTATGAATCTGAGAAGCAGGCTGGCAGAATACTTAAAATGGTCAAAATACACATCCCTTTGCATTACCTTTCAAAATTATACGAATTAAGCTCTTGCATGGGACTTAATGGAGCCTTAGTAATATGGGTGAGTCTATTGGAAGGAGAAAGACACTGATTGGCAGAAGCAGATGTTGTTGGCTTACCCTTTAGGGCAGCAAAGTCGGTATGACACGGTGTGCACGTGTATTCAACAATCTTGACCAAGGTTCAAGGGGTTAGAGGAAAATGTCTAAACCAATGGGTGAGTTACAACAACAGGAATAAGACTGGCAGGGAAGAAATCCTTAAAATGTGATGTCTTTGACATCATCTTAGTTCTGGATAATGACTTCATTCACAGATATTACTGCAGCCAGCATCTGTGGGATATTTGGTCAGGATCCACTCACCCTGACACTGAAAGGGAAAAAAAAAAAAAATATATATATATATATATATATATATATATATATATGAAAAATAGATTTTCATATTTTCCTCCATTGAACTGGTGAAGACACTGAAACCAGAGAAATAAGTAATTTGTCCAAAGTTATTGTCTTAGTCAGCTAGGGCTGTCATCACAAAATACCGTAGGCTTGGTGGTTTAAACAACAAAAAGTTATTCTCCCAGTTCTGAGGCTGGAAGTCTGAAATCAAGGTGCCAACATGATCAGTTTCTGGTGAGAGCTTCTTTCTGGCTTATGAATGGACACCTTCTCTTTGTGTCCTCACGTAGCTGTGAGAGAGATAGAGAGAGAGGGACGGAGGGACAGAGCTTGAACTCTGGTCTCTATTCCTCCTCTTATAAGGATACTGATCCTAGTGGATTAAGGCCCACCCTTTATAATCTTATTTAACCTTAATTACTTTTTAAAGATTCTTTCTCCAAATACAGTCATACTAGGGGCTAGGACTTCAACACATGAAGTGTGGGAGGACATAATTTGCTCCATAGCATCATCAAATAATAAGTGCAATCACCAGAACTAATTTAAGTCTCTTAGAGTCCAGAACTCATAGCTTTTACTGCGGCAGCAGTTACTATTCTAGGACCAGAGCCAACAGGCTCTTCTTCAACTACTGTCCCAGTGGGAAGCTGAAGTACTAAGTACAAGAAATCAAGAGGGACGGGGTGCGAACTCTCTTGAATGACAGGTTGGCCCATCGCCTTGCACCACATGATATGACTAATTCTGTGGTTGTCATTCAGTTCAGATTTGTCCCCCCCGTTCCTGGGAACATCTGAAAGTGCTTGAAGACATTTTTGTTTGTCACGAGTTGAAAGGACGGTGCTACAGGCACCCTACTGGGCAGGGATTGTTGAAATATCCTACAACACCCAGGGCAGTCTCCCACTTGGAGAATTATCTAAACCAAAGTGTCTCTTAGTGCAAAGGCTTAGAAACCTTGGACCGTTTCCATTTGCTTCGCGTACTTTTTCCCCAGAAGTGGGTCATATTTTAAAAACTGCCTGCTGATGGTGGAACTGAAGATCAGAATGGCCTCAGCACATAGAATCGAGCTGTGTCTACATGCAGTACCTGGGACTCCGCACTGGAGGGGCCTGAGTGAAGGGCACGCTAGTGCTAAGTGAGGAAGCGAGAACGATTAACAGTGAATCCACTGGATCTGGTTCTTTCTCAAAGGCTTCCGAGACTGTACATGATTTCCATCAAAACCCGTAAAACTTACAGTGTAGTGTTTCAGATTTTCAAGGGTATCAACCTTTAATGTTTTTCAGATGTTGTAGGAATCAGGTGTAGGAGTTATGCTGTATCACCGAAGTCTTATTTTCAGGAGCCCTTGTATAAAACAAGCCAAACGGGAAACCTCTAGTGAAAGCTCCCTGGCTCCCTTCCATTCCTGGCAAGGGCAGAGGGGCCCGTGTGGCGAAACATCCTCTCTTCTGCCCTGATGGACTTTTCATTTGAGTGATCTGGTAACCCTGTGTTTCCTACTTCACCCTGCTCCCCTTTTCGGTCCTGGCTCTGCCTGCCACCCCTGCCTGACACTCTTCTCCCCTGGGGTAAGTCACAAACTCCCAGGAGAGAGAAGATGGGAGCCAGGACAGGTTGGGGAGCTCTGCCCAAACCTACTACTAGTTATGCTGGTAGACCAATAAAAGGCATCCGTTCCCTCACCCCTCAAAAGAAAATAGTTTATGAAAATAAATAAATGCATGTTCAATTTTCTACTTTCTCGCTAGCTGCTATAGTACAAAATTAACTACTAATAAATCCATGGTTTCAGCAGGAAGATAATTAGGCAATGAAATTCCATACGTTTTCTCTTAGCTTTATTCTTTGTGAGCAATATTTCATTTTTACTTGACAAAGATGATACCATTTTGTGTTAAGCTTTCCCCCGTAACTGTAATCTCCTGGAATGTATGAACCTGGTCTTTGTCATCCTTTATGCAAATTCTCAAAGATCTCAGTGGACAACATTCAGAGTAAAATCTGTTCAAATTGTAATACAAACACTAAAGTCTACTTACTCTCTATTCAATAAGTTTTATTCATGATAAATTTCAGGCAATGATTACTATCTATTTGGCAATATAAGATCACTGTGTAAGGCTCTTCAGGGACTTGATTAAATAATTGACATAAAACACATATTTTCTGGGGCGCCTGGGTGGCTCAGTCGGTTAGGCGTCTGACTACAGCTCAGGTCACGATCTTACAGTTTGTGAGTTCGAGCCCCACGTCGGGTTTTGTGCTGACATCTCAGAACCTGGAGCCTGCTTCAGATTCCGTCTCCTTCTCTCTCTACCCTGCCCATGCTCAAGCTCTGTCTCTCTCTCTCTCTCTCCCAAAAATAAATAAACATTTAAAAAAATACATCTTTTCTCAAGTACAAAAAAATTAATATAATTAATTAATTTCAATAATTTTAATATTATGTCAACTTCATTAATTATTGGAATTTATAAATGGGTTACCATAGTTGCCAAAAGGTAGGGTTTTTTTTTGGGGGGGTTGTTTTGTTTTTGCTAATCAAGAGCATCTTTGCTTATAAAGAACTGAAAAAAAAATCAGTCAAACACATGGAAATATTTTCAAAGACCAAGTTGTAAAATTAATTTCATCTTCTTCAGAAGCAATGTATTTAGGAGGCTGAATTTTTAATATATTTTCTATGATGTGAACTGAAAGCTTTAAAAATGTGTAGGACCTACAAAGGTCTTAAGATGACAACTAAATTGTAGACTTCTATTTGCTGTCCTACCTCTTTTCATTATTATACTGAGGTTACCTCCAAAGATTACAAGAAAAAACTAACTTCTAAAATATAAATATTGTCACCATCTTTGACATTTCAATACAGCAGGAGGAAACCTGTAGTCACAAAAATACAAACTTTCTTTCAAAGCTCACCAGGAATCAAATTATGATTATATTTTTTTTCTTGGGGCAACTATCATTACTTTCTGAATTAAAAGCTAAGGTTTCCTGTTGCTGGCACAAAACATATCTATGTGTACCTGATGAATCAGACATTAACATTTGTTTCTTTATAATTGAGCTGTATCTTCAATCAGGAAAAGTGATAATTGAATAATGAGTCAATTATTATTTGCTTATTTGAGTGAATATATTGAATGAAAATCAGTGCATTAAAATATTAATGTGCATTAATAATTAAACAGCTAGTCAAAATGGTAGATCATTTATATCTACAGAAAGAGTCTGAGTTATAACACAATTTTAAAAAGCATATGCAAATATAATAAAGACAGCCTTTATAACTTACTTTACTTCCCCCAGGGAAACGGAGTCTTAAAAAGGTGTAAGCACTGATGCTTTACCGGGTGATACAATTTTTCAAGGCAGTGAGCATGAGGAAAATATTGAGGCCAAGAAGATGACTTATTGTCACAGTAGCCATCAACCTCAAGACAAGATACAAGGTCACTGTGGAAGGGTACAGAGATAATTTATATGCCAGTAACCCCGCTCCCTATTTCCTACTTCCCATTAATCACAATTTGCTACATGGATTTTTATTAAACTTTCAGATTGTCTCACCTGGCCTGTTTGGTGGCTCCTGAAGACACTACTCCACCAAAATGATGGTAGCAGGAGAGGTCCTGGGCTCGCTGATGCTAGCCTCTGGAAAAACAGTGCTGAGAAGAAGGGGTCCAGGGCAGTGGTCGAGGTGGGCTAAGCATTCGCATTGCTGGGACAGAGAGATAAAGCTGAGAAAATCTGAGCTCATTTTCTATAATCAGTGTTGGAAGTAAAGATTTTGAAGTCGCATCTCTCATAGTCTACTTCTCGTTGTGTTAGCACATGCATTGTTTTTAACATGTTTTAACAATATGGAAGACAGTGGCCACCCCCGAGAAAGGGACACTGGCAATATCACGCATCTTTAACTTGCTGACCTTTCTGAATATAAAGGATTGATGAATGTAGTCTGTCTTAAAGAATATTGCAGTGAAGTTGAAGAGAGCTAAAACTTTTTTTTTTTTAAGTAATAATTGGCCAAAGATTGCTGACTACTAAAATAGGAACAGAAAAGAGAAGTAGCAAAGGATTATAGATGTGATAGGACCTGAATTCAAATGTGTTAGCTAAATCTTTTTCAGTAAGCAAGCTCCTTTCCGCGAAGTGAAGTAACTAATATGCCATTAGGTTATCTATCTGCAAAATACTTTCCCAGAAATCCAAAAGAGCTTAAGCCTACCAGGCAGAGAAAACCAAAACACCCAACAAGTGTAGTACAGTTTTTCTCATAAAAACAAATATGCTAAATGTGAATAGATTATTTTTATAGATACTACATAAAAAAAAGGGCTAAGTTTTGACATTAGGATGATCTTGGATTAGCGATTTTTCCTATCTTTAATGGTATTACTAGCTGGCTATATCTTGGTAAAGCAGATTTAAATGTTTGATATTTTGTAGAAAGAACAGTTCTTTGAAATTCCCTGAATTTTGTTTCCATGTGTATATTTAACATATAACTTCAGGCACATCTGCATGTTTTTTAGGGAAAAAATTACATTTTAGCTTAAAATGTATTACACTGAGTAAATGTAAAATGTTGATCTAAATAATTATATTTTCCAAGCCTATCATTCAATTGCACATATATGTGGGCAAGCACATGTGAGTGTTCACACACACATTCACTCTAAGCCAGTGGAAATGTATCAATTATTGCCTTAATTCATCTTTACTGAGGGGCGCCTGAGTGGTTTAGTTGGTTGACTGTTTGATTCTTGATTTTGCTCAAGTCATAATCCCAGGATCATGGGATTGAGACCCACATTGGGTTTGCACTGAGCATGGAGCCTGCTTAAGACTCTCTCTGTCTCCCCCTCTGTCTCTTTCCCCTTCTCCCACTTGTGCCCTCTGTCTCTCTAAAAATAAAAAAATAAAAATAATCCACCTTTACTAAGTATATATATGTACCTCTGTTTCATATATATTATATACATGCAAACATGTATGTCAGTATGTGTGTGTATGTATGATTTTATAGAAACAAAGTAGTTTTAAAATTTTAGGAAATTTTGTTTTCTGAATTAATTAGGAACATCTGACTTCTAAGACTAGAGACCATTCTTAATTATTTCATAAATGTTGATTTTTAAATTAGTAGTTTGCAAGTGTTTTAATTTCCCTTTTACATGGATAAAATAAACTCTGCAAAACTTTGTTTACATGGTGTTACTTTTTACTGGCCTATTTACTGCATAAAATCATGTAGAAAATATGCCAAATGAACAAAATGCCTTTTTAAAATCTAAATAGTAGCAACGGGTTTCTTTTGTGCATAATTCTTGTCTAGGAATATCCCTGCTGTTGGTTAGAGAACAACAACTATTCAGAAATTCTTTGCTGGACTTTTGCTCAGCATTCCCACACCTTCTAATATGAAATTTTCAAAATGCTAAAATGCATGTTTGACACTTCATTAAAACAGCTCCAGCAGAGATCAAGGCTATGATTCACTTCCAGAGATAAAGGTTTTCTGTGAGACTATGTAACAACAACAAAAAAAAAAAAATTGAAAGAATTTCTATAACAACAAAACAACTATGTATGTTATCTGATTGATTTTATTCAATTACTATACAAAATGTAGTATTTCCCTGATTCTGCGCTAGTCTGATATTGGCTAATTTAGGAGTATATCCATGGCATGAAAGAAAGAAACAAACAAACAAAAAAAACAAAATATCTAATTAGTAGTTGATGCAGAGATCTCTATCTTTATTGATAAAAAAAAAAGAAGGAAATCTCATGATGATAGCAAAAGAGAAATAAACAGCAATTACAGTTAAGGCATCATGATAATTTCCAGCACTCTGGGAAATCTTGTCCAAATACAAGTGATTTCACGAAATAATGCTATAATCCATAAAAAAGTTTCATGAAGAAAATATTTCACTCTGTGATATTCCTGCTGAAGAAACATCAGACACACATGAATTCAATGCTTATTTATAAAATAATTAGCTTATAATTTTCAAAAGTATCTCTATCATTAACCTCAAAGAAAGACCGAAGCTTTTCCACACAGAACATGGGAATGAGACATGAGGGCTTTACGCAAAGCATGACTCTAAACTGGAGATTGTGTTTTTGCTATAAAACACTCTAAATGTGTTTTTGCTATAAAACACATTACTGGGAACACTGTCACAACTGGAATGGTGCCTGAGGATCAGACAATAATATATCATGTTAATTTTCTGATTTCAAAGATTATATTAAGAGCATGTCCTTATTTAAAGGAAACACAATGTAACGTATTTGGGGATGATGTGGCATCAGGGTGGCAATTTGCTCTAATGTGGTTTATTAAAAAGAAAACCAAATTTCTTTCTTTGTACTACACCTCGCCTATTTTGTAAGTTTGTGATTTTTTTAAAATTAAAAAAAAAGAAAGCAGGCACAAAAATACATAGGTATATTTAAGGACTTGAAAAATGTAGCAAATTGGAATAATTCAGTTCAGAAGCAAACAGTAAGTGATATATACATGTAGATAGTTTCAAAGTTATGCTTATATAAGCAGTTCAATAGTTAGGGATTTAATACAGTCACTAACTGCTGTAACAACTGGACAGAAAATCAGCGAGGATATAAATGACTTGACTGATATCGAACAACTTGACCTAACTGACATTTATAGAACAGATTACCGGATGACTGCAGAATACACATTCTTTCCAAAAACTCTTAAGACATTCTTCAAGATATACTATATACGGGTCCATAAAACCAGCCAATAAATTTAAAAAGATTGACATCATACACATTATGTTCTTTGAAAACAATGAAATTGGATATCCACCATAGAAAAAAAAATTTTAGAAATCTTCCCATATTTGGAAACTAAATGACACACTTATAACTAACCTATAGGTTAAAGAAAAAATCATAAAAAGAATTACATATATTTTGAACTAAATGTGAACAAAAACATAATATCAAAAATAATTGGCCACAGCTAGCATGTCTTTTGTGGAAATTGTACACCTTTATGACCTATTTTAGAAAAGAAGAACGATCTCAAATCAGTTACCTAAACTTTCATATGAAGAAAATAGAAAAAGAAAAATGAACTAAATTTAAAGGAAAAGGAAGTGATGTAATAAAAATGATAGTATATATAAGAAAAAATAAAAACAGAAAAGCAATAGAAAAATCAATCAGACCTGGGCCCCTGGGTGGATCAATTGTTTGGGCATCTGATCATGATCCCAGGGTCGTGGAATAGAGACCTACATCCAGTTCCATGCTGAGCATGAAGCCTGCTTAAGATTCTCTCTCCTTCTGTCCCTCTCCCACACTTGCATGTGCTCTCTCTCTCTCAAATAAAAAAAAAATTATATTTAAAAAGAAAAATCAATGAGACCAGAAGGTACCTCTTCAACCTTTAGACAGACTGACAAAAAAAAAAAAAAAAAAAAAAAAAAAACCAACAACAACCAGGCTCCGGAGAAGACAGAAATTTCCCAAATTAGAAATAAGAGGGAACAGCAGTACTGGTAATATAGGATCTAAAAGGATTTTCAGGGATTATTAAGAACAAAGTTACATCTACATCTTAGAGAACTTAGGTAAATGGAAAAATTCTTAGAATGACAAAAGTTTACCAAAACTAAGCCCAAAAGTAATATTAATTCTGAGTGTATCCATAAGTAAAGAAATTACATTTATAATAAAACTTTCTTATAGAGGAAACTCCACACCCTGAACACGTCGTTGTTGAATTCTATCAAATATTTAAAATACGAATTATATCATCTGCATAAACTTTTTCAGAAAACAGAGGGAAGGAACATTTCCCCATTGATTCTATGATGTCAGCATAACACTGATATAAAAGACAGACACATAAATCATAAGTAGGAAAATTAACAATGAATACTCTTTTGGAATGTAAGCACAGAAACCCTTAACAAGGAATTAGCAAAATAAATCTTCAACACATAAAAAGAATTATTCAAAATAATTTGGTGGTATTTATTCCACAAATACAGGGATGGTTAAACATCCCCAAATTAACCCATGCAACATACCATGTTAATCGAATAAAAGAAAGAAAAACACATTATACTCTCAAAATCAGAAAAAAAAAATGTCACAATAAAATACCAGTTCATGCTAAAAGTTCTCAGCATCCTAGGATTAGAAAAAAAAATGCTCTACAGACTGGTATAGAACATCTATAAAAACCTCCCACTAGCATCATAATTAAGTATGAAACATTGAATGTTTTATCCCTAATATGTGGGACAAGCTAAGGATGTCTATGTTTACCATTTCTGTTCAATTATGTACCAAAGATTCTAGCAAATGCAATAGGTTAAAAAAAATTACTGGCACCAGAGTTAAAAAGAAGTAAAATTGATGATTTATTTACAGATGATGTAATCTTCTATGTAGAAATTTTTAAGAATCCCAGATAAAATTATTGTAATTAATATATTAGCAAGGTAATAAGATATAAGGCATATATTTAAAAATGTAAAGGAAAAGAAAAGAAAAATCAAATATACCTCTATATATTACCAATATCTAGAAATGAAATTAAGAAAACACTTTTGTTTACGAAAGTATCAAATACTAGGAATACATTTAGCAAACAAAATGCAAGATGTATATGCTGAAAGCTAATAGTAGTGATGAATGGTTAAACATAATAAGCTATATCCATACAGGGTCACACTACTCTGCAATAAAAAGACTTAAAATGCTTATAGAGATACATATTATAATATAGATGGTCTTCTAAAATATTATAGACAGCTGAAGCAAGTCACACACAAAAGACTACATACTGTATCACTCAAATAGCAAAATTTTTATAGAGATTTTTATAAAATTTAATTTATTAATATTTTTGTTTTAGAGTCATAGTTTAAGTACTGTATCTAAAAACTCAAATACAAAACTTCACAGATTTTTCCTTTTCTGTTTTCTAGAAATTTTATATTTTACATACTACTTTTAGATCTATCATCTATTTTGTGTTAATTTTGGATGAGAGATATGGGTTGATTTTCCCTTTTTATTTGTTGGCATATGGACATACAATTTTTTCATCATTTATTGAAAGATAGCTCCCCACCAAATCTTCAGTACACTTGGTCAGAAATCGGTTACTGTATTTATGCGGGTCTATTTCTTGGCTTTCTATTCTGTTCTGCTGATCTATGTGTGTACCTTTTGCCATTACCACACTTTCTTGATTATTACAGATTTACAGTTAGCCTTGAAATCATGTAGTGTAAATTCTCCAACTTTGTTCTTCTTTTTCAACGTTGTTTTGGTTATTCTAGTTTATCTATATTTCTAAATACATTTTAATGTATTTTTATTTATATTGAGAGAGAGAGAGCTAGCATGCACATGAGTGGGGAAAGGGCTAAGAGCGACGGAAAGAGAGAATCCCAAGCATGCTCTGCACTGTCAGTACAGAGCCCAATGCAGCGCTCAGACTCATGAACTCTGAGATTATGACCTGAGCTGAAATCAAGAGTCAGTCGTTTAATCGCCTGAGCCACCCTGGTACCCTGTAAATATGTTATATTCAGACTGTCAATATCTACAAAAAAATTCCTAGGATTTTCATTGGGGTTGTGTTGACCTGTTAAATTAGGAATATGGAACTTGTATTTTTGTACCCTTTGGGTAAATAGTGTAATTGCTGGATCAAATGATGAATGGATAAAGAAGATGCAGTGTGTGTGTGTGTGTGTGTGTGTGTGTGTGTGTGTATGCAATGGAATATTACTCAGTCATCAAAAAGAATGAAATTTGCCATTTGCAACAATGTGGATGGAGCTAGAGAGTATTATGCTAAGCAAAATAAGTCAGTCAGAAAAAGATAAATGCCATGGGATTTTACTAATATGTGGAATTTGAGAAACAAAACATATGAACGTATGGGAAGGGAAAAAGAGAGATAGAGAAAGGGAAACCAACCATAAGAGACTCTTAAATATAGAGAGCAAACAGGGTTGATAGAGGGACATGGCTGGGGATGGGATAAATGGGTGATGGGATTAAGGAGGGCATTTGTTGCAATGAGCACTGGGTGTATATGTATGTGACGAATCACTAAATTCTACACCTGAAAACAATATTTACCATATATGTTAACTAACTAGCATTTAAATAAAAACTTAAAAAAGAAGGAATTCATATACTGACAATATCTAATCTTCCAATATAAATCAGATACTGCTGATGAGAATGTAAATTGGTACAGCTGAAGTGGAAACAGTTTACCAGTTTCTTTTTAAAATATAAACATGAAGTTAGCCTATGACCCAGCAATTCAACTCCTAGGTTTATATTCAAATGAAATAAAAACATATGTCTGTACAAAAATTTGTACATGGATGTTTGTAACAGCAATTTTCATAATAGCCAAAAAGTAGAAGCAACACAATGCTCATCAATTGAACAAATAAATGAAATGTGATATAACCATAAAATGGACAGTATTTAGCAATATAAAAGAATGAAGTACTGATGTATGTTACAATATGGATGATCCTTGAAAATATTATGCCAAGTGAAAGAATCCAGGTAAAGCCCATATATTACATGAAATGTCCAGAATTGACAAATATAAAGATATAGATTAGTGATTGCCTAGAGCAGGGGCATTGAGAGTAAATGGGGAGTGACTGCTAGTGGGTACAGGTCTTTTTGTGATTACCAGAATGTTCCAAAATTGATCATGGCGATTGTTGCACAATTCGAAATATATTAAAAAACACTAAATTGTAAACTTTAAATGAGTAAATTTTTAATGTGTGAATTACATAGTAATATATCTGTTTTAAAAGACCTATGTGGATGTTTATACAGCTTTGTTCTTACTCATTAAAAACTGGAAGCAGCCCAGATAGCCTTGAGCAGGTGTGTAGATAAGCAAACTGGAGTACATCCATAAAACCGAATGGAATAGAGTCAGCAACATTGATTCAAGCAATGAAATAGATACCTCTTAAAATACATTCTGGTAAGTAAAAGAAGCCAGACCCCAAAAGCCATATATTTAAAAATTCTGTTTATATGGCATTCTGAAAAAGGCACAACTATAGAGACAGTAAAAAAGATCACTAGTTGTCAGTTTGAGAAGGGGAGAGATATTTTGTACAAAGATGATACATAAGCAGGTTTAAGGGTGAGGGAACTGTTCTGTAAAGCACTGTAATGACAGATGCAGGGCCCTACGCATTTACCAACATCCACAGGAGGGTACTCAATGAAGCGTGTACTTCAATATATGCAAAATTAAAAAACTCAACCAGAGTCTGAGGATCTCAGGACGTGATGTGACCCATGACAGACTTATCTAGCTGTATTCTAAATGTATGATACAACCTCCCTGAAAAGAATGGGAAGGGGAGCAACCTAAATAATTTTGGAGAGCAATACTTGCCTTGGTTCTGTAAGACTAATGACAAAGATAGCTCTTCACAAAGAACACTCTAGTTGCCACATTTCTTTCTCACATGATTACAGGGAAGCAACTCTGAAAATACTACACATGTAGACTAAGGTTGAAAGAGTAAACACATATATTGAAGATAATGAGAACCAGATTATCACTGTCAGAGAAAGAAGCTATAAATAACGACAGAATGCTATAATATGCTAACTGACACTAGATCAGAATACAAGATAGTAGTATGAACTCATCATTTTGGTTTCTAAGTTCTTTTTCTTTTTTTCTTTTTTTTTAATGTGTATTTATTTTTGAGAGAGAGACAGAGACAGAGAGACAGAGCATGAGCAGGGGAGGGGCAGAGAGAGAGGGAGACACAGATCCAAAGCAGGCTTCAGGCTCCCAGCTGTCAGCACAGAGTCCGATGCGGGCTCGAACTCATGAGCCATGACATCATCACCTAAGCCTAAGTCGGACGCTCAAGGCACTGAGCCACTCAGGTGCCCCTGGTTTCTAAGTTCTATTTTCCAGGAAGGATAACCAGCACTCCCTGGAGAAGTGACTGGTTTTAGGTCGAATGGAGCAAGGGGAAACATACAATGAGTTTGGAACATCTTATAGTGCCAGAAAATAACAAGTCTTTAAAATGTGCTTTAGAAAGGGAAAAAAAAAAAAAAAAAAAAAAAAAAAAGAACAAGAATTTGTTGAAAGGCACATGAGCCAATCTTAAAGAGAATGTAATAGAACAAGTAAGAAAATTTTTCACAACAAAATAAATAACATAGATTGGATTATGACATGGTGACTAAAATAAATTTCCATGAGTCTATACTGATATATATGGGTGACTGAGTAAATAAGTGGAGTAGAGGGATAACTTTTGTTTATGAAAAAGTCTAAAATATAAATGGAGGGGCACTTGGGTGGCTCATTCAGTTAAACGTCTGACTCTTTTTTTTTTTTTAATTTTTTTTTTAACATTTATTTATTTTTTTTGAGACAGAGAGAGACAGAGCATGAACGGGGGAGGGCCAGAGAGAGAAGGAGACACAGAATCGGAAGCAGGATCCAGGCTCTGAGCCATCAGCCCAGAGCCTGACGTGGGGCTCGAACTCACGGACCGCGAGATCGTGACCTGAGCCGAAGTCGGACGCTTAACCGACTGAGCCACCCAGGCGCCCTTAAACGTCTGACTCTTGATATCAGCTCAGGTTGCAATCTCACAGTCGTGGGATTGAGCCCTGAGTTGAGCTCTTCACTGAGCATGCAACTTCCTTGGGATTCTCTCTCTCCCTCTCCCTCCACCCCCCTCCCCGAATAAATAATTTTTTTAAAAAAGTTTTAAATAAAATAAAATATAAATGCAGAAGGGTGAGGAACACAGCAAATCCCCATTAGAATACCCTGGAAATAAATGCTGCAGGCAGGTTCCATTGATGAATGCTAAAATTAATGGACACAACTTTAATGACTGCAAACAAAGTATGCAGTATACCAAAGTATATCGAATTATCTTTTTTTAACTGCTTCTTAATTGTTGTGGTGGTTTTTAACACATGTCCACAGATACTTTGGTATTTCTCCTTCCAGTAGATGGAGGGAACATAATTCCCCTTTCCTGGAGTGTGAACTGCACGTGGTGACTCATTTTAACAAAACGAGTATGAAAAGAGGTAATAGTAACATTGCAGTGCAGAACCCAAGTGATCCAAGTGAACATCATGCTGATATCCTGTCCCCCCTGATATGATGTGATGAAGAGGACACTTTACCTCTGCGGTGTTTTTTCCAAAAAAAATATAATCTCACTCTACACATGGAAAAACCAAGAAACTGTCACAGATAACAGGAGACTAAAAAGACTTGAAGACTAAATGTAATATGATAACCTGGATTGGATCTTTGGACTAGAAAAAAAAAAGCATTAGTAGAAACAGTGATGAAATATAAATGATGTAGTTTAATTAATAGTATTTTAGCAATGTTAATTCAATGTTAATCACCCATTTTTATATTGATTACATAGATAAATTATATAAATACATTCCAAGTACTTTAATCAATAAAATCAGGGGTGAAGAATGATAAATATAATTTAATTGATACCAAATACATTTTTCCAGTCTCATGACTTTGCCTCAACATTTTGACATTCTCCCACTGAAGCTTCCATTGATTGCAAGGGGATGTGCGACCAACAATTATAAGAGAATATTATGAGCAATTATATGCCAACGAATTGGGCATATAATATGGAAGAAATGCACAAATTCCTAGAAACAGATAAACTACTGAAAGTGAAACAGGAAGAATTAAAAAATTTGAACAGATCCATAAGCAGTAAAAAAAATGAATCACTAATCAAAAATCTCCCAACAAACAAGAGTCCAGGGCTGGATGGCTTCCCAGAGGATTCTACCAAACATTTAAAGAAGAATTAACACCTATTCGTTTGACATTGTTCAAAAAAAAAAAAAAAAAAAAAAAGAAAGAAATGCAAGGAAAACTTCAAGCTCATTCTACAAGGCCAGCATTACCTTGATCCAAAACTAGACAAAGACCACACTAAAAAGGAGAATTATAGACCAATTTCTCTGATGAACATGGATGCAAAAAATCTCCACAAAATACTGGCAAATCAAATCCAACAATACATTAAAAGAATTATTCACCACTATCAAGTTGGATTTATTCCTTGGCTGCAGAGCTGGCTCAATATCCACAAATTGATCAACCTGATATACCACATTAATAAGAGAAAGGATAAGAACCACATGATCCTCTCAGTAGATGCAGAAAAAGCATTTGACAAAATATAGCATCTTTTCTTGATAAAATCCCTCAAGCTAGTAGGGATAGAAAGAACATACCTCAACATCATAAAGGCCATATATGAAAGGCCCACAGCTAATATCCTCAGTGGAAAACTGAAAGCTTTCCATAACGTCAGGAACATGACAGGGATGTCCACTCTCACCACTGTTGTTCAACATAGTATTGGAAGTCCTAGCCTCAGCAATCAGACAACACAAAGAAATAAAAGGTGTACAAATTGGCAAGGAAGAAGTCAAACTTTCACTATTTGCAGACATGATACTCCACGTGAAAACTCAAAAGACTCCACCAAAAAGCTGCTAGAACTGATATATGAATTCAGCAAAGTCACAGGATGTTACATCAACATACAGAAATCTGTTGCATTTCTATACACCAATAATGAGGCAGCAGAAAGAGATATCCAGAAATCTATCCCATTTACAATTGCACCAAAACCCATAAAAAACCTAGGAATAAACTAACCAAAGAGGTAAATGATCTATA
The DNA here is from genome assembly GCF_023721935.1 of Panthera uncia. Taxonomy (NCBI): domain Eukaryota; kingdom Metazoa; phylum Chordata; class Mammalia; order Carnivora; family Felidae; genus Panthera; species Panthera uncia. The sequence goes on along the minus strand of NC_064818.1, from coordinate 25,277,838 downwards.
CTTATGAAACTTAACACTTTTGAAATTTGAGAAGACTGAAAGAAATGGAAGAACATTCTGTTCTCAGGGATTGGAAGAACAAATATTATTAAAATTTCTATATAACCCAAAGAAATCTACACATTCAATACAATCCTTATCAAAGTAACACCAGCATTTTTTTACAGAGCTAGAATAAACAATTCTAAAATTTGTATGGAACCAGAAATGACCCCAAATAGCCAAAGTCATCCTGAAAAAGAAAACCAAAGCTGGAGGCATCACAATTGCAGACTTCAAGTTGTATTACAAATCTGTAATCATCAAGAAAATATGGTACTGGCACAAATACAGACACGTAGATCATGGAAAAGAATAGAGAACCTAGAAATGGACCCATAAATGTATGGCCATCTAATCTTCAACAGCACAGGAAAGACTATCCAGTGGATAAGACAGTCTTTTCAACAAAGGGTATCGGGAAAACTGGATGGTGACATGCCGAAGAATGAACCTGGAACTCTTTCTTACACATACACAAAACTAAATTTAAAATGGATGAAAGAGGAGTGCTTCAGTGGCTCAGTTGGTTAAATGTCCGACTTCTGCTCAGGTCAAGATCTCACAGCTCCTGGGTTTGTGCCTTGCATTGGGCTCTGTGCAGACACCTCAGAGCTTGAAGCCTGCTTTGGATTCTGTGCCTCTCTTTCTCTCTCTGCCCCTCCCACGCTCACACACAAATTCTCTCTCTCTCCCTGTCTCTCTTAAAAATAAAGAAACACGAAGAAAAATTTAATTGATGAAAGACCTAAATGTAAGATAGGAAACCGTCAAAATCTGAGAGGAAAAAACAGGCAACAACCTCTTTGACCTCAGCCACAGCAACTTCTTATGAGACATGTCTCCAGAGGCAAGGGAAACAAAAGCAAAAATGAACTAATGGGACCTCATCAAGATAAAACGCTTCTGGGACTCCTGGATGGCTCAGCTGGTTAAAAGTCTGACGTTGGCTCAGGTCATGTTCTTGTGGTTCATGGGTTTGAGCTCCACATCAGGCTCTGTGCTGACAGCTCAGAGCCTGAAGTCTGCTTTGGATTGATTCTGTCTCCTTTTCTCTCTGCCCCTCCCCCTCTTCTTCCTCCTCCTCCTCCTCCTCCTCCTCCTCCTCCTCTTCCTCCTTCTTCTTCTTCTTCTCTCTCTCTCCCCAAAATAAATAAACATTAAAAATTTTTTAAAGATAAAAAGCTTCTGCATAGGGAAGGAAACAATCAACAAAACTAAAAGGCAACCAACTGATGGAATGGGAGAAGATATTTGCAAATCACATATCAGATAAAAGGCTTAGTATTTAAAATCTCTAAAGCATGTATCAAAGTCAACACCCAAAAAACAAATAATCCATTGAGGAGTTCAGCAGAGGACATGACACTTTTCCAAGGAAGACATCCAGATGGCCGACAGATACATGGAAAGATGTTTAACATCACTCATCAGCAGCGAAATACAAATCAAAATAACAGGGAGATACCACCTCACTCCTGTCAGAATGGCTAAAATGGACAAATCAGGAAATAATTAGATGTTGGTGAGGATGTGGAGAAAGGGGAATCCTTTTGTCCTGTTGGCGGGAATGCTAAGTGATGCTGCCACTGCAGAAAATAGTATGGAGGTTCCTCAAAAAGTTAAAAATAGAACTACCCTGTGACCTAGCAATTAAAATAGTAGATGTTTATCCAAAGGATATGAAAATGCTGATTCAAACGGGCACATGCACCTCCATGTTTATAGCAGTGCTATCATCAATAGCAAATTTATATGAAGAGCCCAAATGTCCATGGGCTGACAAATGAATAACGATGATATGGTATATATATACAACGGAGTATTACTCAGTGATCAAGAATGAAATCTGGCCATTTGCATCAACAGAGATAGAACCAGAGCGTATTATACTAAGTGAAATAAGTCAATCAGAGGAAAACAAATATATTATTTCACTCATATGTGGATTTTAAGAAACAAAACAGATGAACATAGGGGAAATGAAAGAAAAATAAAATAAGAGAAAAACAGAGAGGGAGGCAAACTATAAGAGACTTCCCTACAGAGAACAAACTGAGGGTTTCTGGAGTAGAGGTGGGGGTGTGTCAAATGGGAGATGGGCATTAAAGAGGGCATTTGTTGGGATGAGCACTGGCTGTAATATGTAAGTGGTGAATCACTAAATTCTACTAATGAAACCAATATTACACTATATGTTAACTAAAGTAAAAAAAAAATAATAATAAGGGCTGTTCATCACTTTAAATCACAAACTGAACATGTGCTATCAGTGAATATATTTTTAAAATTGATTTTAAATTTTGAGATAACATATATCCTATAACTTGTTTATCTCACATAGTTTGGATTGGCAGTCCACTATTTAGTTGACACAATCACTAGCGGGAGATCATAAATCGAAATAAATATGTGCAACAAACATTTTGTCTAAAGTTATAACATAAATGCACATGAATTCCTCAAACTTAAGAGTGGCTCCCAGGCCTTTTCTATGTGTGGAGCTGCTTTTGACTCTACATAAGCCATATCCATTATAGTCTATGATTTCTGTCTCAATTCCTTTTATTTGAGCAATCCACAGCTAAGATTGAAACTTCTTTCTAGATATTCATCAAACTTCCTAATAGTTGAACCACCCATATCAACTTTGAAGAAATGTTTTCACTATTTGCGTTGTGTTTTTTCAAAATACTGAACTTATTCTTCATGGAAATAACTCTTTTTACAGTCATATCTTTAACATCATATGTTAAAACATATATCTTTTAACATAATACGTAAATGACTTATACAATAACAATAACCATTACCTGGAAAAACAGGTGTCTGCAGGTAAGGATAGACAATATCCTGCTCAATAGAAGGAATTAGAAAGAATTAGAATTACCTGAGCATATTAGAGAATGACCCGCTAGAAGAGGGGACTCAATGAATAATGACCGTAACTCAGTATGATTCTCTGAAAAGACATCAGCTAATTCTGTGAACTGTTTAACTAGGGGTCAGTTAAGAGACTGGACTGCAGATTCTTACACTAAGAATTATCATACAACACAGAGCCCTGATCAAAATATGTCTTCAACTTCCCTATGTCAAGACTTGTGCTCTCTTCTCATAAGTAACCCTTGTCATCAATTTGGTATAAGTCATTCTAGACATTTCCAATGTGTGTGTGCGCACACACACACACACACACACGCCACATACATGCATATTTTTATTACTTTTTATACCAACAGTAGCTTAAACTATATGTCTTATTTTTAAAAGGTTTACACATTTGAATTAAATTGTTAAACAGTTTCATTTAAAGTCGAGTATACATCTGTACTAAATGTTATGCAACTATTTTACAATGATCTGGGCAGAAAAGGTGAGAGCTGGAACTAGGGTGAAGGAAAAGGAAGAAGAATGGGAAACTGTAGAGGCTTTCCAAAAATTAAATTGCCTGCAGTTACTCTATGTTTGGGAGGCAAGAGAGAAAATCATCTAAGGTAACTATCAAGCTTCCCATCTGGGTAACTGGATAGATATTTGGTTGAGTAAAAGAAAAATGGCAGATACTTTTGCTGAGGAAAGGGTTGGTCCATAAACCAGCTCCCATACCCAGAGGGCAAGAGAGCTCAAGAAAATGGCAGATCACTCCAGATTAGTGGGTGGCAGTCTTAATAAACAAGGGAATTTACATATGAGGCTTGTGTTGTCTTGTCTTGGGCAATAGATCTCTACACCTGCCCATCTTATCTTAAAAGTTTATATAAAAGCCGTAACTGGGTTCAGTCATGTATATCATCCAAATGGTATCAACAACGTGTTGTTTTCTCTAGGCTATGTCCTTAAAAATGACTCCTAGCGTGAGAATAACCGATGAGGTGTACATTTCAAAGATAGGGGTAGGGGTAGTGAGCCTCCAACTGTCTAGGTCCAGCTTGTGGGTCAACTGAGAGTCATGTCCTCTCAATGATCATCAAGATAAAAAAAGAATTTAGGTTTTGTCATATTGGATTTTCTATGCTTTTGACATATATAGGCAGTAGAGAGGCATTTTAGAAAACCAAGGTAAAAGTATGGAGCAGTGATATGAGTATGAAATTCAACAAACCATTTCGTTTTGCACTACACAATGTTTTTGTGGGGGCAAAGACCTTAAGGAATTCCCATTACTCTCTGTCGATAGTATTCTTTTGATCAAATCAACTGTTTCTTCTCAAAAGAGAAATAATTTTAGTCTAACGTTATATTCTTAGCAAGCAGGTTAAAAGTTGTTATATAATTTTTAATCAAAAACTTTTAAAAGTGCAGAAGTAAAATAATTCTAGAATACTTTTCCAATAAATTCATTTAGATTATTTCTCTATGTTGAAAATACTTGACAACTTTTACAGTAAAACACGTTAACTGTGACTAGCATAGACAAATTCCAGAGCCCCCAAACCTCAACCTACTTATTCAAGAATACTTATTGTGAAGTCTAGGCATTGAAATCTACTATATTACAGTAATTGCTCTATAATAACACTGGAGAATCATCAGTGAGCAAAATAAAAGTGATTGTTGTGGCCCAGGCAATTTATGGCAACTACTCATTCTATGGAGTATCATTTTAAGGCTTTGCCTGTCTTAGCAAAAAATCTCATTTGATCTACTCTATGTGTGAAGAATCTAATTTAACATCAACATTTTCAATAAGCCTGTGGTTCTGACTCATGTCGCTGCATATCAGGGGAACCTCTTGAAAACTTGAAAACAAACAAAAGATACAGAACATAATAAACATTAACACTTATTATGTGCTTAAAATATTTCAGACACTAGATTTAATATGTATGAATTTTCTCATTTATTCTTCACAACAGCCCTATGAGATAGGCACTTAATCACCTCTTCAATGTGATGGAAATTTGGTTTAGCCAGTTTGGTAAATTCATTCATATCATACATATCATAAAGTGGTGTGGCTGGGCAATCCTACTGTATGTTGTGGGCTCTTAATCAATATGTTATACTGCTTCCACATATAAGCTTTAGGGAAGGAAACATTTAAACATTTTTATTGGTTTATCCTCACGACAGTAGAACTATCCATTTACATTTTTTTCATGACTACACAGAGACAGAAATGAATAATGTCAGTGAGAAACATAAACAAATTGAGCTGATTTCCAAAAAAAATTCAATTAGGCATATTTATTTAAAAACAGAAAATTTAGTTAACTTCTCTTTTTAAAAATAATAGTTTTGTGAGATTCAGCCTTTGTATATGCTTCAACATATTTTATTCTATCAATCTTCTGGAAGTTTCACTTAGGGGATGGTGCAGAAATGCTGAAGTGGCTGTGACAGTAAATCAGCTTTGCATCATGTACTATGTTTTTCAAGGTGATGGATTACAGGCTGAGAAATCATGCTGATCACTGGATATCACTGCTGATAGGCTGGGGTCGGTCCAAAGTCATTCGAATATCTTTGAACATTAATCAGTGCAAATCTCATAGGTTTAGAGATGAAAAGAATGTCACTGATTATAAATAACCACTATCTTGTATGGTGACTATTTAAATTCATCAACAGGGAAAAGAAAGTAAAGTAAATTTTTTAAAAGATATTACTGTCATATACTATTTTAATTGACTACAATTTACTCCACACATTTTATCCATGGAAACATTTAAGGGTAGACATTTTAGGTATACAGAATACATGTTATATTCAAAGATGCTAAATTTCTTTTCATTTTTTTTAATTGCGATATCATTTACATACAGTGAAATGCACAGATTATATGTGTAATATTTAATGAGTTTTGACAAATATAAACACTTTTGTAACCACTATCACAACATATGGCATATTTCCATTACCCCACAAAGTTCTCTTTTTTTTTTTTTTTTGTATTCAAGCTGCCCTCCTTACCCACTTCTATTACCACCCACCACTCCCCACCCTAGTCTAAGGCAACCACTGTTCTGAATTCTATCAAATTAATTCAGTGTTTCCCACTGGAACTTCACATAAATTGAATCATTTAGGGTTTTGTGTCTCTAGCTTTTTCAGCCAGGATAAGGTTTGAGAGATTGACCCATGTTTCAAGACTCACTAGTTTTTTTAATGCTGAATAGTTCTCCATTCTACGAAATTGTCATGATTCCTTTACCTGTTCTCTTGTCAAAGGATATATGGACTGTTTTTCTTTTCTTTGTTTATTTGTTTAATTTTTTTTTTTTTTTTTTTTTGAGAGAGACAGAGCATGAGCGGGGTGGGGGTGGGCAGATAGAGAGGGAGACACAGAATCCGAAGCAGGACCCAGGTTCCTAGCTGTCAGCACAGAGACCGATGTGGGGCTGGAACTGTGAACTGTGAACTCATGACCTGAGCTGAAATCAAGAGTCAGTCGCTCAACCAACTGAGCCACCCAGGTGCTCCTGGATTATTTTTCCATCGGATGTGTTATGAATAACGTTACGATCTTTCTTGCAAAAGTGTGTGTGTGTGTGTGTGTGTGTGTGTGTGTGTGTGTACACTTTTATTTCTGTTGATTAAGTAGTAGACATGGGGTTTCTGGGTCATATGATGAATGCATATTTAGTTTTACAAGAAACTAATAAATAGTATTCTAAAGTGGTTCTATGGTCTTACACTCTCACAGTTATGCATGAGAGCACATAACTATTATTTGTTGTTGTCAGACTTAACACACAACTACTCTGTGATGTTGTCAGACTTAAATTCTATTGGATGCAGTGGTATCTGTGCTTTCATTTTGTATATCCTTTTTTTGTTTGTTTTTCACTTTGTATATCCTGATAATTAAGTATGTTGAACATGTTTCATGTGCTTCTTGGCTCTTCGTGTATTTTCTATAGTGAAATATCTGTGCAAGTATTTCACCCATCTTTAGTGGGCTGCCTTCTCATTATCATGTTGTAGAAGACTTTAATATAGATATGGATAAGTTCTGTATCATGTACACGTATATTTCCTAAACTGTGATGTTCCTATTCTGTTTTCATTACTTTTCTGTCTTAAAATCTCTTTGCCCACCCTAACATCATAAAAATATTTCCCTTAGTCTAATTTTAGAAATCTCATATTTTTAAAAATGTTTATTTATTTTTTGAGAGAGAGAGAGAGAGAGAGAGAAAGAGGGAGCGAGATGTGGAGGGTCAGAGAGGGTCAGCCGTGGAGGGTTGCACACTTAGCACAGAGCCCTATGTGGGACTCAGACTCATGAACTGTGAGATCATGATCTGAGACAAAACCAAAAGTCAGACACTTAACCAACTGAGCCACGAGGCACCCCCAAAAATCTCATATTTTTAATTTTTACATACAGGGCCATGCTTCACCATAAATTATACTGTGAGATAAGAATCAAAGTTTTTTGTTTGTTGTTCTTAAACAGATATCCAGCTTTCTGGTATCATTTGTTGAAAAGACTTTTTTTTTTCCCTCATAAAATTGTTTTGAGGTCTTTGATCTATTTCTGTATTCTGTTCTGTTTCAGAGATCAATTTATCTATTCTTATGACAACACTCACTTTAACTTTTGAAATTAGATAGGATAAATACTATAATTTTGTTCTCTTTATGAAGTTATTTTGGTTTTTAAAGTATTTTATATCTCCATACAAATTCTATAAACAACCTGTCAATTTCTACCAAAAAAAATATGCACAGATTTGATTTATATTAAACTTACCTTCATAAGGGGCACCTGGCTGCTCAGTTGGTAAAGCATTTGACTCTTGATCTCAGATTTGTGAGTTCAAGCCCTGTGTTGGGTGTAAAGCTTAGTTAAAAAACAAAATAAATCTATTTTAATGCAAGATCATGATCTTCATCTCCACTTTTTAGGTTATTATTAATCTATATTTTGTAATTTGTAATTTGTAATGTAGCTGTCTAGCATACATTTCCTCAAATATACTTCCCATATTTTATTTTTTGATGAAATATAAATGATCTTTAAAAATTTTTAATTTCCAATTATTCCTTGTTAGATTGTAGAAAATAAAACATTTTTCTAAATTGACTTTATATTCTGTAACCCTAGGAATTTTAACTCATAATTTGAGTAGATATCTAGATTTCTTAGGATTTTGTGTGTGTATGAAATTTTTGAGTATGTAAATATGGTTTTATATCTTTCTTTTTAATCATTATACCTTTTGTTTATATTTTCACCCTGATTGCACTTGGCTAAGACCTCCAATAAAGTGTTGAACAGAAGTGACGAGAGCAGGTATTTTTTCCTTGTAGAATAAAATGTTATCTGTAATGTATTTTTTCCTATATGTGAGGTTGAATTTTTTTTCTTCTAAGTGTTATGATAATTTTCTCACAATTTTTAAACGCTATTTTTCTGCTTCTATTTAGATGATCATTTGATTTTTCTCCTTTATCTTAATTCAATGAACAATATTGACATTTTACCATTTTAAAACAAACATGAAGTCCTGTGATAAATACCACTTGGTCATGATACATTATTTTTTACCTATCACTAGGTTCAATTATCTAAATTATTTTAAGGCATTTTGCATATATGTTCCTGATAGATATTGTTCCATAATTATCTTTTCTTTATTGTTGTTTGAGTATTAGGATTATGTGCTACTGTGAAGTGACTTGGAAAGTACCAGCCCTATTCTGTATTTTCTGAAAATGTTTATGTAAAGTGTTACTTTTTTCTTCCCTAAATGTTTTTTTTTTTAATTTTTTTTTTTAACGTTTATTTATTTTTGAGACAGAGAGAGACAGAGCATGAACGGGGGAGGGTCAGAGAGAGAGAGGGAGACACAGAATCCGAAACTGGCTCCAGGCTCTGAACGGTCAGCACAGAGCCCGACGTGGGGCTCGAACTCACGGACCCCGAGATCATGACCTGAGCCGAAGTCCGACGCTCAACCAACTGAGCCACCCAGGCGCCCCGGCTTCCCTAAATGTTTAATTGAACTTCTCACTGAAACTACCTTGACTTGGAATTTGCTTTGTTGAAATGTATTTACTACACATTGAATATTTTTAAAAACTTACAAGACTTCTGTTTTCTATTTCTTCCAGTATAAGTTTTGATAATTTGTCTTTCAAACAAGTTTTCAATATTATGTAAGTTTTCAATTGTATTGGCCATAAAGCTATTCATAATATTTATTACCCTTTTATTAGCTTTAGAATCTGCAGTTATATGCCTTTCTTCATTCCTTATATTGGTCACTTTTCAATCACATAAATTTTACTTTTACCACAGTGGTTTGATTATTGTAGCATAAAGTAAGTCTTTTTTTTGTTTGTTTGTTTTTGTTTGTTTTTGTTTTTTTTTAAAGTAAGTCTTGAAATCAGGTTGTATAAGTCCTCCAATTGTGTGTTTATTTTCCAAAATTGTTTTAACTAATATAGATCATTTGTAATTCAATGTACATTTTATAATAGCTTAATTGATTTGTATAAAAAGAAAACCTGCCGAAATTTCAAATGGGAACATTTGGAAGTTACATATCAAATTGGAGAAAATTAGCATGTCAGTTTGATTAAGTATTCCAGATCATGAAATGGATATATTTGTACATGTATTTCCGTCTTCCTTATTTATTTATTTATTCATTTCTTCCTTCAGTTTTATGAGATATAAATGGCACACAACTTTGTGTAAGTTTAATGTACACAAAGTGGTGATTTGATATGCATATATTGTGAAGTGATTACTACAATAAATTTAATGAACATATTCATCATCTCATATAGCTACTATATTTTTTTTAGGGAGAGCATTTATGATCTATTCTCTTAGCAACTTTCAAGTTTACAATACAGTATTCCTAACTGAAGTCATCATGCTATATATTAGATGCCCAGAACTTATTTATCTGAGACCTGGAAGTTTGTACCCTTGGGCCAACATGTCTTCAATTCCCTTACCTCCCCACCCCTGGTAACTACTTCTTTACTCTCTTTTCTGTACTTTGACCCTTTTTTAGATTTCACCTAAAAATGAAACCTTACATTATTTATCTTTCTCATTCCTACTTATTTCAATTAGCATAATTCCCTTAGTTCCGCCCATATTGTCACAAAGGATGCTTTCCTTCTATCTCTCTTTTTCTTTCTCTTTCTTTCTTTTTTGGGTGAATAATATCCCATTGTATATTGTATACAAAATTTTCTTTAGCCACTCATGTACTGATGGACACTTAGGTTGTTTTTGTATCCTGACTATTGTGAATAATGCCGCAATGAACTTGGAAATGCAAATATTTTTCAACCAGAGATAGAAAGATGGATAGAGATAGATGGATAGATAGATGATATATAAATAGCTACATAGATAGCTACATAGATACATAGATAGATAGACATCATTGGAGCTCCTACCTGCAATTATGCCTGAAGCCAGATGCAACTTTCCTATTGAAGCTGGAAAATTCTCTTTCTGTTTTATTTTGGCCTAAGAAATTTGTTTTGAGTTTTGTCAGTTACGGATTCAGAGTTTAGAAATACAAACATCAAGCCTTTTTTTCTTTAAGTGCATACATATTGTCTAAGTGCACATTATGTACTATAAAAGTATGTGTGTAATAATATTTCTAGATTTAAAAATCTATTTTTATTCAGTCTAGGAGAAGGAAATCGTGTGTGCAAAATATTATTTAACATTTTCCTTTACCAATATTTTGAAAATCAAGTATCAGTCCATCAGTACATATTTAAGATTTTTCTAATCAACCCTTTACCAAGAGGAAATGTAAGCATTACTCTTTAAAAAATATAACTACTTATGTGTTCCAGAAATTCTATTCTTCAAAGTCAAATACCGCCTGCAGCATATTGATGCAGCTGTTTTGGAATACAGAGCATTTGGCTCATTCTTCTGTACATCTTTTTATGCCATTTTCTAAATGACAATGTCTATATTTGGGGGAGTAACTTTACATGTTCACAGATTGCAGAAAGTGATTTGGGATGGAGCTGGAGGCTAAATCTTTTTTTTTTAATTTTTTTTTTTTAATTTTGATAGAGAGGGGGAGAGGAAGAGAGGGAGAGAGAGAGTGGAGGAGGGGCAGAGAGAGGGAGAGAGAGAGAATCCCAAGCAGACTCCACTCCCAGATAAAAGCCTGTTGTGGGCTCAATCTCACAACTGTGAGATCATGACCCAAGCCAAACTCAAGTTGGATGCTTAACTGAGCCACCTAGGTGCCCCAGGGGTTAAATTTTTTCTTACCAAGTTAATGTTACGATTTCTTATGATTTTATTTTTTTTTTACAATTTCAATTAAGATATAGTTTGTTTTACTTATGTGCTAAAGCATCACCTCTCATTTTGAGAACATTTATTTTACTTTTAGTGAAATGTATTAACTTAATATGCCTGGAGATGCATTAATACAGGCACAAAGTAATAATATTAGAACTCTAATAAGTTGATCTAGGAACAAGACATGAAGTTTCAGAATTGTAAACCCCTCTGTTTTCATTCTTATAGTATCTACAGACCGAACTTGGGGCAGACAACAGTATAAACTAGATACATACGGAATTCAGGCTGCCAATTTTGGTGGTCATTGAAAAGTATAATAAATCTAGAAAACATAATTTAATCCACTTTGAAGTAATTATATTAATCATAGAATAATTACTGTTATAGAAACTAGGCATCATTTGCAGTGTGATAAAAATGACATTAAATGTACCATCTTAACTATTTTTAATTATACAGTTCAGTAATGTTAAGAACATTTACATGACTTTGCAACAAATCTCTAGAACTTCATCTTGCACAACTGAAACTCTATACTCATTGAACAGCCAATCTCTATTTCCCCTCCCCCAGCCCATTTTCTACTTTCTGTTTCTATGGTTTTGACCTTCCTATATATCTCATGAATAGATCCATACATTATTTATCATTTTGGTCTGGCTTCATTTTATTAGCATAATGTCCCTGAGGTCAATCCATATGGCAGAACTCTTTTATGTTAAATGCTGCATAATATCCAATGTATATATATTACACATTTTCTTTATCCATTCCTCTGTTGGCACTTGGATTGTTTCCATCTCTTGGCCATTGTGAATAACACTGCCATGAACATGGGTCTGCAAAATCTCTTCTAGGAAGTAAGCATGCTTTTATTGTTCCATATGTGGTTGACTTATCTAGTATTGATTTTTTTACAAGAAAAAAAAAAAGTAAAAAGAAACCTGAACACTTGTCTACAGTTGAAGGACATATAGTGAACATGGACCAGGCATGAAGAAAGCCTGTATTTTTTCAGTCTTGCTTGGAGACCATGGTGACAACAGCCAGCAGAATTTAGAACTGCTCTACGGTTGGTCACAAGCACAGGCTTTCATCTATAGCAAAGTGGTGCCTGGTGTGGGAGATAGTGGGTGAGGGCAAGGTTAATACTTGAACTCATTTTTATCTGCTATCCCCCTGCAACTATTTATTGGACAATGTAAATAGGCATGGCGCTGTTGCCACACAGACTGAGATTCAAGAGAAATCCTCTCATGTCTCCTTTCAAGCTCTATATCAACATTATTGATTGCTTAAACCCTTATTGTATATTACAGTTTCCTGCTCCATTTATTTCATATACCTTTATGGCCTCTGGTGTTGAGTTTCTTTTCATGGCTATTACATAAGTTAATATATGTATGGTTTTAACATGTCGCTCTAAATCCATAATATTTGAAATAATTGCATATAGCAAAAATAGAAATGAATCTGTTTTATTACACAGACTTATTTTTGCATGTGTAAAAACACACACCTGAGAAATCCTATCAATAATATTGTTCACTTACCCAATGAAGCAGGCAATCTTAAAATAAAGGGGAAAAAAATGTGTCCTCTTTCTTAACACCTAGTTAACACAAGATATGAAGCATGTCATTTACTTTAGTGGTCAAATTATCCTATGCTTTATTAATTTTAAAGCTATTTAATTGTAGAAGGTCATCAAAAGTAAGAAAAACCCTTTGCTCAACAAAATACGAAGATTGTATCTAAAGCATCTGCTTTTTCTATCCTGGTTCCATAAATTTAGAAAAAAAATCTGATTCTATTGATTACAAAAAATAAACACAAGGTGTCTATTTAACTCATCAATCATCTAATATTAAAGTGTGTCTTAGATAGTTTAGATTATATAATCCTTAAAAGAAGTAAATATACATTAGATTATTTTTATGTTTATTATATATTTACTTTTTATGCTGCAAAAATAATTTGAACCTCACTACTGCAATATTACCTGCTAGAATTTAAGCACAGAAGCACAGGGACTTTTCTTTCTCCACCTCTGTGTCCCACAGTGACACGAAGAGGGTCTGTCACACAGCTGGCAATGATTATTTTTTAAAATAATATATTATGAGTGCATGACCTGATATGACTCAGAATATGCTGTTATTTTTGGTATATTAGTCTGCAATTGATAGCTGATTTTATCATTTCTCAAAACTGGTTTATTTATGAAATATATTCCAAATATATTTCCAGGTCAAATTTTCATCGGTTCATTATAGGTATATAAAAGTTTATTTTCCTTATAGCAAACAATGCTGTGATGATCCAACCTTCGTTAAATCTTTGTGAATACCCATCATCACTTCCTGAGAATAAATTCCACAAAAGATACCAGTTGAGTCAATTTATCCGTGATTTATACATACAAATCATAGTTATTGCTTCCTCCAAAAGACAATGTTTAATGTTTCATTTTATTTTACGTTTTTATTTTTGTCAGCTTTATTGAGACATAGTTGACAAATAAAATTGTAAGATATTCAAAGTGTGCAATCCAGTGATTTAATATATGCATACACTGTGAAGGGTTTCTAATCATCTAGTTAAACACATCCATCACATCACATGTTTATATTTCTCTCTCTCTCTCTCTTTTGTGAGTATATTGAGTTAAACTCTCTTAGCAAATTTCAGTTATGCAAGACAGTGTTACCAACTATAGTCACCATGTTATACATTAAATCCTCACATCTTATACATCTTATAGCTGAAAGTTTCTACTTTATTTACCAACTTCTTTCTATTTCCCCTCTTCTGTAACTCCCTGATAATTACTATTCCACTCTTTATTATTACATGTTCAGCTTTTCTGGATTCCACAAATCAGTACTATCCTACAGTATTTGTCTTTTTCTGCCTGGCTTATTTCACTTAACATAATATCCTCGATTTATATCCATGTGGTAAATGACAGGATTTCTTTTCTTTTCATGACCAAATAAGATTCATTATATATAATATATTTTTACTATATTGGAAAAATGGATATATATATATTTATATATTTATAAATATATATATATTATATATATAATACGTGTGTGTATATATAAATATATATTTATATATACATTTAATGTATATATAAATATATA